>NC_081405.1:167539307-167864423 GCF_030272615.1 Cryptomeria japonica
TGGGCAGGAGATGTGGATGATAGAAAAAGCACCACTGGCGGAGCATTCTTTCTTGGAAACAGACTAGTTTCTTGGTTGAGTAAGAAACAAAGTTGTACATCTTTATCAACATCAGAATCAGAATATGTTGCAGCAACAACTAACTGTACACAGGTACTATGGCTTACACAAATGTTGAAAGACATAAAGGTAAAATGCAAGGAACCTATTACTATCTATTGTGATAACACTGCAACAATTGATATATCTAAGAATTCGGTATTACATTCTAAAACCAAACATGTTTCTATCAAACTTAATTTTCTAAGGGAAAATGTTGAAGCAAAGGAAATAAAACTGGTTTATGTGAATACTAAAGAGCAGATTACAGATATCTTTACTAAACCTCTACCTAAGGAGACTTTTGAATATCTCAGAGATCAGCTTGGGGTCATACCCCCACCAGTAGAGACTTAGGAAGTTGATGATTGTCATCAATCGACAGAATTAACAGAGAATTTTTTTTTTCGGCTTTGATGGGAAGCTACTTCTCAGGGGGAGTAGTTGGTATACTAAAGTGATTGGTATTTTGTATATGAACTTGGCTTGGTAAGATTTTTTGTTGTAACTTTGGCATTTGATGTCAAAGGGGGAGAGATTGGTATGGAAAAACACAAGGAAAACACATGTTGCTCCCAGGGGGAGAGATTGTTGTTTGGGAGAGATTATTACTCTCTATATCTGTATTTTGATTTATGGTTATGATCTCTTTTAGAAGATTGTTGATTTTTGGTATTTGGCATTTCTGTTTTGGCACGTTGATGGTTTTTCCATCTTGTGTTGCCATCAATGCCAAAGGGGGAGATTGTTGGTATTTTGGTATGGTCTTGTCATTGATGTCAACATCTACTAAACACTTATCAACTCTGGCACTTTGGAGAATCAACAACATTCACCGGCAAGCAAGTGACTCATGCACAGTCACCGGTATCTGGTACACCAGCAAGATATAATAATCATCGGCACTTGGAATGATATGGAAAACACTTGGTATCATCGAAGACATCATTTGGACATCTTGTCTTGGAGAATTGTTTTTTGGTATATTCATATTTGCATATTTGCTGTTACCGACAAATAGGTCTAGGTTACACCGATAGGTTTATCTTTTCCAGATCAGCATGACACGCTATGGAGATGATTAATTATTGTTGTAAATGCATTAAGTTGACATGTTCAATCGGTTATTGCATCGGATAGTGTATTGTTTGTAAAATGTTTTTATTGTAATATCTTGTAGAGCCGACCTACTAAAATTGGTCTTAGGTTATGGTATAAATGTAAGATCTTATTTGTAAGATAAAATGTGTAATGCAAAAAAGGATCGTGTGAAGGTATATGCAAGAATAAGCAGAGCTATACACACAGACATCATTTGAAGATTGAAGGAGGGTTTTTGTGAAGACAATCAGAACTACACTGGTACTGAATCCATCATATGAAGATGCAATTTTGTGCAGTACATTCTTATTGGATTTAACCATCTAGTTGTAGTCAGTGTGACTCCCATTTTGTGATTGAGCAGTGAGCTCTAGGTGCTTGGCCTTTTTGCATGTGCAGACCCCATTTATGTACACTTACTATCTGTAGTAGTATCATCTGATTGTGGGTAAGGTTTCCAACCATGGTTTTTCTCCTTACAGGGTTTCCACGTACAAATATTGGTGTTATGTGTTGTGGATAACTTTGTCTTTATGTTTCATGCACTAAACCTTACCAGTATAGCAATTAACTGTTGAAACTGACTACCGACATATTAAACTAGTTTACCGGTATTAAGTATTAAGTTGGTTAAGGTGTTTTTGGTTTGAATTTATTTGACAACTGATTCACCCCCCCTCTCAGTTGTCTCCGGGACCTAACACAAACAATGCTGACCAAGACATATTCTGCACCCAAATCAATACCACAACCAGTAAACACCACCAAGAATTATGCCTCGACCATCCACAACACACTACAATCACCAAGAATGTAGCATAACACGAAGAACACCACCAGATCAATAAAATTATAAATAATGCACACAATGATCAATGCGTACCATCAACAAAGATATGAACTGATCTAGAAACATCTAAAAGAAATGTAAATCACCACAAAAACAACCACAACATCACTACTTACTAGAATATCCATCATTATTATATCTGTGTAGGGGAAAAAGTGAGACTAAGTATGGAAAACCTAATCCCACTCTCATACACAGTCATGGAATACGAAAGAGCCTAGGAAGGTAATGCACATCGGCTACTTCTTATGGGAAAGAGAAAGTCATGGATTACCTCTTAGGTTTTCTATTTGTTTTCTATAAATGAGAGAGAAGAATGATGCAAAATGCAATCTAACCTAGAAAGAAAGTAAGCAAACAAATCCTAATATGAGAATGCAGATCAAAGAATAATTGATAAATTGCTGAAAAGTACAGATTAGAAGGCAAAATCAGAGGTGCACCTATGTCTGAAATTTGAGCAAAAATGTCTGGGACTAGGGTGCTACGCCACTCTCTTGATTCTACAATTTCGGAGTTGGAACTGGGAAGAGATATTTTGTGCTTTGTGAATTATTGTTCTACCAAGTCCTACAGATAGAGGGAAGGACCAGAGCACCACGCCCCTATCCTAGGTAGAACCAAGGTGCCACGCCCCTATCCTTGACAGGCTTTCTGCACTTTTGAAGTTTCTGAGTGATGTGGATGCCTGTTCTAGATCTGTACCTGCTTCCAGATTCCTATTTCTGCACCTGCAATTATAAAAGGGAAGGTTTGGGGTGGCTATATAGGGTTTTTCCATAGTCAAACCCCCATGTTGGTGATTTCCACCTCCATGAATAGCCGATAATGTATTGAAAATGTGTGTGCAAGAACCTTGTGTATATGCAAGATCCTAAGAATGAAAGTAAACAACCTAGAGCAACCCTAAAGACTAAACCCTAATTGCTTATAATTGACAAAGTAAATGCTCTAAATCCATAATGCAAAGTGATCTAAAGCATGAATATGAATCAAAATGAAGATTATGCAAATATTTGAAATAAAATGAAACCATACCCAACCCCAAGGGAGAGGTACAAGCCAATCGTCAGATGGTGATCTCCTATTGTTCTTCTACATCTTCAAAAGCCCCCAATTGATAAAATGATGTTTGATGAATGTTTGATGGATGAATGTTAGATGTTGTTGAAGACTTCAAAGATCTAGTCTTTTCCTGCAAAGAAGACTCTAATACTCCAAAAACCCGCTCTTAGATTCTTCGAAGAGGACCCCTTCAAATGAAGAAAGAGAGCTCTTAAGTATGAAACCCTAGATCTTAATTTCATGTTTATGCCGACCTAGGATTTGAATTTCTCTTTGATATTTTGGGGGTAAGCATTATCATATCATAGGATTGTGCTCCCCAAATTTTGAGAAAAAAGTCGCGGACCATGTGCATTCCGGCCACGGTCCAACCAACTTTTTACCGAATTTTCAGGGTCATTAGATATGATGATATTAGAGTACATCCCAAAGTTACAACTAGTTTCAAGATGTTTTGATATGCAAAATTGGGCCTAAATGGTCAAAATAAGACATAATTAGGGTTTATGATTAAATGACTCATTGGAGGAATAATATGACAAGGGGCTCACATAGGGTAAAGGGCCCAACTTTTTAATGTATAAAGTGATGAGACAAGACCTTAGATTTAATTAAATTAATTAATTAAATGCTTAAAATTGAATGAGAAATGCAAGATGCAAAACAAACTAAGGCGGGTGCCAACCTAAGTGTGAAATTGTACCACCCTAGCAAGGGTGTACAATTTACGACACTACATTTAGCCCCCACTTTAGCGGTCATATGACACTACGTGCATATGCAAGCTAAAGTACAAAAAAAGTAAACATCATTTGAAAAAGGATATATCAATAAGTTGTCGAAGGAAGCCCCCAACGGTATCTGTAGTACACAGTTAGGAACTACACCCTATAAAACCACATATTAGATCTCAAAATAACCTAATGCTTACTAAGGAAGGTGATGAAATTCATGGGTAGCTACATGCCCCTCCTGTTTTGACTTGCTTATTTGTGAGGTGAAATAGGGTATGATGTTTTCCATAGTGAATTGTTATAAAGATTGTGATGAAGAAATTTCACAACAAGGATTTATTACTTATACAACGCATTATGGAACCAACACAGGGTGAGAGGGTGAACTCATGATTCCAATGCCACCGATAGTGTGAGAATCGGAGCTTCCTAGCTCAAGATATGATAGATTGAAGAAAAAGTGCAGAAATTAGGGTTTCAACTTAAAAACATAAAGTCAAAAAGTGCATAACATATAAATATGAAAATGACACCTTCATTTGTCACTTTCTATCTTTTTGTCACTATTCACTATAGAGGAGCCCACATACAAGCCATCATGCCTCGATGCTAACCTGAGCGATCTACGCAAATGGAGATCCTGCGCTAGTCCATACTCATCAGCCAACCACTCGATCAAGTGAGTTGACTTCTCGTTGACTGTGTTTGACTTTGTCACATTTTCATAGTTTTCACAAAGTGATGATGTCATCACCTAGTTCGAGTCGGGGCCCACCTTTGGACACCTAGGGGTCCTAGGGCACCCTGGTCCTCCTAGGGTGCTATGGTCCCAATAGGGCGCTGATGGGGAGGTAAACTCAAAGAGAGTTAATTCCTTGTCTAAGGGTAGTCAAGTGTTGTCTTAGTGGGCTCCCTTCATTTTTCATCTGGTCTACTAATCAATTTAGACATCTCAATTCTCTAGAAGTGCTCCCAATCAAGATGTGCTCACTAGTTGCTCAGGCTTGGTTGAGATTCACAAGGGTAAATCCAACCTCACACTCTCAAACTCCTAACAAATGCTTGCAGAGGTTATAGTAGGTGTTTATGATGTTTTCCAAGGGTAATCAACTAGTTTTGATCATGGGTTTGATTCATTTCCCCATCGCTCCTTCCTTTCCCTATTTTCTAGGCCTAGTAGCCCTAGAGCCCCAATTAGCCCTACCTAACCAGTTTTTGTGGATTTGATCACAATTTCCCCAAAAACCCACACAAACTCTTTGATGATTATGGTACCCTTTTGGAAGTACTTTCCAATTTATGAAGTGAGGAATCTCAGTCTGACCATATAGGTACATAACCCAAGAAATGCTTGTTTTAGAGGATTTAAAGCTTGTTTTGGTATTTTTCCAAGGGTTAGGTGTCTTCCTTGATCTGCCACATGTCCAAACTCCCACATATGCTCTAACACACCCCACTTGTTCATTCCAAACACTTTTCAACTCCAACCCTTCTCATACTTGCAAGCACTTGCATAATCTCATTCATTTCCTAACTGGGCTATGATTGAGCTCACCTAGGAAAAGGTGCTCATTGGCCTTTCAATGACCTCAAAATGGAAAATAAAAGCTATGTAAACTATAAAAAGGTTCCATGGCTTGAGTCCCAAGGGTTATTGAGAAAAACTCAAAGGACTTCAAGCTAAAACCATGTTTGGGCCTCTCAAACCCTTACTCATGCCAAGAGCTTGCAAAATTGAAAACTCAATTCAAACCTGCAATAAAACTAACCAAAATGCTTCTTAAGAACTACAAGAACATGTACAAAATAGAAAGCAAAGAACAACAATGAAATCAATCCTTTAAATATGGATTTCTACTCTAATTCTTGAAAAATGCAAGGTAAAACTCAAAAATGGTCTCCAATTTGTATTCCAATCTACTCTAGGTGTTCAACAACCTCATTACATTCATTCTCAGGGCATTTATATTCCATTTTTGGCCTATCTAACTCTCCATCATTTTCCTAACCAATCCTTTGCTCAAGAATGCAAAAAGTTGCTCAACGTTGCAAAAAGTTGTCAAGCAACTTTGACAACTTTTGCCAAAAAGTGCATTTTTGCCTTACATGCTTTATTTTCTCCTCCAAACCATCTAGGATGACCCAAGACCATTAAATTAACATTTACCAATGCCAAACAATCCTATTCAAGGCATTTTACATCAAAATGCAAGATTATGCCATTTTAGGCTTACAAGGGCTTACAATCCAAAATTGAGCAAATGCATTGTCCTAAGGACATTCAAGCTACCAAAACATTTCAAAAACATATGAGGACCTAAGAGAAGCATCTTATTCACCATCTAAAACCAAACTATGAAAAAACACACCAAAATGAACAAGTTGGACTCCAAACTAGGTGCTCCTACGCCAGGTGCCATGGTCCCAGTAGGGCGTCGTGGTCCATACAGGGTGCCTTGGTCCCTATACAGACTGACCAATAATGACACTAGATTAGGCAATGAATGATAGGAATGATAGAATGATTTCTTTGATTAGATGATGATAGATGATTGATCAATTAATGATGAGAGATTGCTTTACATTTTGCAGACACTACCTTACATCCGCAAGCATACCATCGACCTCACCTTTCGGAGTCTTTGAGAGAAGATCTCAAGACTAACAACATGAGAGAGGTATTTTCTACATGTAGTGGGTTTGTGGGATGCGATGACCATGTCGACCATCTGATTCCATTCTACTATGCTAATGGCATTGATTGAGAGGTGGGATGCAAATACCTCAACATTCTTACTACTAGTGGGGGAGATGACGGTCACCCTAGATGATGTATACCGCATTCCGCACTTACCCATCAGAGGAGAGACTGTCAGATATCAATCTGACCACACAATGGAGGATTATAGGAGAGAGAAGACATACGCTGCAGGGAGAGTGATACACAGTGTGACGAGGGGTCACATTATGGTCAGCTATCTCCTACAGCCTATAGGTGAGGTTCCATTGGTGAGGTGACTCATGATTGCAACCCTTGCATTAGCTGTGTGCCCCAATGGACGTGACACACATATGCACGGAGGATTCATCTACACCATACAAGCTATGGAGAGACACAGGAGAGTATACTCTTGGGGTCAGAGTATGCCTGCACATCTTTATCACTACCTTGGAGAGTATGTGTTCGGACAAGGATGCAACCTTATGACATGCACACTAATACAGGTGTGGATGTTTGAGCACATCACATGCACTAGACCTAATGGATCCCCTATAGAGCTAGTCCCAGAAAAACCTAGGGTATATGCTTAGCCTCTTACCCGTGAGTGGTGATTCGGTGATCTCCTATATTGGAGGTTGAGCATGGATAGATTGATAGTGGGTGAGATCATATGGAGACCCTACCTTAGGATGTCCATGTGGGCATGGCTACATAGATAGATGTTTGACATGTAGAGGAATCATCTACTAGAGGGACGGTATAACCACATAGTCATTCCTTTCTAATTTGATGAGTTTGGCAGAGTTTGGGTTTGAGCATTGTGTTCCTACTTATGTGCCTATATACATATGACACTCACGAGTGATGTCAAGGCTATGAGCCATTCCTAGGCCTACAAGCGATGAGATCGACATCACAGATTCAGAGGGGTTAGATCAGGACATAGCGATAGATTACAAAGATGATTCAGGAATGCATTGATGATACGTCACATGGTGGAGGAGGACATACCCTAGAGCCATCTTCCTAGTAGACTTCCCTAGAGGGGACCTTGGACCATGGAGACAGTTAGGCGATGGTGAGGGATCTGATGCATCTGAGGAGGATTCAGATGATCAGGGTGATGACATAGAGCAGCAAGAGGCATGTGGAGATGGAGGTGATCCTGATATTGGAGAGGGAGATCAGGATGGAGATGATGAGGAGGATGAGGAGGATTCAGGTGTAGTTCATTACTCTAGAGATGATACCAGAGCCATAGATCCACCAAGTCTCCCATGATAGGTAGAGAGGGGTCACATAAGGGGTCTTGATCCTGATCCTCATTGGCCTATACCAACTATACAAAGACACTACAAGTGGGGAGAGCTTAGTAGATCCCCGGCTCAGGAAGTCGCTATCCGTGATCCTCACTGGCAAGAGGGAGATCTAGGTAATGTGCTCTATTATTGATTAACATATGCATTCTACCTGTTTTAGATTTGATGATATAGAATATTATTGATGAAAAATTTCTCTCTATCCTGCAGCTAGTGTCCAGGAATGGTGTTCTTTGATTTAGAATGTAGTGATAGACCTTATTGTGATTGCACACGTATAGATACCGCATAGACCCTAGAGGAGTGCAGGACATCACGAGGACCTTTTCTCCCCTATTCGGATGGAGGTGGAGGACCTACAAGACAAATTATGATGGATAGAGTGTGATTTAGCAACGACGCAGATAGAGATATCCACATATCGAGGGATCATGATGGAGAAAGATAGCATGAGCTCCTCGCGGAGTCACTTGCGGTTTGTATCACGGTACACCCCATGGGGCCACCTACATGGATAGATCAAGAGGGGGCATCTAGCCACCATCCTCCTGCTACTAGTCCTAGGGATACAAGATGATTTTGATTTACAGATGTATATATGATGACACTCATGATTCTGTTATTTGTAATGCTTAAACAATGTACACATTTCTTAGATTAGAAGTAACATATTGAGTAATGGGAATGTATATCTGATTTAATTTCCATGTGATTGATTTCTCAATGCTAATTAAATTGATACATGTGTGATTTAATTGAATAACTAAGTATTTAATCAAATGCTACTTTGATGATGTAAAAGAAGAATGTATTAAGCATAAAAAATATATGACTAGTGTGATTTAATTAACTCTAATTAAACACAACATGATATAATTCTTCTTAACATATAAGAAATTGTATAACATTCTAGCACATATGAAATATAAATCCATTACAATTTACATAAAAAGAATCCAAGACAAACAATACAAAACATGCTTGTCAAGAATTAAGTAACGTAGACCAAACAATATAACATCATTAAATCTTACATACTTTAATAAAGACATGCTAACATATTACCCAATTTTGAAGGAAAAAAAAAGATATAGAGAGAGAACATAAAGAAGACTAGAAAGAGAGAGAGAGAGAGAGAAAGAAAAAAAAGAACTAGGCATAGTATCTATGAAGGTGCATAGAATTTATGGGTTCCTTGAGAGGCGTACCTGCTAGATCTGTTATTTTGTAAGCACCTAATCCATAGATCTCCATGATGGTGTATGGTCCAAGCCAATTAGGAATAAACTTTCCTTTCTCCTCAGGTAAGGCATTCACGTTGCGGTGATTCTCATAAAGGACTAAATCCCCTACCAAGAAGGAACATTGAATAAACTTATCATTGTAGCTTCGTTGCAAAGTTTTATGATAGGCTTGAATATGTTTGAGGGAATTTATACGCTATTCATTAAGCACATCAAGTTGTTGAAGTCTTTTCTCTCTATAGGAATCATCATCCACTATACCCTTTAGAGAAACTCTCAAAGAAGGAATTTCTAACTCCAAAGGCATAATGGCATCAACACCATAAACAAGATTGTAAGGAGTACAACCCGTAGCAACACGTACACTTGTGCAATAAGCCCACAGAGCATAGGTTAATTGAGTATGCCAATCCTTACCATGCTTGTTTATAGTCTTTCGAAGAATTTGTTCAATTATCCTATTAGAAGACTCAACTTGACCATTTGATTGAGGATAATAAGGTGTAGAAAATTTATAATGAATATGATATTTCTCAAGAAATTTCTTCACATCCTTATTTTTGAATAATGTTCCATAATCTAAAACTAAGGCAACAGGTATCCCAAATCAAGAAACGATGTTTTCTAAAATGAATTGATAAATTACTTCAGTGGTAGTGGATCGAAGAGGAACAACTTCCACCCACTTCGTAAAGTAATCAGTGGCAGTTATAATGAAAGTATGTCCTTGAGATGTAGGAGGAGATATTTTGCCAATGAGATCCAAACCGCATGTGGAAAAGGGGCAAGATGCTACTTGTGATCGAAGCTCTTGGGTAGGGGCATGGATCAAATTGCTATGTTGCTAACATTGATGAAATCATTTAACAAACACAAAAGAATCATTTTCCATAGTTTGCCAATAATATCCCATTCAGAGCAATCTCTGAACTAAAGACCTACCCCCAAAATGCCCCCCGCAAGCACCCGAATGCGCTTCTTTGAGAGTGATAGGGACCTCAGCCTTTTTTAAGCATCGAAGGAGAAGACCATTATAACCCCTCCTATAGAGAAAATTAGAAAGGATAATGTATCTAGTAGCCAATTTGTGAACCCTAGCCCTAGTATTCTTATTCACTGAATCAAGAAAGGTACCATCACTCAAATATCTTATGACATGTGAGTACCATTCGTCAGAATCTATAATGCAACAATATGCCACATCACTAGGGTTATCCGAAATAGCTGGGGAGGTAAGGTTGTGAATAGTGAATTGAAGATCTACCATGGGGTCCTCTAGAGACACAAGAGAGGCAACACATGCCATCTCATCATCATGTTGATTATCTTTTCAAGGAACGAGCTCCATGGTGTAAGAATCAAAGTTTTGTAACAAGGATAAAGCTAGATCTTTATATTGTGATAATTTATCTTGTTTAGCTTGATAAACTCCTGTCACTTGTCTTATGATTAGTTAAGAATCTCCATAAATATGTAGATTCTTTACACTCAATGCCAAGGCTATTTTAATTCCAGCTATAAGAGCTTCATATTCAGCAATGTTGGTACATAAGAAATTGAGATGATATGATAAAGGAATAGGCTTCTTTTTAGGAGAAATTAAGACCACCCCTACCCCCGATCCTATACGACACTTAGAACCATCGAAGTACAGTTCCCAACTCTCATCAACCTCCATGGAAATAATGTATTCATCAGGAAAAGACTCAAGATTAGGTAGGGAGAAGGGTGAAGGAGCATCAACTAAATGATCAATCAACGCTTGACCCTTTATTGCCTTTTGTGAGACAAACTTAAGGTCAAAATTGGACATTCAAAAGAGGGAAGGGAATCCACTAGATTCAGTCACAAATCATATAAGGATTGAATGCTAAATGGATTAAATTTAATTGTGCTTTCCTCTTTTGTAAGTTGAAATGCTTAAATTAGGTAAAGTGCTAAAAAATGAAGGTAAAACTAAGAAAATAGTAAGCTATAGATGCAGTATTTCGCGTGCACCTAAATCTAAGCAATATAAGTTGAGTTGGACTTGACCCTTGAAAAATATCCTAAAAATTTGGGACCATGGCACGTCATAATGGTCCTCCAAACTTTTTGCATTAAAAAAAGGTTGATTCGTCTCTATGAATAAAGCTTATTTTGAAGAGTACAACTCTTTATCTATTTCTTGCACATAGAAGGAAGGGGAAATAGGTTGGGAATAGGGGTTTTCCTAAGTCAAACTATGGTTTAGGAATTAACTTTGAATGAAATATTGCAAATACTTGAAATAAATGATGGAAAGGTATACCTCAGATCTGCAATGAATGATGATGATTATTTTCTTCTTGAATGTAATCGCATACATTGTTGTAGCATCCTAAAATTGCACCCCTTGTAATTTCAACCACATTTGGGTTTTCACCTTAGTCTTTGCACCCCTTGGCCTGCTTGAAGACTCGATTATGCTCATACACATCACAAGCATCAAAAACCTTGATTTTGCAATTAACATACACATTGATCCTAATTTGAAATTTCAATTTTGTAGGAGGTTGCATTATTGCTCTCAATTTGTTCATTTAATTGAGTAATCATTTTTCCTAGAATTTTGCATTATTCAATTATTTTGCAACGTCGATTCCAAAATTCAAATTTCAAAATTCCAATTTCCCTCCCTTTGTGCATGAGTTTTACTACTATTAGTCCAACCTAAAATATCCCCATCAATAGAAGTTATAGAATTAAAGCTTCCCGAGGTTTAATTACTGAGGAGATGGGGCCTATTTGGATAACTTTTTCAATGAGGATATTGGTGGTTCTTCAAACCCTATGAATGTCCCTATTTATCCTAATTCTTTATATAAATCTCATGAGGTGGAGGAATTACAAACTAGGGTTTCCATTGAGCAATTGGAGAAGATTGACAATCAACTTGAAAATATTCAATGATGGATGGATCAACAATACTTAGAAAGTGAATCTCTCTCATTGATTGAAGGATTAAAAAGAATGGTTCAAAGTGATAAACTTGGTGTTGACATCTTGCATGGTATTACTCATATTGTTGATTCTAATATTATGCCCATGAATAGTTGTGCAGAAGGCCTATTTTACACACAACCTCCTAGTCAAGTTAATCATTCCATTCCTTTGACTACTCCTATGGCTAGTGTTCCCACATTTACATCAAATATCATGGCTACCTCTTCACAAAATGTCATGTACCTACAAATGCTAGTCAAGGGGGAAAGTCCTCTTCTTTCATTCCTCCTACTATGAGTCTTCCATTTGTTACCCAATATTATCCTATACTTATGAATGTTAGTCAAGGGGGAAACTCCTCTTCTTTCATTCCTCCTACCATGAGTCTTCCATTTGTTAGCCAATCCTCTCCCATACCTACCTATCATAGTGATCCACCTCCTTATATTCAACTGTTACCTTCCTCTAACAATATCCCTCTTTATTCACTACCTCTTTCTTCATTCAACAATGTCACTCCTCTTTCTCAATCAAACATGTCCAATTTCAATCCTTCTACTAAAGTTACCATCAATAATCTAGCTCAAATAATGTCTTCCATACAAAAACAAATAGCTTACATGAATTAATCTAAGTATAATGTGCCCATATTTGATGTAGCTATCCCATTATCCAATGACATTGTTCATATTGCCCCTACTAAACATGTGGAAGTCCCTCAATTGGAGCTTTATAATGGAAAAGGTGATCCCTCGACTCATGTTAAAACATTTCAAACTTTGTGTAGTGACTTTTCTCATGACCAAATATTGTTGGCTAAATTGTTTACTAGAACATTAAGGGATAAAGCTTTGCAATGGTATTGTTCTTTTCCTCCTTATTCTATTACTTATTTTCAACAATTGGATATTGCTTTTAATAAAAAATTTCACAATAATATTGGTCCTAAGATCACTTTGACTGATTTTATGCATTGTAATCAAGGTGTGAAAGAAAAAGTGAGTGATTTAATTAGTAGATATTGTTAGGTCCTGGAGACAACTGAGAGGGGGGGTGAATCAGTTGTCAAATTAATTTAAATAAAAAACAACTTAATCAACTTTCTGCTTAATACCAGTGAAATAGTCTTTTATACCGATGGATAGTTTTATCAGATAATTTGCAATACCGGTAAATATTAATCCATGAAACAAAAAGACAAAGTCATCCACAACACATAACACCAATATTTGTACGTGGAAACCCTGTAAGGGGAAAAACCATGGTGGGAATCCTTATCCACAATCAGATGATACTACTACAGATAGTAAGTGTATACAAATGGGGTCTACACATGCAGAAAGGCCAAGTGCCTAGAGCTCACTGCTCAATCACAAAATAGGAGTCACACTGACTACAATTGGATGGTTAAATCCAATAAGGATGTATTATTCAAAATAGCATCTTCATATGTTGGATTCAGTACCGGTGTAGTTCTGATATGCTTTCACAAAAACCTTACTTCACTTTCAAAAGATGTCTGCGTGTATAGCTCTACTCAATCTCGCATATAACTTCACACAATTCCTTTTTCCCATTCTCTTCCGATCTTACAAATAAGATCTTACATTTATATCATAACCTAAGACCAATTTTAGTAGGTCGGCTCTACAAGATATTACAATTAAATCATTTTACAAACAATACAATATCCGATGCAATAACCGATTCAACATGTTGGCTTGATGCATTTACAACAATAATAAGTCATCTCCATAGCATGCCATGCTAATCTGGAAAAGATAAACCTACCGGTGTATATCTTGGACCTATTTGCTGGTAACAACAAATATGCAAATACGAATAAGCCAATAAACAAATCACCAAGACAAGGTGTCCAAACGATGTCTTAGACATTACCAAGTGTTTTCCATGCCATTCCAAGTGTCGATGATCATTATATCTTGCCAGTGTACCAAATATCGGTGACTGTGCATAAGTCATTTGCTAGCTGGTGAATATTGTTGATTCTCCAAAGTGCTAGAGTTTTAGTAGGTGTTGACATCAATGACAAAACCATACCAAAATACCAACAATCTCCCCCTTTGGCATTGATGGCAACACAAGATGGAAAAACCATCAAAGTGCCAAAACAGAAATGCCAAATACCAAAGTACCAACAATTACCAAAGTATAAGTAAACTCTCCCAAAGTATCAATCTCTCCCCCTGAGAGTAACATGTGTTTCCTTGTGTTTTTCCATACCAATCTCTCCCCCTTTGACATCAAATGCCAAAGTTATTACCAAGCCAAGTTCATATACAAAATACCAATCAATTTAGTATACCAACTACTCCCCCTGAGAAGTAGCTTCCTCATCAAAGCTGGAGTAAAAGATTTCTCTGTTAATTCTGTTAGTTGATGATAGATATCAACTTCCTAAGTATCTATCGGTGGGGGAATGACCCAAAGCTGATCTCTAAGATAATCAAAAGTCTCCTTAGGTAGAGGTTTAGTGAAAATATCTACAATCTACTCTTTTATATTCACATAAAATAGTTTTATTTCTTTTGCTTCAACATTTTCCCTTACAAAATTTAGTTTGATAGAAACATGTTTGGTTTTAGAATGTAGTATCGGGTTCTTAGATGTATCAATTGCTGCAGTGTTATCACAATAGATAGTTATAGGTTCCTTACATTTTATCTTTATGTCTTTCAACATTTGTTTAAGCCATAGTACCTGTTTGTAATTAGTTGTTGCTACAACATATTCTGATTCTGCTGTTGATAAGGATGTACTGCTTTGTTTCTTACTCAACCAAGAAACTAGTCTGTTTCCAAGAAAAAATGCTCCTCCGATGGTGCTTTTTCTATCATCCACATCTCTTGCCCAATTTGCATCTGTTTATGTACATAATTTAAAGTTTTTATCTCTAGGATACCATAATCCAAGATTTGTTGTGCCTTGTAAGTACCGAAAAATCCTTTTTACTACTAATTCATGATTTTCTCTAGGATTACATTGAAATATTGAAACAATACATACTACATTCATGATATCAGGTCTAGTTTGTGTCAAATATAGTAAACCTCCTATCATAGATTTGTATCTAGTTGGATTAACAGGTGTAGATTCATCCCTTAGTGATAGTTTGTCATTTGTAGTCATAGGTGTGCTTACCGGTTTAGAGTTCTCCATCCCAAATTTCTTTAGTAACTCCTTTAAGTACTTGGATTGACTCAAGAATATACCTTTATAAGTCTATGAAATCTACAATCCTAAAAATAATTTTATTTCTCCAATCATAGACATTTCAAATTCTTGTTGCATTTCAATAGAAAATTCTTTACATAATCCATCTTCTCCTTCAAAGATTAGATCATCAACAAAAACTTCTATAACCAAGATGTCATCATTAGTCACTTTATAATATAAGTTGCTATCAGCATTACCTTTAGAAAAACCAATCTTCAAAAGATACTTATCCAATCTTGCATACCAAGCTCTTGGAGCTTGTTTCAATCCATACAAAGCTTTCCTTAACTTGCAAACCATATATTTGTTATCTGTCAAAGAAAATCCATCAAGTTGTTCAATGTAAACTTCTTCTTCAAGATCTCCATTCTGAAATGCACATTTAATATCCATTTGATATACTTTGTAGTTCTTGTGTGCTGCAAAAGCCAAAAATAATATGACTGCCTCAATTCTGGCTACCGGTGCAAAGGTCTCATTGTAATCAATTCCTTCTTTTTGAGAATATCCCTTACACACTAGTCTTTCTTTATTTCTGATAAATTTACCATCTTCATTAAGTTTGTTTCTAAATTCCAATCACATTTTTATCTTTAGGCCAAAAAACTAAGGTCCAAGTGTTATTCTTCTCAATTTTTTGTAATTATTCTTCCATAGCTTTAAACCAATATTTATCTTCACATACCTCATTAACTGATGATGGTTCAATTTGAGAAATAAGACATACCTCTTCATTTTCCAATCTTCCTCTTTTATAACTCCTTTATACTTGTTTCCAATTATTTGATCTTGAGAATGATTCAATCTTACATACCGGGGTGTCTTTGTTTGCTGTTGTTCCTTAGTCATAGTGTAATTTTCAGATGATACCGGTGTAACTGGATCTTCATTCTGTACCGGTGGGTTCAGTGTACGTTCATTTGTTATAATTTTTGTTGCTGGTTTAGAATCTATATACCTTGAAGTTCCTCTGAATTGTTCATCAATCTTCACATTTGTACTTTCAACAATTTTCTATAATCTTTTGTTAAAACATCTATATGCTTTTGTAAAGCGGAAAATCGCGGTCGAACCCTAGTTGGTCTCCCCTCTTCTAACTCCGAGGAGAGAGAAGGGAGGTTCGCTAGGATTCGATGGGTTTTCACTTAGGGGGAAGACTTTACATTCAAAAAAGGGGTTGAAACTCATAAGATTCAATCCCACACAATGTAAGATTGGATGCTAAATGAATTTCAAGGGTTTGGAAAGCAAAGCTACCCTCTTTTGTAAAGAATGTTGATTAAGGAAATTAAGCTAAGGATGCATAGAAAGTCATAAAGATTCGCTTATAAACTGAGTTTAGGTTATAGGATGAAGCTGCGGACCTGGAATTAGCAGTAGAATGTCGATACGGCGCTGTCCTGCAAATTTGAGAAAAAGTTGTCGGGACGATGGCGCCCGGCGCCACGGTCCTCCGAAAAATCCGCGAAATGAAGGGGGATCTGTTCGTCTCTGCACAAGGATTCCAGATCTTCAATCTCAGCTGCGTACCTGCAACCTACACACAGAAAAGCGAAGACGATTGGGGGGTTAGGGATTAGGGGTTTGCCTTTAGGTCAAACCCCGGTTTTGGAATTAACCAAGAAATGAGCAAGTGCTGTAAATGTAAATGACTGTAATGTAAAACAAGTACTAATACCTTGTTCTAAGGATGTTGGTATCCTTATGTGCGAAGGTTTAGATGTTGTATGTTGTATGTTGTAGTAATATGTTGTATGTGATCTCCTCTTCAATGGTTGAATCCTTGACTTGAATGCAACACTTAGCCTTGAATGGAGACTTGAAATGATCAATTGCTTGAAAGAATGCTTGAATGCTTGAATGCTTGAGTATAATTTCCATGCTTTGTACACATATCCTCTTCATCTCCCAAATGAGAGAGAAAAATGTAGTTTATATACTTGTCATTTAGGGCTGATAGACTGATTTTCCCGACCTTAGGCCGACCAGGGAAGTATATTTCCAAATTGCAATCAAAAAGACCTGATATCACTTAGGAAATCGGGCCCAAAATAGGACCCAGGGACCAGGGCGCTAGGCGCCCTGGTCTTGAGGGACCAGGGCACTGGGCGCTCTGGTCCCACCTCCGGGACAGCGGGGTGCAAGGAGGCTCAGGCCAATGGTGCTTGAAAAATGCAGTTTTCAGTGTCGTGAGCAAGTTTTGGGGTCTCCATTCAGGTTGCGTGTTGTGTCGCCATCGTGAAGACCGAAATGCAGTCGAAATTGCAAGTGTCACAATTTTAGGACGCTACAGCTTTACTCTTAGATGAATAACCAAGAAATATCCCTTCATCACTTCTAGGATCAAATTTCTCAATATACTCATCTCTTCTAATATAGCATTTACTTCCAAATATTTTGAAATATTTAAGAGTAGGAGTAATACCAAACCATAGTTCATGAGGGGTCTTACCGGTTTCACCTTTGATGTGAACTTTGTTGAATGTATAGACCGTTGTACTTATTGCCTTTCTCCAATATACATGTGGTAGGTTTGTTTTTGATAACATACTTCTAGGTGCATCCAAGATAGTTTTGTTTTTCCTTTCAACAACTCCATTCTGTCGTGGTGTCCAAGGTGCTGATAGTTGTCTTCTGATTCTATTTACTTCACAGAATTCATTAAATTCCTTAGATGTAAATTCTCCTCCTTGATTCGATCTTAGACATTTTATTTTCTTACCGGTTTCATTTTCTACCATTGCTTTGAACAGTTTGAACTTTCCAAGTGCTTCTAATTTTTCTCTGAGAAAAGTAACCCAACACATTCTAGAATAGTCATCAATGATTAGCATGAAATATCTATCACCTTGTAAGCTTTTAGTTCTAGCCAGACCACATAAATTAGTATGAATGAAATCAAGAGCATTATTGGATTTTTCTGGAATACTTTTGAAACTAGCTCTAACTTGTTTTCCAGATTGACATTCCTTACATACTGTATTGTGAGGTTTGACAATTTTAGGTAAATCTCTAACTGCCTTAGTAGTATTGATCTTCACCATGCAATCAAAGTTTACATGATAGATTCTCTTATGCCATAGACTTTCATCAATATGTGCAATCAAGCATATCTTTTCACTGTTATTCAAAGGAAAGATATTACCTCTAGTTTGATTTTCGGTTGCAATTTCTAAACCAATTCTATTCATGATTTTGCATTTTCCATTTTTGAAATGTAACTGAAATCCTTTCTCAACTAATTGACCAACACTCAAAAGATTATGCTTTAAACCTTCAACATAGTAAACATTGTCAGTATTATTCTTACCATCAAGAGATATTGTACCCTTACCTTTAATCAAATAGGCTTTGTCATCTCCAAATCTCACTTAGCCTCCATTGTATTCTTGAAAGTTCAAGAATTTACCTTTATCTCCTGTCATATGATGTGAGCATCTTGAATCAATGATCCACTCATCCTTTACTTCAATTTTAGCTACCAAGGTCTGCTCTACCGGTTGGACTGTAGGTGCCGGTTGATCTTCTGTTATAGCAACAAAACCTATCCATTGTCTATCAGATCCTCATCAGAATCATCAGTCACTCCTTCATCAACAAGATAACAAGATTTATCTTTATTCTTCTTAAATCTGTATCTCTGATATTTAGGGTTAGGCTTGTATGTTCTTCTAGCTTCTTCTCTTAGTCTAGCATGCCTATCAGGGCATCTTGAAGCCATATGACCAATCTTATTACAGTTAAAACATTTAAAGGGTGCTTTACCTTCATACTTACTTCCAATTGGACCTTTAGGCATTTTCCTTGCAAATAGTGCTTTAAATTCTTCAAGTTCTTCATTTTCTTTCCTGCTTTCTTCAAGTTCTCTTGCATAAAAGGCTTTCCAATCAGATTTGTCTAATGATGATGCAGATGACATTGATGCTTTAAAGGCTTAATATGTCTTTATAGTAGCAACATTACCAAATTCCTCAATTTCAAAGGCTAAAAGTTTTCCAAACAATGTATCTCTAGTTACTGATGTATTAGGCATTGTTCTTAACTCATTTATAGTAGTGACCTTCATTTTATATGTCGGTGGTAATCCTCTTAAAATTTTTGAAACAATTTCATCTTCACTTAAGGTTCCTCCACAACATTTAATACCTAAAATAATTTCATTAACTCTTTTCATAAAAGCAGAAATCCTTTCATCTTCTTCCATTTTCAGATTTTCATACCTGACCTGGAAGCTTTCAAGTTTTACAATGTTGACTATGGAATCTCCTTTATTTAGTGTTTCCAGATGATCCCAAATAGCTTTAGCAGTCGATATGTCTGATAATCCCATGATTTGTTGATCTGTTAATGCGCTCAAAAGTGTTTCTCTTGCTTTGCAATCATTTTCCTCATCTTTAGTCAAGTTAGGTGGATTAGGCTGACCGGGAGTGGGAGCAGTATAGCCATTCTTTGTAACTTCCCATGTGTCCTTTCCAATGCAATTTAGATGTGTCTCCATTCTGATCTTCCATATGCCATAGTTGGTTCCATCAAATTTAGGACTGTCCTTTCTGAAATAGTTAATAGACATTGGATCTCCTCAAGTTGTTAAGCTTCTACAAAAGAGAACTAAGCTCTGATACCAATTGTTAGGTCCCAGAGACAACTGAGAGGGGGGGGGGGGGTGAATCAGTTGTCAAATAAATTTAAACCTAAAACAACTTAATCAACTTTCTTCTTAATACCGGTGAAATAGTCTTTTATACCAGTGGATAGTTTTATCAGATAATTTGCAATACCGGTAAATATTAATGCATGAAACAAAAAGAAAAAGTCATCCACAACACATAACACCAATATTTGTACATGGAAACCCTGTAAGGAGAAAAACCATGGTGGGAAACCTTACCCACAATTAGATGATAGTACTGTAGATAGTAAGTGTACATAAATGGGGTCTGCACATGCAGAAAGGCCAACAACCTAGAGCTCACTGCTCAATCACAAAATGGGAGTCACACTGACTACAGTTGAATGTGAATTTGGGACATCCTTGGCTCTCTTCCATGAAAGCGATCGCTTCTACTATTCATAAGTGTTTGAAATTTTCTCATAATGATGAAATCATAACTATTAATCATAGCATATATCAACCTACGATGAGGCATGGAAATGTTTGTCTTGATTATTTTTGGTCCGAACAATTCCAACCTCTTCAACCTAGAAGTGATGCTCTCTTTAAATCATATAAAAAATGGAAAAATGAGATTATTTTGTCATTGAGTAAACCTAGAAATCCAACACCTAGCCTTCCCGTTGATGATCATATACCTCTTCTTGAGGATAAGATTATTCTTCCTCCTAAGGAAAGAAATAATCTTCTTCCCAAAGAGGAACCTATTTCTTCTCCTAAAGATAAGAGTATCCTTCCTCCTAAGGAAAGCAATATTATTTTTCCTAAAGAACAATATATTCTTTCTCCTATGGATGAGTCCACTCTTCCTCCAAAGGATAGAAATGCTCCTCCTCCCAAGTATCAAGCTATTCCTCCTCCTTATCATGGACCTAGTTTCCTTCCTACACCTCCCATTCCTCCTTTATATGGTGTGGTTTCTCCTCCTACATCTTACAAATAAAAGCAAACAACCTCTCATATTGTTCAACCTAAAAGACCTCAACCCATTCATCCTTCCTTACAAGAAGAAAACAAGCCTATACCTGATGAACCTAAACCTTCACAACCTTCAGCTAAAAATAAACGAAACCATTGTGCGGGAGAATGTCGATGGAGATGTTGTGCTAGATCTCGTGAAATTTCTTCCCAAACCATTTCTTCTCCCAAGACACCTATTGTTGACATAATTCCATTTTCTCCTAATGAGTATGTTCAACTTAATTCTCCAAGACGCAAAATGCTTAAAACAAATGATGGTTCAAGTTCTATTCCTTTTAGAGCTCCTATTTTTATTGATCTTGATGAAGGAATAGGTGAGAATATTGTTGATCCTAATATTTCTGATGATGAATATGAATATGTTGATGTTGATAATGATTTATCTCAACAATTTTCAAAAGCATTAATCCTAGCTCCTAGTAACAAACAAAGTGACTCATCATTAGTGCATGGTCTTGTTATGCCTTGCATATCTACCCCCATCATTTTCTTTAGCATGAAAATGTGGGTCTCCCTTTTCCTGTCTTTTGTTTTCTTTCTTTTTGCCTTATCTCATGTATTTTCTTTGGACACCTCAGAACCCCGGAACTCCAAAGTTCTAAGGTCCCCTTTTTGTTTGTTTTTGTCTCTATTTCGAAACCCCAAAACCCCAAAGTTCTGAAGCATTCTTTGTGCCTTTGTTTTTCTGTCAAGACCTCAGAACTTCAGAACCCTGAAGTCCTGAAGTCTTGTTTGCATTGTTTTGTTGAAGACCCTTGAACCTTGGAACCTCGAAGTTTCGAAGCCTTCTCTTCTTTCTTGTGTAGAAGCCTCGGAATTTTGGAATCCCGAGTTCTTTGTTTTTTGTTTGAGTTTCGATATTTCAAAACACTGAACTCCTAGACTCCCCTTGTGTTTCACCTCGGGACTTTGGGGTTCCAGAGTCCCAAGGCCTCTTTTTGTGTGGGACTCAGAACCTCGAAACCTCAATATTCTGAACTTTCCTTTATTTTGTCTCAAGATCCGGAACCCTGAAACCCCGAGGTCATGTTTAGTGAGGTTGTACGGTCACCGAATGGGGGGTAAAAATAGGGAAAGATGGGTGATTTTCATTCATTTGTGCACTCCTCTACTGCGAAATTCGAGCTCTCCCTCCACGCATTCCGCTTCCTCCCTCATTCGTGTTTTTCACTTTGCCACCTAGTCAAGTTGGTTGGTTCGTTTTGTTTTCTTGTCTTTTCTGTCTTTTAGCTAGGTTAAATTAAATTTTCCATTCTTTCAATGAAATTAGCCGATTCGAATTGATTTTTTGTGAAACCCTAAGTTTTGGTATTTCAGGATTTCAGAACCTTGAAATCTCAAAACACCTAAGTTCTACCCCATCTAGCATCCCAAAATCTTGGAGTTTTGAAGTGCTCTTTCGATATAGTTTTACCCAACTCAAGATTCCAAAACTCTAGAATCTTGAAACCGTTGCACCTTGTAAAAGTTTTTTTTACCCATCTCAGAACCCCGGAACCTCAGAGTTCTGAAGTTTCTTCCTAGAAAGGTTTACCTATTGCGGGATTTTCGGATCCCAGAATCCCATAGTGTTTTAAAATTGTTTTACCTACCTCAAAACCTTGGAACTCTGGAGTTCTGAAACTGATCCCTAGAGTGTTTTACCTATCCTAGAACCCCAGAGTTCCAAAATCTGCCTTTTGAGATCCTTTTCCAAACCCAGAACCCTCAAATCCCAAAATTAGTTGTTTTAAAGAGTTTTATGCCTCGAACCCTTGAAATTTTGAAGTATGTAATTATTTGATGATATGAAGTAATGGCTAATTATAAGTCTTTTCTTGTAGGATAAAGCAGATTGATGTACCCATCTTCAAGCAAGAAGAGGACAAAGAAAGAAGCCAAGCTCGACAAGAAGCCAATAACAATGAAGTATTAGTATCAAGAGCAGACTCTCACCTCAAAGTTGGAAGATGAAGTTTAGTGGGTGATTGATACTGAGACCGGGTACATAGAGATTGAAGACATCAAAACCCAACTAACACCTGCACCTCATACCATTGAAGCACCATATAGGAGAATTCAGAGATCAGGGTTGGTAGAGGTGACTATTTTTCCTCAAGTTATGTAGTCACCTGAAATCATAATGACTATTTCTAAATACTACCAGCCATATACAAGGCAATGTGTTGATGCATATGGGAATGTAATTATACCTATCCCCTAACATGACAGGAATGACTTTTGGGATACCAGTGAGGGAAGAGGTTCTAGTGACAACTGAAGAGCAATCCACCTCTATATTTATGAAGAATGCTTCTAATTACAAAAGACACATTGATGAAGCATGGCTCGAGGAACCAAGGAAGACAGGGCTAAAGGCTACACATATTCTAAGATCAAATTTCTAGGAGCCTCAAAGAGACCTTATCATCATGTTGAGCAAAACCTTTCGAAAGCCAGACTGCAGGGATTTTCACACATGGATGTTCCACTACATGACCATAATTTTGATTGGCAAAGAATATTTTGATTGGCCACAAATTATTTCAGATAACATTCATAATCAGATCATCACAGTCCTTCAAATGAAGAAGTTCTTCATGACTTCTTACATTATATGGGTGGTTACTCATGTTGGTAAGTTCCCAAGACTGAAAACTAAAGGAAAATTAGGAGAAGAATCTGGACAGAAAAGAGTGTGGGAGTATTAAACTCATTTACCTATCTCTCAAGCTAAGTTACATTTCAAAAGATTAAATGGTGCATTTATTTATGTTATAATATCAAAACTGATAGGAGATGTAGGATACAGACTAACCCCAGAAGCAATGCAAATGATCAAGGAATGGGGGTGTTGGTTCTTACAAAACCAATGATCAACATATCTACGGGTTAGCGGATTTACAGTGAATCCTTTTCTTTTACCAATATTTTGCAGCAACAGGATAATTATTTTGGAATATGCTAGGAAATTGGTGGGCCTACAAGCATTGTTGACTGTGAAACATAAAATGGGGATTACTCTACTCGTGTCCCTAGAAAATTATACATGTCCTAATATACAGGCAGCCAAGGTGGCAAAACAAGAGCTCCAGGATTTGAGTTTAAAAGAATTTAATTACTCAAGGGACCTATATGATCCATATGGTAAGCTAAAATAGATTATGCATATTTCTTACAAGTGTCACAGGCCAGCTTTAGAGGACTTTTGGGATAATTTGCAAGACAACTTTGAGGTAAGGGAGAAGGGATATTATAGGTTGTTAGTGCCACATATCAGAAATTTTGAAATTGAAACAAATATCCCTAAGGAGTTAAGGGATGATGACGAGCTTATTGATCCTACATTCAAAGAAAAAGGAATTGATCAAAGACCCCTTAATCCTATCAGATGGTCCAACCAAGAAGAGTTGGATATGGAAACTGTTACTACAAAGGTTTTGGGGAGGACAAGACAATGGCTAAGCTTGAGGATCCGACCAAGTGCTACCAAAGAGAAGAAAAAAAGGCAAAGTTGTTGATAACCCTCAAACCAAAGTCCACAATCAATACGTAAGAAGAACGAGGTCTGATTTAAGGAAGAATACTTCCACTGATCTAGAGGACACAATGATACCAATTGACAATCAGGAGCTCAAGAGACGGTTGGATGCCAAAATGAAAGAGTCCCAATTCTTGAAAATTATCACGGAACATGGGATCACTACAGGGTTACAAGAAATCTCACAAGCTTTCATCACCCCCAATGTTCCTACCATACGTATTGTTCTATGAGAGGTTGCCTCTTAAGAGGAATCTACTGAAACACAACCTCCTCATTCTTCTTCAACACAACAGGCTACACCTCCTCCAGTGCCAACCCGGGAACAAGTTATCATCCATAACATTGAGACAAATTTTGATGAAGATGAACCCATTGTAGTCATAGCAAAGAGGAGGAAAATTGAAAAGAAATCAAAAGAGCGACAAGAAGAGCCTACTGCAACCCAACCAAAGAATCAACTAGAAGCTATAGGAGAGACAACGGTATAGGTGCAACCAATGGAAATTCATGTACATGTTATGGGAGAAGAGGCACATGAAGAGGCACATGATGATGAAAATGATGAACACAATGAAAGAATGGTCCTTACTCCTCAAGTCCAAGAAATATTACTTCAACAAATAGGAGGAAATGAGCAAGGGCATGAAATTGAAACAAAAAGACCATTTGAAGAAGAATTTTCTGAGAAGTTGGAATAGATAGCAAGACAATAACAACTTGATCCAGATCAAGCCCTTCAGCCTAATCTTTCTCAACAAGTTGCCCAACTCTAGCAAAGGCCACCAAATCCTCCAGAGTAGCAAGAAGGACAAAAGGATGAAGAGTATCAAGAAGAAGAGAAGGAACATAATATAGAAGCTCACAAGATTACCATGGATGTAACAGTGCAAGGAGGAGAACAAGATGACACTATGCCTCAGTGGTTAAGTTTCACTTTCAAGAAGAAGGAAAAGGTCATCCTCCTGAATGTAACCTTGCAGGATGCAATTACTAAATCTCCAAGGAGAGAAAAAAAAAGAAAATAATTCATTATCTTTCAAGGATGAACTCAAGAGAGATAATCACCAATATAGTAGCACCAGTACATGAGTCTAAGGGATCATCCCAAGCTACCCCTAGATACCAAGTGTCTAAGGTTAACCTAGGTAAATAGACTAAGTGGGGGGAGACTGATACTCTAGTTGCTACTACATCTACTGTTCAGGCAAGGATGGAGAAGGAGTATAAAACTAAGGCATAGGTTAAGGCACAATTGAGGCAGTATAAGCAATTGATTAGGTAAATAGCTAAACCTCTTGATTCTAGAACTGGTGATACCTTACCATCCACTTCATCTCTCCCTCAAGGTGATATAAAAGCATTATATGATATGAAGAAAGTAGCAACAACGGTTAGGACCTAGGCTCAATATCAAATAGATAAGGTTAAATTGTTCTTGCAGGACACATTGAAGGTGTTTTCAGAAGCTCATGATAATGAGATAGATCTTGTTAACTGTTCCAACTAGTGGGAAAAACATATCCTTCATCTCTCACAATTGCATAAAATGCTTAAGAATATTAAAATATTGGGAGAAGAAACCATTGCAAAACAAGACTTTCTAGGAGGAGAGAGTGTTGGTAACTTGGAGTCATATATAGATATTATAGATTTAAAAATGGAGATCATGGAGCAATTAGGCACCAAGGTTCTTAAGGAACATCCTTCATTTCTTAAAACACTTGAACAATATGAGTAGCTATTGGTTAAATTGTTGGGGAATTATGGTTATAACCTTAAGCAAGGAGGATTACTCCATCAAGAGACCATACTTAGCTGATGGGATTCTTTTATTGTTGACTATTTCACTGCCACTTTAACTATTTTGCTGCCACTGCGGAATTAACCATAGAAATAATGGATAGATATATGTATGTTTTGTTTAAATGCCAAGGCACAGAAGCAATGATGGATGATATGGCTAGTGGGTTAGAAAATATAAAAGAGATACTTAGAGTGTCTAAATTTATAATCCAATACATCGCTAACCCTACTGTTGCTTTGATGGAATTCCCCCTCACTGACTACCCAAGATATAAGAAGAATAGAAAGAAAAACAGATAGTTATGAAAGGAAAATGCATGATGGAACACCGTCACCACCACCACTAATGAGCTATCAACTAGAGTTGTATTTAATACTTTCTTTTTTAGCATTCTTTTCGCATGATTCAAACTTCTTGTTGTTGGGGCATCATTTTGGAAGTGAACTTTGAGTACCAATTTAGCAGCACTTAACTAGAGTTCACAGGTAGCGACTTGCATATCTACAATGACTCCCTCCTTTTTATAGTCCTAGTTTGTAGGCATGATGTCTTCCTTGAATGTAAGGTAAAACTCTATAAATTGTAGAATTTGGGCCATTTTGAGGGTCCGTGAATTGATGATTCAAGGCCATTTAGCTAGATAATTTAGTTTTATGCAATTTCTTTCTCATGAAATTTTGAAGTATTGTTATTCATTTTACAAATATTAATACAAAAGTAGCTTGTGGATTTCCTGATCTATAATATGTTTTCTATGGGTTTCTGTTCTTTGTAGTCTGGTATCTTCTTTCATTTTAATCAACAACTTGTTATTCCAAGCTTTATTGTTTTATGAATCATATTGTGCATGTTAATGGTGTATGAGGATAAAATAATAGAGTGATTATCTGATCTTGTGATTGTCATTTCCGTTTATGTGTGGGTTGTATGACTTCACATACATGTTGGAACATTCCTTTTGAATGTTGATTAGATGTTATTGATAATACCTTGTTATGATCCATTGACTTTGTAGTTCATTAATTTGTTCAGTATTGGTTTAGTTTTCATCTCTTGTTACCTTGACCTATCTTTTGAAGTTTCTTTATCAAGTGAAAATTAAAAAATATAAAAGATATAAAAAAAGGATTTTGTTTGTTTTGTTTCAACCGGCAGGCCCATTGACTGTTACAATCACATCAGCCACTGAGTGACACAACATCATCATGACCCGACTATAGAGACCTTGGAGTAATTAGTCTTTTAAGATTGATTTTTTTTCAGGAGAGGTGGTATACATTTCATATTCTACCTGACTGTTGGTGAGTGTGTAAAAATACCTATCAACGGGTCCTTGTTTGGAACTTGTGATAGCTCCATCTACTATGCTCGATGTTGCTCCTCTCATGTGTTGTCCACCTTCCCAAAACAATGATGAGAAAGATTGGGAGGTGGATGATTTTCTTGATTAGCTTCATTAGCAATGTAGATTCTCTCCCTCTCTCTTCTCTTTCTTATTTGTGGCGTTCTTCTATTTGTATCTCCATTCTTCTATTTGTTGTCCCTAGTTTTGTCTACTTGAGGATGATGCAAAGCGTTGAGATCTATTTTTGGTCTCTCCCATGCTTACTCAAAAGGCACATGTGTCCCTTTCTTTCATGGTTTCCTTTATTTGGGGGATGAGGACAATTCTATATATATATATATATATATGATATACATGAATTATCATAAAAAGAATGCTGACTCCAAAGCTAGGTGAAACCACCTCGTGTTTTTTAATCATTATCCTTTGATTTGTCCTCTCTTGGGAGGCTAAATTATTGTGATAATGCGCTTGTCTTTTTGGGTGTATCCTACCTTAAAGCAATCTCTCCTGATGAGGCATAGACAATCGCCTTAATGTGGGAGCATACACTCCACTCAATGATTCTCTCTCTTTCATATCTTGATACTTAAAGTCACTTAGCTTTTTCTTTGTAATTTTTGTTATTTTTTTTTCATGACTCATAATAAGAGAACCTTACTAGTTTTAGTCATGGTTCTCTCTTTCTCTCTCTCGTGATCTTCCCTTTTACCTTGTCATTGGAGTTGTGAGATCCTAAAGTCCACTTGGGGTTTGGTGTATCTTGCCTCCTTTTTGACTTGGTGAATATCTTTCAATGTGAACCCTTTGTACTTTACCACAAGTATGATTGACCTCATACTCCTGCTAAAGTGAAGGCTAAATGTAGCATCCTAAAATTGCACCCCTTGCAATTTCAACTGCATTTGTGTCTTCATCTTATTGTTTGTGCCCCTTGGCCTGATTGAAGACTCGTTTATGCTCATACACATCACAAACATCAAAAACCTTGATTTTGCAATTAACATACACCTTGAACTTGGCTTAAAATAGGGCAAGACTAGGGTATGGCTCCATGGTCTTCCCTAAAATGGGCCCTCTTTAAACCCTTTTTCACATGTCAAATTTGAGTGGGATTCCCCTCTTTGTGTTAGCTCATGTCAAAAAGTTAATTAATTTTCTCAATGAGCAAGTTTATAAAGAAGAATTTCTCCTATCATTTGAACATCCACAAGAATTGAGAAGCATTCAAGCACACAAGAGATTAAGCATTTAAGCATTCAAGAGTAAATGAGCATCTTCAGTCTTCCTTCAAGCCTTGGAGTAGCAATAAAGTCAAGGATCAAGCATTGAAGTAGAGATCTACATCATATTTCATGAAACCCTAATTCCATGTGGAGACAAGCAAAACTTAACAAGGAGGTATAATCATTCAATTTTCAGTCATAATTCAACATCTCCCTCAAAAGGAGAACATTTCCTTTCAGTCATTTCAATTCCATTTATCTCAATTTCATGGTTAATTCCAAAACCAAGGTTTGACTAAAGGCAAGCCCCTATTCCCAACCTATTTCCCTTTCTTTATGTATGCAAGAAATAGGTGCACTGTTGTACTTCTCAAAATAAGCTTAAGACGCAGAGATGGAAAAACCCTTTTTGGTGTAGGAAAAATTTAGAGGACCATGTTGTTGCATCATGGTGCTTGGTTTTTCAGGGCCTTTTCATAGGATAGATCCGAAACAACTTATATTTCTCATATCTAGGCGCATGACAAAATCCTGAACCTAAAGCTTAGTATTTTCTTAGTTTTTTCTTCAATTTGAACATGTTACCCTAAATAAGCATTTCAACTTACAAAAGAGGGAAAACCACATCATAATCAATTAATCCACTTAGTATTCAATCCTTATCTGATTTGTGACTGAATCTATTGGATTCCTCCCCTCTTTTGAATGTAAAGGAATTCCTCCCCTAAAAGAGAAAATTGATTTGGTGATTTCTCCTTCTATGTTTCAAATTGCCAAATCAAATTTTCCCCCTTACAGTTGTATGAAATTGCATGAACATGAAAAAACCCTAACACACACATGCTTGCAAATGAATGATGTAAAGTTGCTCCACAATGGATAGATGAAGAATATGTTGCCTTGAAAACCTCTAGAAATGCTTGATGATGAATATGTCAATGGTTGAATGCTTGATTACTTGATTGTAATGTTTCCAATTTCACCTATCATGAATGTATATCCAAATGAGATGGGAAGACCCCCTTATATACTTACCCATCATCAAACATCTTAATTTTCTGACATAAGCCAACATGAAGCAAGATTCCCCACCCAACATTTGGATAGGGCAAAGGATTTAAAATGGGCCCAAATTAGGGAGGACCATGGTGTTGCTCCATGGTCCTAGTGAGGACCAAGGCATCATGCCCTGGTCTTTCCCCATATTTGGGCTAGGGTTAAGGTGCAATGCAAGGTGAAATGTGAAAATATGATATTTATTTTATGGTAGGGGCATAAATAGGTCCAGATCAAGCATTAGGATGAGAACACTAAGGTGAGAGCCCCAAATACGGTCAAAATTGCAAAGGGTACAATTTTAGGACGCTAAATTTAGCGCCCCTTTAGCAGGAGTATGAGATTATGCAAATACTCATGGTAAAGTAGAAGAAAGAGAGATGAAGAAGATAAGGAATGCAAAGAAAGATTACAAGGACTGTAAGACATTGCTAATTTTGAGGAACCAAGGCCCCAATCTTAGGATCTTAACTCACTCAAACATATGCAAGGGCACACAAAAAAAAAGACAAACACAAAAGGAAAAATAAAGACAAAAAGACAAACAAAGGCAAAAGACACAAAAAGACACACAACAAAAGCTAAAGACCAAAAGCAAGACCTCAAGTCAACTAGCCAAAGAGACCTCAATATCAAAATGTCTTGACAAATAATATCATTCTTGAAAAATGTTATCTCACAAACATAAGCGATAACATAAAAGAGAAAATAAAGCATCATCCATGAACTGTCAAATATCAAATAGGTAGGCTAACAATGTCACATAGTGAGGAGCAACATAATAGGGACTTGAATGTTATTTGAAATAACTATGAGAAATAAGCCATTCATTATCAGATGTTATTTTTATGATACCTATATCAATATAATATTGTATTTTTGTTTTCAAATCTTGACACTCAGAATGGCAATGAATTTGATGATACTTGCAAGAATAGTTTTCAAGACATTGTCTATATTTCCTTCTTCATTTAGGCCAAAGAAGAGATATTAAATTGGCATGGAGATGATCAGACAAAACATTTTCTTGCTATAATACCATATTGAAATGAGAAGGTGTGGATTCACTAGACAATGGAGGATAGGATTTTGACAACGGAAGAGGTTGAAAACCTAGATTTTCATTAGAAAAGTGTGATTTCTTATGACTTTCAAGACTTTGTGGCACACATCCTAAAACTTGTCCATTGTATCCATGTGTAGGATCAAGAGAGGGTTCGCACTTAGGTGGAATTGAATTGAAGTTTAAAGAGGCCCAATCAATTTCTAGACATGTGTTAGGATAATAATTTTGAGTATCAAATTTGGACATCTTAGATTTTCTACAAAAAGATGGTGTGAAATCTAAGGACCCCCAATCATCTTCTAAGAGTTCTTCTTTAGGAACTTTTGGTGTATTTGTTTGAATTGGAGAGAGGATTGTAGGAACTAATAAAGCATACTATGCTTTAATTAGTATGCTCTCATTAATTTATAAAGCAAACACCTCATTATTATATGTGTAAGGCATTGCATGATAATCAAGAATAATTTTTGGTTTCTCAGCAATATGAATGGCATTGATTTGATCTTTGTTAGGCTCTTCATTTTTGAGAGAGAGAGCATTATAATGATGGGAAATAGTATCATCTTTTCACTCTAAGGTATCTTTGTGATTAAGACAAATATTAGGAAAGGGACTATCATATGTAATTAGTGCTTCATCTCTAGGGGGAAGGTTATTGAAATGAATAGAAGGTGAAGTGTTATCAAAATAATTCTCACTCATTTTAACTTCTTTTACCAGAATATCATCCTCTTTCACCAAGGTACCCTCATGAGGGAGGAACATATTAAGAGAATAATCCACGTCATCCTCCAATGGTTAATCCCAAATAGGGAGATCATTGAGAGAAGTGTTAAAAATATCTTCTTATATCAATATGTCCTCTTTAGGGAGAGAAACTTTGGGAGAGGAATCATTAATAGGCTCATAAAGGGGGTTTTCATATATCTTAAATTCTTTCAACTTACTAACCTCCTCTTGTAAAAATAAATTTGACATTTTTCCAAATTAAGAAAAGGAAAGTTGAAATGAAAGAAGTGAATGCAATGAACTAGATTTGAAAAACACAATTGAAGAATTATGCAATCCACAAGTTAACTTTAGAATTATAAATTAGGGTTTTTGTAAATTCAACCCCTAAATTTATGTAATTCAAATGAGATCTAGGAGGGAAAATTTGAATTTTAAAATTTGAAATTTGAAATTTGAAAATTAAAATTGTAACTTGCAAAATAATTGAATAATGCAAAATTTTAGAAAAATGATTATTCAATTAAATAAGAAAAGAACAATTTAAATTTCAAAATCAGGGCTTTGTGAAAATAACCTCTTAATTTTAAAATTTAAATTATCCAAAAGAAAATTAAATCTAAAATTAGGGCCTTGTAAAAAGAACCTCTTAATTTTAAAATTAAATTTAAAATATAGTGTTGAAATTTGGGAATTGAAAGAATCAATTTAAATCTAAAAATTAGGGCTCTTCTAATTAACTACTTAATTTTAAAATTTAAATTTGAAATGGTCCACAAGAAATTTAAATTCAAAATTAGGACCTTGTAAAAAGAATCTCTTAATTTTAGAATTTAAATATAAGATTGAAATTTGGAAATGCACAACGATAATTCAAATTTAAAAGTTAGGGTCTTTTTAATTAACCACTTAATTTTAAATCCAAGATTAATTTTGAATTGGAATTGATATTAACAACTAAATTTGAAGTGTGAAATTCAAAATTTTAAACAACCCAATAGCTCAATTTTTAAAAAATTTAAAATTAGGATTTTTGAAATTAATCACTTAATTTTTGAAATTTGCTTGAAAATTGAACATGTAAATGAAAATTTGAATTGTAAAATTGAAAAGTACTCATATTTGAAATAATTTATCTAAATCAAACAAATCACAAGTTCAAAATTAAAATTAAAAAATTAGAGTTTTAGTGAAATTAACCTCAAAAAAATTTTAATTTGCAAGGAAATCAAACTTGTAAATCAAAATATAAATTTTTAATTGTATACACTCATATCTGAGAACAACAAATCAGAATTAATGGTGTTTCACGTCGGGTTCACCAAAATGTAATGTGGAAAATTTAATTTAGCGATTTGCAACATAGAAGGGAGAAACCACTAAATCAATTTTCACTTGGGAAACATTACATTCAAAAAAGGGAAGGGAATCCACTAGATTTAGTCACAAATCAGATAAGGACAGCATGCTAAATGGATTGAATTTAATTGTGATTTCCTCTTTTGTAAGTTGAAATGCTGAAATTAGGTAAAGTGCTGAAAAATGAAGGTAAAACTGAGAAAATAGTGAGCTACAGATGTGGGATTTTCACGTGCACCTAGATTTGAGCAATATAAGCTGAGTTGAACCTGACCCTTGAAAAATCTCTTATGGGACCATGACCCATCACAATGGTCCTCCGAACGTTTTGCACACCGAAAGGGGTTGATTCATCTCTATGAATAAAGCTTTTTCTGAAGAGTACAGTTGTGTACCTGTTTCCTACACACAAAAAGAAGGGGAAATAGGTTGGGAATAGGGGTTTGCCTAATTCAAACCCCGTTTTAGGAATTAACCTTGAATGAAATATTACAAATACTTGAAATAAATGATGGAAAGGTATACCTCAAATTTGCAATGAATGATGATGATGCTTTGCTTCTTGAATGTAATCACATATGTTGTATGAAATGACATGAACATGAGAAAACCCTAACACACACATGCTTGCAAATGAATGATGTAAAGTTTATCCACAATGGATAGATGAAGAATATGCAACCTTGAAGACCTCTAGAAATTATTGATGATGAATGCTTCAATGGTTGATTTCTTTATTACTTGATTGTAGTGCTCTCAATTTCACCTATCATGAATATATATCAAAATAAGAGGGGAAGAGCTCCTTATATACTTTCCCATCGTCAAACATCTTAATTTTCTGACATAGGTCGACATGAACCAAGGTTTCTCACTCAACATTTGGAAAGGGAAAAGGATTTTAAATGGGCCCCAATTAGGGAGGACCATGGTGTGGCACCATGGTTCCAATGAGGACCAAGGAACCACGCCTAGTCCTACCCCATATTTGGGCTAGGGTTAAGGTGCAATGCAAGGTGAAATGTAAAAATATGACATTTACTGTATGGTAGGGGCATGAATAGGTCTAGATCAAGCATGAGGATGAGAACACTAAGGTGAGGGCCCCAAATACGATCAAAATTTCAAAGGGTGCAATTTTAGGATGCTACAATTAGTTTGCAAGTAAATCAGAATTGTTACCCTCCCCATTCTTGTGAGCATTTTGTTCTCACATCATTAAAATAAGGAGTGTTCATTTAGTCTGGGTTTGTGTAAGTCTCAGTTTTTGTCTTGTTGAAGTTTTTCTTGAACTGGAACTTGTCAGTTGAACCTCTTCTAAGTTCAAGGTTCAAGTTCAAGTGAAGTATGTTGTATCACGACTTGTTTTTTAAAGAGTTAAAGGTCTTTGTAACAATTGTCATTGAACTTGAACTTTTGAACCTTTTCAAAAAGTTTAAGGTTCACAGTTCAAAGTTTCAAAAGTCGAGTCCAGTCTGAATCTTGTTCTTGTAACATGTGAGCTGTGGCATTTTGGTGTCCTTGTCTTGGTTTGTCCTTTTATGTTCTTTTGAACTTGAACATTTGAACCACTTTTCAAAGAACTCAAAGTTCAAAGTTCAAGGTTCGATGGATTGATGGCTTTGGAGATAAAAGGGTGTTGCATCAGTAGCAATCATACAAGGAATATTCCAGATTTAAAAGGTGAACCTCGAGGTAACAAGTTACGATGAAAGATTGTACTTGAGAATAATCATTTAAAGGAAAGGTATGAAGGGAAAAGACTTATAATTAATGAATTATCAAAAAGTCTTTTCGGAGTAATTTGGCACAGATAAGTATGCAGTTACAAATTATAGCAAATTGTGTGACCGATTTTTAAGCCTGCCCTCAAGATTTGTTTTGTTTTAACAAATAATTAATTGCCTTCTTCATTTGCCCAATTTGGTAAAGGATTTGCGTAGGCATTATTTTCTGTTCTTGACCCTTTGAATTCAAAGCTCTGCATGAAAGGTGAGTTAAAAATCTTCCTCCCATTCCTATGATTTCATAAATTGGAAGCTTTATTTGCTACTTCAATTGGTTTAGTCTATTTCCCCTGTTGTACTTTTTCTGTTTGTAAATCCAAAATGAGACCTAAATTGCCTAAGATAGACCAAAGATCATGGTTAGTTTGTTCCCTGCCTAAACTGGGAGATACTTTTCTGTTGTTAGTAGATTTAGATGAATTTCATGAAAGGGCACAAAATTTTGCTAGTTCTCCCTTAATGCAGAAGATTCTAGATAGTGGGTTAGTAGAAGCGGTGGCTTTCCCTCCAACAATGTCATGTCCAGAGTTGGTTTTGGAGTGCATGAATAGATATGACCCTGCTCAGAGATGTGTGGATAGTGAGGTTCTACTCAGGATTAGTCAAGAGGTCATTTCCGTTGTAATGAAAATTCTTGAGAAAGAGCATTATGAGGATTGGATAGTGTGTAAGTTGCAGGGGCTCTTCTCTGAGAAGAAATCATTCTATAGAAGTGTCATTGCTAGAAATTGGTTGTTAAAATTTCAAACGGGAGGTTCTCGACTACCAAGTCCATTAACATGGGAATACTTAATCAGAGAGGTAAATGATATAGTCATCATGTTACATAGAGTAAGGGGGAACCAAATTGTTTTCTATTGGGAAGATTGGATGTACTTTTTCAGTCAGGTCATCCTTGGTGATAAAAGATATATTGATTCGGCAGAATTGATCACAGATAGGCTACATGAGGGTTTGAGTTGCTTCGGTAATAAGAACTTCTATATGTCTTCATATCTCTTGTATTTATTTGTATGTGTTAGGTCGTGGTCTGATTTGTATCATGAAACGTGGATTGGTGGTATGAAAATATATGAAGATCACCCACATCTACAACAACATAGGTCTTGTAAAAATTATCGCAAGTTGCATGATATATTTCTAGGAAGAATGGTATTTGAAATAAGGGGCAATATTCATAAAAGGTTGTTGGATGAAGCTTTGCAGTTGATAAGTACTTATGATAGCTTCTTCATACAATTTCCTAGGTTCACTTACCTAAGGGTAGGAGGTTTTGAAGGAGAACCTTATAGGCTGCCTAGGTATGCATTCGACAAGTAGATTCTGATGGAGATATGTAGACAACTAGCCTACATTGATATGAAGCACAGAGCTAAACATCATTCAGATGTCTCATTCCCTATTGAATTAACATATTTCATCTGTAATAGTATCTCTGATGCTCTAACCTTAGAATTAGAGTTTAAGAAGTTGAATTTCCAATTGTATGGACCTCGAGTTAATTTTGATGTCAAGGGATTTGTTGTTGCACATCTAACATTGAGAAATGATTTCACTCATGTGCCAAATATGGAGGACTTTTAGGCTAACTGTTGTGATGAATTTGAAGTCAGGAGGAGGGCACATCAAAGGTTCACCTTACAGTAGGTCAAGGCTTATAATCTGAAAAATTAATGTTGCCAATTGTTGGTGTAAATATTTATTCTTATAGGATATAATTGCACTTTACTTAAGTTAACTTAGGTTAATGCATCTCATCTTAGTTTGGATATGAGACACTTAGGGAAGTGTGCACATAAGGATGTAGCTTGTAGGAGAAATTCCACCTTTTGTGGTCTTATCTTGCTGTTACATTCCACATTTGGTGGGTGATCCACATCTTGTGGAATATTATATTATTTATCCTACCTACCCCTACTTTTTCTTACCTACCCTTGTTTTTCATTCAGCCACATGTCATGATTGTGTTCTCACATATCCATTTGGCCTTGCCTATATATGCAGGCCTATATTCATTGTATTGGTTAATCTAGTTGATCATTTGTATATTGATGAGAATACAGTTTTTTCTTGTCATAGTATTGTCTCTCTTTTTTGTGATTTTCATTGTGCCCTTGATCTTGGCAAAATCTCACATGGTATCAAAGCCAATGGGGCTTCATTGATTGGTCCTGGTAGACATCTTGGAAGGCTTCTATTTTTGGATCTGAGGTACTATGCTTTTTGGAGGAATCCTAGAGTGTTTTAGACCTCACCATTGCGTCTAGAAGGCCGGTTCCATAAAAATTGAGTATAAACTCGACCTATTTTGGCGAAAGTCAAATTTTGGGTGTTGGAGTAATTTTTTACCCAATTCAGGTAGTAAGGTATGGATTTTTTATTAAAAAAAAAAATTATTCTGTGAAAAAAAAAATTGATTTATTTTTTCAAAAAAATATATATCATATTTTGCAGATTTAAAAAAAAAAGAAAGTTTAAAAAGCCTTTTTTCTAAAAAGAGTTTTTTTTGCAGGGGTCGTACCACCTGCAGACACATTTGCCACAGACTGTACTTGACGGTGTTGACCTTCGGCCATAACCAGCAACTCTAGCCCCACTGCTTTCGATAGCTCCCACCTTTTGCTGACCCCACCACAGCAACCCCTACCTCCGCAGCTTGCCGCTTACCGATGGCCCCATCACTAGCCACCAACAGCTCACCACCTTCCGCTGACAACTCACTATCAGCCTGACACCTACTGCGGTCTTCCATCAGCCGCTCTGGCCCTCACCCAGTCGGCTTTGGTCTTTGATTCGCCGTCACCGTGACACATCACCTCCCCAAAAGATCCATGTCCACCATGTGGTAGGAGCCCACTGGCCCATGGACAAACTGTGACACGTCACCTACCTAGTTGGCCACCACTTCATCCATACAGTCAGCTCCACATAAGCATTTTTGTACAGTCAGCCAAGGGGCACGATGACCATTTTGATGATCATACGACCATCAAATTTAACATATCGGATTGCTGATGTCATCCTACATTAGCACCTTTTTGAAAATTTTTGACCCCTCTCCGTTGAGCAGTTTGGGTTTTTGGGTCAACTTTGGAGGCTCATAACTTGCTCAATTTTGCTCCTTTTTGGGTGCATTTTTTTATTTATTTGGGCTAATTTTTTGTGCTCTCCATAGTGGTGTGATTATTTTCTAATTTTGGTGCATAGGTTTTTCAGAATTTTTAGATTCTCTCAGTTGTACCTGTCCAATCCTCAATTTTACAACTTCAAAGGCATTGTTTGGGCTCATACGACCTCCTTTTTAGGTACCATTTTTTTTCAAATGCATATTTTTTTGTCTACTTTCATAATCTATGATCAGTTTTAAGATATTGGTCTTTTTTGGCCTACTTGGTACTTGTAATTTGCTTGGATCTTAGTTTAGATCTCTTGCATTTTGAGTTTAAGTCTGGCCTGTTTGAGGCAGTTGTAAAGCTGAAATCAGAAGTCCACTTTGCCATTTTTTGAAAGTGGTTCATTGTACATGCACTAAATATAAAGTGCCAAATCATCATTTGGGGGGGGGGTTCTTTGATTGAGTGAATTTGAGGGGGTGTCCTGTGTGATTGTGCCTATCTTTCCTTGTGCTCTTTCATTTTTGTTGCTATGAGTCCTCATAAATTTCCACCTTTAACTCCTCATAATTATGCATCATGGAAATTTAAAGCATGGAGCAAACTAATGGAAAAAGGACTCACGCATTACATAGATGGAACAATAGCAGCACCACCAGATCCTAAGGTTGATCCTAATGCTCAGTTAGAATGGCTCACTAAGAATTGCATGGCTCTTGGAACTTTTCATAAGTATGTATCAGATGACCTCATTTTTCATATTGAGAAGTGTTCTACAATCAAAGAGGCTTGGGATATCTTTAAAAAATTGTATGGTCAAGTTGATGAAATCAGAGGCTACAAGATTGACAATGAGCTCACCAACTTGGATCCCAAGAGTTTTGATACAATCCAATATTATGTCACCAAAGCAAATGAGCTAAGAGAAAAGCTTAAGGATTGTGGAATTGACAAAAAGGATGCTCAATTGATATTCAACTTGTTGGACAAGCTTTCACCTAAATACGCAACATTTGTTTCTAGCTTCCATACTCATCGTTTGGCAGTGGGGAGTTCCTAGACTATGCCTTTATTTGATGCCTTCACAAAAATGTTGATGTTGGAACAATCTAAGTTGTTGAACATGGGGATTCTCAAGTCTTCAAAGTCCAAGGCTTTGGTGGTTAATCAAGGGAGTCAAGGGAGTCAAGGAAAAGATTCCAACAACAAGAAGAAGCAATCTAAGTCAAAGCCACAACAGGAAAAAGGATAATCATCCTCTCCATCACAGGGAGATTTTTCATCCTCTTCCAAGAAGGGGACTCCACCTAAGAAGGATAAACCAACTTGTGCTTATTGCAAGAAGTATGGTCATGATGAGAATTGATGCCACACTAGGCAAGTTGATGAATTGACAAATCTTTTTAAGAAGAACAACATCAATTTGCCATCTACCTACAACAAGAAGGATTCATCTCCTTCCACTTCCTCATAGTCTAAGGGAAAAGGGAAAGCATTTGTGGCTAAAACAGGTTCTTCACAACAGTGGATACTTGACTTGAGTGCCTCATATCACATGGGTTCTACAAAGGAGAAGTTTTCTTCATTGGAGCCATCAAAGATACCTCACATTTACATAGGAGATGATACATAAGTTGAGGTTGAAGGGAAAGGTTTCGTTAACATGGATGATGGAACATTAGAGAATGTTCTTTATGTTCCTAACTTGTCTACCAATCTTCTCTCTATCTACCAAATCATTCACTATGGGAATGGGAAAAAGGTTGAGTTTACACTTGATTCAGTTGTGGTAAAGGAACTTGATAATGATGCCTTGGTAGAAGTGGGACAAGTCAATGACAACTCAAGGCTTTATTCATTCTCCCACTTTGTGCCAAGTTCTCCTTCTAGGACCTTGCTTACACATTCAAATTTAGAAAGGAGGCTATGGCATGAGCGGTTTGGTCACCTGAACTATCGCTATCTTCAGCAAATTAGCACTAAAGACATGGTCACAGGTCTACCTTGAATTAGTTTTTCAGAGGGTGTATGTTTAGTATGTTCCATGGACAAGCAACCCGATGAGAATTTTGATAAGGGGAAATCTTGGAGAGCTTTGGAAGTTCTTCAACTTGTTCACAGTGATTTAGCAGGTCCATTTCCATCACCTTCATTTAGTAGGGCCTGCTATGTCCTCACCTTCATTGATGACTACTCCCGCTTCACTTGGGTCTATTTTTGTGTTCATAAGAGTGAAGTGTTTGACAGATTTCTAGACTTCAAGGCTCATGTGGAGAAGCAATCAGGGAAAGTGGTAAAGATTCTTCACACAGATAATGGAAGGGAATATGTGAATAAAAGACTTGAGGATTTTTGTACATTTGAGGGGATTGATCTTCAACATTCTGTTGCTTACACTCCATAACATAATGGAGTTGCAAAACGTAATAATAGAGCTCTCAAAGAAATGGCTAGTTGTATGATACATGCACTTTCTCTTGATCCTGCCTTTTGGGCAGAGGCTATCAGTTGTGCTACACACATCCAAAATCGAGTTCCTCATAAAGCTTTGATAGGTATTACTCCTTTTGAGGCTTGGGCTGGTAGGAAACTTATTGTGAGACATTTTAGAGTCTTTGGGTGTCCAGCATGGGCTCGCATTCCTCCACAAAAACACAAGGCATTGGAACCTCAGAGTAGGCCTTGTATTTTTGCTGGATATCCTAAGGGTGTTAAGGCATATCGATTGATGGATCCAGAATCACATGAGATGTTTATTAAAAGGAGTGTTCATTTTGAGGAAAGCTCTCCTAGCTTAGCCTCTCTTCCTCCTCTACCTTCCTCCATTGTGGATAGTAATGAGAGTGATTCAGATGGTGAGACTTGTTCAACTTTGACTCACAGGGTCCACTTGTAGTTGAGGAGCCTCGTTCTCCACCTCCACCTAGACCTTGTTGGGATCGACAGACACTTGAGTTAGTAGGTTCTCTTGTTGGGGATCCTCCAGATACACAGAGGACTCGATCACAACATCAGGACCTTCCACATGCATACATTGCTACCGCTTCTAATTCATAGACATTTCAGGAAGCATCAGGGGTTCTCTAGTGGGACTAAGCTATGGAGGAAGAGTATAGTTCCTTTATGAGGAACAACACATGGGAGTTAGTCCCTCTCCCTAAAGGGAGAAAGATGGTTCGATGTAAGTGGATCTATCAGACCAAGTTTGTAGTGAATGGTAGTGTGGATAAGTATAAGGCTCGACTTATTGCTAGAGGTTTCTCTCAAGTTCTAGGTGTTGAATATATTGAGACCTTTGTACCCGTAGCTAAGATGAACTCCATTCTCTTGACACTTGCTATTGTTGCAGCTCATGGTTGGGTTGTACATCAGATGGATGTGAAGAGTGATTTTCTTCATGGGGATCTTGATGAGGAGATATATATGGAGCAGCCATAGGGTTTCATCCATGATTCTTCCTTGGTTTGCAGACTGAGGAAATCCCTTTATGGCCTTAAGTAGGCCCCTTGAGCTTGGTACGCCAAGATGGATTCCTTCCTTCTCTTAGCAGGGTTCACCAGGTGTCATTCCAATCTGAATGTCTACATTTTACAATAGGATGACTCACACTTGATACTTGTGCTCCATGTTGATGATTTGATCATTACAGGGAGCACTACAACCATCATTAGCAGTGTCAAATCTACTTTGCATGACAGATTTGCTATGACTGACTTGAGTCTTTTGCACTATTTTATCAAGATAGAGATTTCACAATCATCTTTCAGGATTACTCTTTCAAAGCCCAAGTATGCTATTGATCTACTTGTACGCTTTCACATGGTTGATTGTAAGCTTGCATCGATTCCCTTTCTTTCCAGAGTCAAGCTTGAGGCTAAGTGATCTTCTCCACCAATTGATGCCACATTGTATCGTCAGCTTGTGGGTAGTCTCATCTACTTGACTCACATACGCCCTGACATTTCATTTGCAGTTGGCATGGTTTCTTGCTTCATGCAAGAACCACATGAGCTTCATTGGAAAGCCACCAAATGCATCCTACACTACATCCAGGGTACACATCATTATGGGATTCACTATCTAGCAGGCACAAGACTTTTCTTGGTTGGATACACAAACTCTGATTGGGATGGCGATCTTGATGATTGTAAGTCTAATTCTGGTTATAGTTTCCACCTTGGTTCAGGCCCCATTTATTGGCAGAGCAAGAAGCAGCATTCTATTTCTCTCTCTTCAACTGAGGCTAAGTATTGAGGTGTTGTTAATGCAACAACTGATACTATTTGACTTCAGCATATTCTCACAGAGTTTGGGTTCTCTACTCCATAACTGACATTTATACATTGTGGCAATCAAAGTGCTAGTGCTATTGCAGTATTGTCCTACAACGGAGTAGGTTGCAGACATATTCACCAAACCCTTCACTAAGAGTAAGTTCTAGAAGTTGCGAGCTCTCTTAGGGGTGCGGGATGTTCATTAGGGGGGGTCAGTTGACTTCTCCTTCCTCTCTTATGGGGGGGATTTTCCTTCTTCTTTGAGAGTCTTTTGTACATTTTTCTCTTTTGGGAGGGATTTTTTTCCCACTGGATTTTCTCCCTTTCTCTATTTCTTAGAGATTTCATTGCATAGGTTTGCTTGCATTAGCATATTGTACATGGGTACCTATCATGGCCTAGTAGTCGGGACCCATCTTGCATTGTTGACTTGAGTCTCCATTCCCCTAAGTTGCACTTAAGGGGGGGTGTTGGTGTAATTATTTATTCTTATAGGATATAATTACACTTTACTTAAGTTAACTTAGGATAATGCATCTACTCATAGTTTGGATATGAGACACTTAGGGAAGTGTGCACATTAGGATGTAGCTTGTAGGAGAAATTCAACCTTTTGTGGTCTTATCTTGCTGTTACATTCCACATTCGGGGGGTGATCCACCTCTTGTGGAATATTATATTATTTCTCATACCTACCCCTACTTTTTCTTATCTACCCTTGTTTCTCATTGAGCCACATGTCATGATTGTGTTCTCACATATACATTTGGCCTTGCCTATATATGCAGGTCTATATTCATTGTATTGGTTAATCCAATTGATCATTTGTATATTGATGAGAATACAGTTTGTTCTTGTCATACAATTGTCTCTCTTTTTGTGTTTTTCATTGAGCCCTTGATCTTCGAAAAATCTCACACCAATGTTGAAGAGGATGATAGTGAATTGATTGATCCTTAGTTTGTAGATAGTAGACAGAAAGGAATGATTCCAGAAGTGGACTGAGATAAAGATGAGGAGGATCAGATTCAAGCAAGAACATTTCCAGGCATCAGAAGGACAAAAAAATGGTTAAGAGGACAAAGAATGGGAAGAATTTCAAGAAAAATCTCAACTTCATCCACTGAGGCTTCAGTAGCTAACTCTCTTGTCACGCCTTGTGTTGCAGGTTCCTCCAAAACAAAGGTTAGGAATGAATAGGCAGCAATGCCAGTGAAGGTCAAGAAGGAATTAGCTCCTACTAGGATCACTCGGTCTAAAACCAGAAACAAAGTAAAGAAACTATCTATGGATATAGTGGTAGTTGATTTGGTTGCTCCTCCTAACATGGAAAACACCTCAGCCCATTCAGACTCAGAGTTGAAGAACATTGATAATGCAAGTGATAATCAGTAGGTGGGTGATGTGTTGAATACTGCTACCACATTGGTGGTAAAGAAGGGAAAGGAAGTTGAATCTGGTCCTGATAAAACTTCTGTGAACACTGGACTATTGTGGTTAGAGAACACTTTAAGTAGTAAGAAAAGGATCATAGTCCCTTCTTCAGTTCCACTGGAAGATATGGTAAGTAAATTCTTGGGAAAGACTCCCAAAGCCGAGAAACTAAAGACAATTTCCAAAATTAATTTTGATGACAACACATGTAATTGGATAGCAGAAATTGCTCACCCAAATATGGATGAAGTTGTAGCCAGCCCTACTGCAAAGGATTTATAGTTGAAAAACTAAATCTTGGTGTCGGAACCCGAGTAACTGATGCCTTCCATCTTGAAACATTGACCAAGAAAATACTCAATAGAACATGGAAGGACGAGAGGGATGAGCATCAGATGAAGGATATTTTAAGGATAATGGTTGAGTATATCGAAGCAATTAATAATCCAAACCCTCAACCTCTGTTGCGGCTTCCAACCTCCTTTGACCCTAAATCACGTGCTGATCAAAAGACACTAGAGCAAATACAAAAATGCAGGATTGTTACAAAAACTATGATGGAGTGATTAGAAGGAATTCAGAAATCAAGTGCAAAGTATTTTATTAATTTGAGTAGAGTTTACGATGGAGCATTAATGGTGATGAAGGAGTTGGACCAAAATCATGAATTGGAAAAAAGAAGAAGCTAAATGGGGCATTGAAAGCAGTGCAGATGCGAGAAGTGCAAATCTATGGAGTGATGAAGTTTCTCGTTGAGAAACCTATAGCTAGATTAGATGATAGTATTCTGTATGTTTGCTAGAAAAACATTGAATGGAAGAATTCCCCAATAAAGCAGGCTTATGAAGAATCTGCAAAACTAGTGGACCAGCTCGCAGAATTACTTGCATCCATGCGAAATGAATTTGTGTGCATTGGAATCAAGTGTCTAAAAGATAATGGGAAGACCCTCGAAGCTGGAGAGGTTATAAAAAAATCATTTGAAGGCAAAATTAATTATGTCAAAGAGGATAAGGACCTAGTTTCGAACAATCTGTCCACCATTGCAAAGATTGAATCTCTTTTGTTTTTATGCATTGGACACCTGGATAGCCATTCTGACAAATTTGCACTGGTTCATAGGGAAAAATAAGTCTGGAAGAAGAGGATGATACATGTGGGACTCCCTCATGGTTCCTTAATTCAAGATTTCTTTGTTTCTTATGTTGGATGGAGGAATGCAGCAACTGTCAAAACTGTTGAGCCCAATCAGAATGATCCATAACTATTTTCTTATCATTGGTTTTTGGCAGATTTAGTTTTTAAGTTTTAAGTAAACTTCTCAAAAACTTTGGGGCGAAAAACTTGAATTTATGTGTTTCCCTCTTTAAACCGTTGCCAAGTTGTGGCTATATAAACTATTTTCTGATACTCTAGAAGGGTTCAAGAAATTTTGTTAATGTGTTGAAGTAAACTGTAGATACTTTGTATGTTTTTCAAAGGTATGAGGAAAATTATTCATCTGTGATTGAATATATGAAATTGATTTTGACAGTTTGAATCTGTGCATTTAAATATGGGGAATTTATTTCTGTGTGAATGAATTCTTGTTCAAATTGATCTCATTCCTCATATTGAAAATATTTACAAAGTTAAGAGTTGAAAATTCTTCTTTCATTTCTGTGCATTAAGTTGGATTGGTTAAGATAGTCAGTGAGATATTTTCTTAAATTGATATATGAGTATTCTTCATCTTCCTAACATGTTGATGTATGGAGATGAATGTCTTTAATGCTTTCGGGTTAAAAGTGTACATGAACGCATAGATTAAGTTAATTCATTGAAGATCTTTGAAGGGAGTTGTACCTTAATTCAGAGGAGAACAAATTATTTTTTTTTATCCAACTGTGTGGTTGCAAATTTTTCTTGAAAGGGTAACAGAGGCTAAGTGAAGAATAGAGATTTTGAAAAAGACAAATCTATTAACCAATAGATTTTTGGTGAATCTGCTGGGGAATCGGGTAATAAGACTGGATGTGTAATCATAAGATAAATAGGGTTGTCTTATGAATGACTTAATATCCTTCTTGTTTGAAGTGTCTAGTGCATTATAAACAGGTTGGAGTCAAGAAGATATACTAGGTCCCAGAGGCGTGAAGGGGTGATTGATTCTATTTTTCAGGAACTCCAAGGCTTAAACTTTTCAACTTCCTTTACACCTAGAAGAAGAGCCAAGAGTAGAACTCCTACTACCTCTTTTGTATCCCCTGTATCTCCTATATGTCAAGCCCTAACATTACATGGCATTTCTTCCCCTTGTGTAAGCAACCCTATACATTTAAATATCATTTTGCCCATGGTTGTTAACAATCCCTGGGGCCTTGTCATAGGACCACTCGCTCTTGGTGCAAATCTTAATCCTTTACCCAAAGGAGCTAGGGATCATTTGCCTAAATTTAGTGGTGATGGAAAAGTCTTAACAGATGAGAATTTGAATGCATTTAATGTTGCTTGTGGTGTTTTGGTTGTTCAACATGAAGATGTGGTTGTGAGATTGTTTGTGCAAACATTGACCGAGGTAGCAACAAATTGGTTTTATCATATACGAAATGGTGCAATTACTAATTGGGAAGATCTTAAAAACTAGATTCGAGGCTAGGTTCAAATTAGTTGAAGATGAACATTCTCTTCTAGCCCAATTAGCCCAGTTAAAGAAAGAAATCCCTGAATCCATGAGAGATATTGTGGCTAAGTTTGACAAAATTTTCCATAAGATTCCAGCAAACAAAAGGCCTTCTGATGATAATTTGAAATGTTTTTTCATTAATTCAATGCCCTCTGAGATTGGTTTCCTGATCCACAGGCAAAGAGTAGCAGCCCTAGCTGATGTGAAAATATTTGCCATAGAATTAGAAGATTATTTAATCATTGGAGGAAAGTGGAAGAGAGAAGTTCAAACTTCCATGGCACAAGCATCAACCTCATATGATCCTATGATTCAGAGACTAATGAATGATATGATAAATCTGAAGATGCAAATACCCAAAATAAATACTTCTTATCCGCAGACTTACCAAGACATCCCAAGGAAAGTCCTTAATCAATCAACAGGAGCCGGAAGTAGAACTTTACAATTGCCTCCCATATAACAAAGGATAGCAATTGAGGCACCCCACCTAAGGCCAACATGTGATCTTCCATCTTACTAATGAACATGATGGAAATTCTTGCCCGGAGATGGTACGTTATGATCAAATGGTTGGTTCAAAGAAGGTGCTACTGGAATCAAGTGAAGAAGAATCCCCTAGGAAGCTTGGCAACTCTGGAATCTGCTTCCTAGAGTATGAGTCTGATTCAGAAAGAGGAGGTGATATTTTGGTTACCTTGGAGGATCTTCCTGTGTTGTGTTGACTAGAAATCAATAGAATGTCAAACCTAAAAGTGATTCTTCGTCCTTTGTTGTGAATCGCAAAGGTAAGGAAATCATTTCTCGATTTCATAATAATGATTTGAGAGCTCAAGAACCTCAGTCATTGAAGTTTGTAGACACTGAGAGTTAGTTTGATATTGTTGAATTTTATAAATCCTCTTTGATTCAAATCACACCAGCTGAATATCTAAAATTAAAGCCTAAGGAACTTGATAGGTTGGTTAAGTTTATGAAAGGAAATAATGCATATGTACAAGCTGATATGATATAGTAATCAACTAATTCCACTTTGTCCTCCAAAGAAAATGTGTCAACTTGTCTTGCTACTCATGAAACTTCTCCTGAAATAGTTGCTCATCAAGCTGATGAAACATTGTATATCCTTGAATCGAAACTTGAACCTTTTTATACATCCCTGTTCATAAATGGACAGAAATAGAATAATTGCATTATAGACTCTGGTGCCTCAGATAACATCATGCCATCTTCTATAGCCAAAAGGATTATCCTTCATTAAAACCTTTGGTAGATGTTACTCCATGGAATCCAAGCAAATACCCTTGTTAGGATAGATTAAAGATGCCCAAGTAGCCCTTGTTGCTCATCCTGATAAAAGAGTTAAGTTGACTATTCTAGTAGCTGACATTCCTGTGCGTTATGGCATGTTGCTTAACCATACATTTTGTAGAGACCTAGGAGGAGAAATTAAAATGGATTGGTCTCAGGCCACTATCCCCATACGGAAACAATAGGTCATATTACAACCAAAGGCTAAGTCCAAGTTCACTGGTTTTTCTTCCAATGATCCGAAGGCACAATTATTGTACCATGAATGTGAATTTGGGAATTTTATGATCTTATATGATAATGAAGTTGTAGGGAATTTATCTCAGTCTAAGACACTTGAGGAGCTATGGATGATGGAGTTTGATGGAAGTTTCTCAACATCTAGCTCTATAGTCGGGCTAGTTATTATTCCTCCCTCTGGCAAGCATATTCCATTCTCTTTCAAGTTGAAGTTTAAGAACACAAACAATACTACTAAATATGAGGCCCTATCATTGGGAATAGTTGAAGCAAACATATTGGGGGTGAAATTGTTACAGGTAAAAGGAGATGCAGAGTTGATTATAAAACAAGTAAGATGGCTATTCACTATAAGGAATGAAAGATTGAAGCACTACCCGAATAGGGTATGGGATGAAATTGAAAGCTTTGATGCTTTTTCTATTGAATCCATCCTGAATTCTAAAGCTGATTCTTTGGCAGTGTCGGCTTCCCTCTTAATTCCTCATCTTGAGTTCACAGTGGATACTTACCAAGTGGAGTTAACATATAGGCCAAGTGTTCCTGATAACTCATAATTTTGGAAAGTTTCTCAAAATGATAAGCAAATAAAAAACTTTTTACATCGTGCTGAAATGTTCATGACTACATTCTTTGAGGGATCTGAAACTGAATGCAAAGAATTATCCCTAGATCCAAGAGAGGAACCATGAGATGAAATTATCCAGTTGAAAGAAAATAAGATTCCTAAAGGTTTAGTGTCTTTAGAGAACCTCTTTGATCGTCAGGATGCTTCCATCAAGAGGAAGGACGAACGGTTACCAACAACTCATGATTTTGGTGATTATCAGAGGATTAATATTGGGAATGAAGAGGATTCTAACTTCATCAATTTGGGAAGGTGTTGTACCCCCAAAGAGGAGAGAAGATTTGTTAGTCTGTTAATGGAATAAAGGTATGTGTTTGTCTGGTGCTATGATGATTTTAAAAACTTTAGAGAAGGGCAATTTCAGCACCATATTCCTATAAAACCTTGAACAAGTCCATTCAGGCAGAAATTGAGAAATTTTAATCCCAAGGTTGCAGAAGCCATCTTCAAGGAAGTGGATAAAATGTTGAAGGCAAAAATTATATATCATGTTTATCATTCCACCTGGATAGATAATATAGTTCTAGTTCATAAAAAGAATGGAGAGATAAGGATTTGTTTGGACTTTAGAAATCTGAATCAAGCTAGTCTAAAGGATAATTACCCATTGCCTGCTATGGATCATATTTTGCAAATAGTCTCAAGTTCTTAAATGATGTCAATGTTAGATGGGTTGTCAGGCTACAACCAAATTAGTGTCTCAGAAAAATATCAACACAAAAAAACTTTCATCACTCCCTAGGGTACCTTCGCATACAACAGGATGTTGTTTGGTCTGATAAATGTTGGAGCAACCTTCCAGACGGCTATGGACTTGTCCTTTCATCACTTGAAAGATAAAATAATTTTTGTATACCTTGATTATTTAATTGTATTCTTGAAAAGGAGAAAGCATCACTTGAGAGACTTAAGGAAAGTCTTGCAGAGTTGTAAGGAGCATGGAGTGTCTTTGAATCCGAAGAAGTCATTTTTTTGTGTTACTGAAGGTAAATTGCTTGGTCACATTGATTCCAAAGAAGGCATCAAGGTAGATTTGAAGAGGGTGAAGGCAATCCAGTAGCTAAGTTTACCATCTAATAGAAATGGAGTTAGATCCTTCTTTGGTCAGGTGAATTTTTTGAGAAGGTTTGTCCCTTATTTTGCAAAAATTACCCAATACATAGTGAATTTGATGAGTGAAAAATAGGTGTTTAGATGGAATGATAAGGGGAAGAAATAATTTGAGGTAGTAAAAGAAGCTATAGAGAAAGCTCTTGCGCTCATTAATCCAGATTTTAAGAAGGATTTCATCATTTACTTCTATGCCTCTAAGCATACCAAATCAGGTATTTTATTGCAAAAAATGAAGAAAATGAGGAAGTTCCAATTGCCTTCATGAGTCAATCAAAGCCTTAACACTCCCCTAATCCCTTATGTCCTTAACATTCTCTTCCATAACATACAAAGCCTTCTTCACTTGATTGTAATAATCAATCTGCCCCTGTGACTGTCCTAATAGTCTGAAACCATCATGTAGCACGTGAAAAACCCTTGCATGACACCCTGCACACACCATGGATAAGTATTATACACCCTTGGCCTCATCTCTACCCAAAATGAGGATTGGTTATGCATCAAAAAAAAAGATACTACATTTATGAAGCCACCGGTTACCCTAAGCCAAGGTTCTGGCAGATTTTATGAAAATGCAAATAACTTTGGTAAAACACGATGAAACTTAATGCCACCACCTCCAAAGTAGAGTTAATTCATTCCTATATCACTTCTAATCAATAATCTCTTAGAATACAAATATGAAATGAATCAAAACCAATGAGAGATCTGACTGTCACATTGAAAACTCAGAAAATGCACATAAAAATATGGTTTTTATTGCTCCAAATGATTGCCTTCAACCAACCACTCACCATATCTCTCAGTATAATTGTTTTACAACATTTTATAGCACTTGTGGCCTTCAAGACCGGACCATAACCACCCAACTACCTCTAACCACCTATTTTTGTCATCTTTTTGTATTTTTGACAATAAAAAGTTGCTCTCAAAAGTTGTCATTTGACAAACAAAGTTGTCAACATGACCAACTTGGACTCCTAACTCTACCAACACATAAAAATGGTCTTAATATGACCTTATAAACATTTCAAACATGTTTTATTCCTCACAAACCTATTCTACCCTTCAAAACCCAATTGTAGCCCTTTCTAGGCCTAATTGCCAATTTTGACAATTTTACACTTTTTGACCTTTTCATTACATTTCATTGCATTTATTGTCTCTAATGGCCATGATTACATTGTTTTCAGACCTTAAAGGAATTTTATACATCATTACTCATTTATTCTTCATGAGGGCCTATCAATGACCCTTGTGCACCTTGCCTCCATAGGTCTTCATAGGTGCTCCATAGGTGCTCCTGCACCATTCTCCCGGGAATAAAAGATTCAAGGTCCCCTTGAATGGCTGCCTCCTCTTTCTGGTCTTCCAATTCATTGGTACTTGCTGTTTGTACTCTGCAAGAAAATTTCTATGCTTTGGTGGCTCATTGCAACTCCTCCCAAGAAAATGGTACTCAATATAAGCACCTCCAATCTTATCTTCCGTGTAAACACTCAACAAACCTACATACAAATGATTAGAAAAAAAAAATATAGTGCCATCATTGATTTCAATATCAGCTTGTTCCATCAAAGGAATCTTTTGTGCCACCATCTCAAGTGAGTCAACCCCACCATGGCTTCTCCATTCTTCCTCTATGGCTGCATACAATGCCCATAGATCAGGTTCTTCTCCTTTACCAAACTCATTCTCATTCTCATGCCATTCACCTTGGCATCTCAACTCATCATTCACCTTCAAGGCTTCCTCATTAGCCTTCTTCTTTGCTGCTATTAGCCACTTCACAAGCCAAACTACCCTCTTTTGCACCCTCAAGTGCCAACTCTTCACTTTACTCTCTAGGTTTTCCAACCTCAACTTCATTTGTGCTTCCCAATTTTCATTCTCCCTTCTCAATTTCTCCATCTCTTCTACAAGTCTTCTTAACTTCTCATCAATCTCACCAAGATCTTTCTTCAATCTACTCAACTCTTCTTCATCTACCCTCTTCCTCTCTTCTTCTTTCTTCTTTCTCTCATCTTCTTTTCCTGTCTTATTTATCTCTACTTCTCTCCCTTTTTGATTCCTCCCACCATCCAAGTATTCTATGAAAGCATTACACAACTCTCTTTCTGACCTTGTCAGATACATCTTCTCACTTATCTAGGATTCCTACACACATATCCCAGACCTTTTGCTTGCTCTGATACCATCTGATGTAGAGGGATCCCCTACTCTAGACCTCTCAAGGGTTCAGTCACTCAAGGTGACACTCTATAGGATCCTTCTACATGCTAGGTGAAACCAACTCCCCATTCAAACTCCTATTGATCATGATTGATCATCTCATCAATTGCCTAAGGCTGTACTCTTAAGGTTTTGATAACCTACTCACTCCTTTGGACCCTACTCAAGGATCAACACTTGACTCTTAAGTCTCCTCAATACCCTAAATCCAAGGTATATTCTTCCCACATTGAATTTGAAAGCCCTATAATCCACTAGACTCCAAACTAGGTTCTCAAGACAAAAATGCTCAACACTTTGATTAAATAAAACCAAAGTTACCTTCTTGTTGTCCTCTTAGATATACCTATACATAGAGGTGTATAACTTTTGAGTCGTTTCAAAAATCCTCAATTGCTCCAATGAGATCTTGAAGAACTTGATTTGGAACAACATATTTAATATTTAGACAAATCCAATCATTCAAATCTGAGATATTGCCCCCGCATCATGCCACATTTTCTATGACTGTCATTCTGTCACACTATGATAGTCTGCTGCTATCTTTGGAAACCCATTGGTTTAAGCCCTTCCTTGGGCACTCAACTTTCTCCAACACCTTAGGAAGGTTTTCAACACACCAACCAACACTCACCTAAGCCCTTCTATCCTTAACATTCTCTGTCATAACAAACAAAGCCTTCTTCACTTGATTGTAATAGTCAATCTGCCCCTATGACTGTCCTAACAGTCTGAAACCATCATGTAGCATGTGAAAAACCCTTGCATGACACCTTGCACACACCATGGATAGGTATTATGCACCCTTGGCCCTATCCCTACCCAAAATGATGATTGGTTATGCATCAAAACAAAAGATACTACATTTATGAAGCCACTGGTTACCCTAAGCCAGGGTTCTGGTAGATTTTATGAAAATGCAAATAACTTTGGTAAAACACAATGAAACTTAATGCCACCACCTAAAAAGTAGATTTAATTCATTCCTCTATCACCTCTAATCAATAATCTCTTAGAATAAAAACATGAAATGCATCAAAACCAATGAGAGATCTGACTGTCACATTGAAAACTCAGAAAATGCACATAAAAATATGGTTTTTATTGCTCCAAGTGATTGCCTTCAACCAACCACTCACCATATCTCTCAATATAATTGTTTTACAACATTTTATAGCACTTGTGGCCTTCAAGACCGAACCATAACCACCCAACTACCTCTAACCACCTATTTTTGTCATCTTTTTGCATTTTTGACAATAAAAAGTTGCTCTCAAAAGTTGTCATTTGACAAACAAAGTTGTCAACATGACCAACTTGGACTCCTAACTCTACCAACACATAAAAATGGTCTTAATATGACCTTATAAACATTTCAAACATGTTTTATTCCTCACAAACCTATTCTACCCTTCAAAACCCAATTTTAGCCCTTTCTAGGCTTAATTGCCAATTTTGACAATTTTACACTTTTTGACCATTTCATTACATTTCATTGCATTTATTGGCTCTAATGGCCATGATTATATTGTTTTAAGACCTTAAATTACTTTTAGACTTCAGTACTCATTTATTCTTCATGAGGGCCTATCAATGACCCTTGTGCACCTTGCCTCCATAGGTCTTCATAGGTGCTCCATAGGTGCTCCTGCACCAGGAATATTCTAGATTTAAAAGGTGAACCTCGAGGGAACAAGTTGTGATGAAAGACCGTACTTGAGAATAATCATTTAAAGGAAAGCTATGAAGGGAAAAGACTTGTAATTAATGAATTGTCAGAATTAAGTGTTTTTGGAGTAATTTGGCATGAATAAGTATGCAGTTACAAATTATAACAAATCGTGTGACCAATTTTTAAGCCTGCCCTCAAGATTTATTTTATTTTTAAAAAATAATTATTTTCCTTCTTCATTTGCCCAATTTGGTAAGTAAAGGATATGCGTAGGTGATACTTTTTGTTCTTGACCCTTTGAATTCAAAGCTCTGCATGAAAGGTGAGTTAAAAATCTTCCTCCCATTCCTGTGATTTCATAAATTAGAAGCTTTATTTGCTAGTTCAATTGGTTTAGTCTGTTTCCCCTATTGTACTTTTTTTGTTTGTAAATCCAAAATGAGACCTAAATTGCCTAAGATAGACCAAAGGTCATGGTTAGTTTGTTCCCTTCCTAAACTAGGGGATACTTTTCTGTCGTCAGTAGATTTAGATGAATTTCATGAAAGGGCACAAAATTTTGCTAGTTCTCCCTTAATGTAGAAGATTCTAGATAGTGAGTTATTAGAAGCGATGACTTTCCCTCCAGCAATTTCATGTCCTAAGCTGGTTTTGGAGTACATGAATAGATATGACCCTACTTAGAGATGTGCAGATGGTGAGGTTCTACTCAGGATTAGTCGGGAGGTCATTGCCACTATAATGAAAATTCCTGAGAAAGAGCAATATAAGGATTGGACAGTGTGTAATTTTTAGGGGCTCTTCTCTCAGAAAAAATCATTCTATAGAAGTGTCATTGCTGAAAACTGGTTGTTAAAATTTCAAAGGGGAGGTTCTCGACTACCAAGTCCATTAACCCGGGAAAAATTAATCAGAGAGGTAAAGGATTTAGTTTGTTGGCAATATAACAAGGATATTAAGAAGGTTGTTGATGATTATGGACATAACTGATTAAAGATGTTTTACTGTTTTGATATTATTATTTTGTCATTGATGTCAAGAAATTGATTTTCTAATTCAGTATGATGTTGCCATATCTTAAGAAATATGAAATGAAGATTATAAAAAAGTCGGTAAAGACATAGGAAAGAATATGATGAATAAAGGGATAAGTTATTCAATGGGCAACTCTACCGAGTCAGACAATGATGAGATCTTGATGTTTTAGATTGTTTTAACATCATACATATGTTGTAAAATGTAAAGGCTAATACTACACTATGTTATCAAGCAAAGAACCTAGTCGATAAACCCTAAGGTTATCGCAGTCGGCTAATGAAGACAGAATGTCTACCGAGTAAAGTTTAGTATTCACCGAGTTGTAACCGAGCTATAACAAAATGCATTAAATGTTTACATGTGATATTTAATGAAAGAAGCTGATGAGATGGAGGAGATCAATGATTGGCAAGCCGTGGAAGAAGTTTGTTAACAAATCTAAGGCAATGGAAAGTCGGCAAGAAGATCTACAGCTCAGATTGAACCGCATTACCCTAACACAAGTTCCAAGATGATTGTGCAAGTTCCGAGGTAGGGTAAAACATTTTTTAGATAGTAAGATACAATGAACCTGGACAAGATATAAGATCTGATGGCTATGATTGATCATGGGAAATGTGATCAAGGAGATTAAGTGGTTAGATGATTGTTTATAAATAAGGAATTATTGATAAACAATGGATGTGGGAAAGTGTATGCACATGGATGCTACATAGTGATCACCGAGCACAGAAGCTTGAAGACCTATTGGAATAATAGAGTATTGATGCCTAGCAGATAGACAAGAATAGTTCTATGTCTAGATTGTGTTGAACAAATAAAAAAGTTGCAGATAGATTGTATTACTATTAGCTTGTGAAAGTAATAGGAAATCTCTTAACCGAGTGGACTTAACAGTCTTATAAGTAAATCCTCTAACAAGGTGACATTCTAAATGAGTGTTTGAAATCCTTTGACAAGGTCACTTCTAACAAAGTGAAGATCCTAACAGATCTGAGGGAAATCCCTTAACTGGGTCACATCTAGCAATGTGTTTTGTAATCTTTAACAGGATTGGCTTTTAACCGAGCATACTCTAGAAGAGTATATTTCTTAGTGGGTCCAAAATCCCACAGTGGCTTTTCCCTATTTGGGTTTCCACGTTAAATCTGGTGTTATGAGGTTTATATTGTTCATATGCTTTTGAGTTTACATGTTTGACAGTTTTTATTCTATGACTGATATATGTTACCGAGGTTGAATCTGATGTTTTCATTGATGATTAAGTTTGTATGATTCACCCCCCCCTCTCATCTTGTTGGCTGTCGGATCTGTACTTATATTAAGTATCAGAACTATCAATAGTCATCATGTTACACAGAGTAAAGGGGAACCAAATTTCTTTCTATTGGGAAGATTGGATGTACTTTTTCATTCAGGTCATCCTTCGTGATAAAAGATATATTGATTAGGCAAAATTGATCACAAACTAGCTACATGAGGGTTTGAGTTTCTTCGATAACAAGAAATTATACATGTCTTCGTATATCTTGTATTGCTTGGAATGTGTTAGGCCGTGGTCTGGTTTGTATCATGAAATGTGGATTGATGGTATGAAAATATATGAATATCACCCACATCTACAACAACATAGGTCTTGTGAAAATTATCACAAGTTGCATGATATATTTCTAGTCATAATGGTTTTTGAACTAAGGGGGAATATTCATAAAAGGTTGTTGGATGAAGCTATGTAGTTGATGAGTACTTATGGTAGCTTATCCATACACTTTCCCAGATTCACTTACCTAAGTGTAGGATGTTTTGAACGAGAACCTTATAGGCTGCCTAGGTATGCATTTGATAGGCAAATTTTGATGGAGATATGCAAGCAGCTAGCCTACATTGATATGAAGTATAGAGCTAAACATTAGTCAGGTGTCTCATTCCCTATTTAATTGACATATTTCATTTGTAATAGTTTCTCTGATGCTCTAAATTTAAAATTATAGTATAAGAAGTTGAATTTCTGATTGTATGGACCTCGAGTTAATTTTGATGCCAAGGGATTTGCTGCTGCACATCTAACATTGAGAAATGATTTCACTCATGTGCCAAATATGGAGGACTTTTGGGCTGACTATTGTGATGAATTTGAAGTCAGGAAGAGGGCACATCAAAGGTTCACCTTATAGCAGGTCAGGGCTTATAATCTGAAAATGAAAGTTGCTAATGTTGAAGATGATGATAGTGAATTGATTGATCCTCAGTTTGTAGATAGTAGATAGAAAGCAGTGATTCCAAAAGTGGACTGAGATAAAGATGTGGAGGATCAGATTCAAGCAAGAACATTTCTTGTCATTAGAAGGATAGCAAAATGGTTAAGAGGACAAAGAATGGGAAGAATTTAAATAAAAATCTCAACTTCATCCGCTAAGGTTCCAGTAGCTAACTCTCTTATCACACCTTGTGTTGCAGGTTCCTCCAAAACACAGGTTAGGACTAAACATGGAGCAAGGCCAGTGAAGGTCAAAAGGAATCATCTCCTACTAGTATCACTTCTTCTAAAACTAGAAACAATGTAAAGCAACTATCTATGGATATAGTGGTAGTTGATTTGGAAGCCCCTCCTTACATGGACAACACCTCAGCCAATCTAGACTCAAAGGTGCAGAACGTTGATAATGCAAGTGATAATTAGCATGTGGGTGATGTGTTGAATACTGCTACCAAATTGGTGGTAAAGAAGGGAAAGGAAGTCAAATCTGGTCCTGATAAAACTCCTGTGCAAACTGGACCCCTGTGGTTAGAGAACACTCTGAGTAGTAAGAAAAGGAACATAGTCCCTACTTCAGTTCCATTGGAAGATATGGTAAGTAAATGCCTGGGAATGACTCCCAAAGCCAAGAAACTAAAGATTCCAAAATTGATTTTGATGACAATAGGGGTAATTGGACAACAAAAATTTCTCAACCAAATACAGATGAAGTTGTAGCCAGCCCTATTGCAAAGGATTTTACAGTTGAAAAACTAAATCTTGGTGTCAGAACTTGAGCAGCTGATGCCTTCCATCTTGAAACATTGACCAAGAAAATACTCAATAGAACATGGAAGGATGAGAGGGATAAGCATGAGATGAAGGATATTCTAAGGAGATTGGCAGAGTATATCGAAGCAATTAATAATCCAAACCCTCAACCTCTATCGCAGCTTCCAATGTCCTTTGACCCTAAATCACTTGCTGATCAAAATACTCTAGAGCAAATACAAAAATGCAGGCTCATTATAAAAACTGTGATGGAGTGGGTAGGAGGAATTCAGAAATGAGGTGTAGAGTATTTTATTAATTTGAGAAGAGTTTACGATGGGGCGTTAACGATGATGAAGGAGTTGGAAGCCAAAATCATGAATTGGAAAAAAGAAGAAGCTAAATGGGCAAGGAAAGTAGTGCAAATGCGAGAAGTGGAAATCTATGGAGTAATGAAGTTTCTCATTGAGAAACCTGTAGTTGGCTTAGATGATAGTATTTTCTATGTTTTCCAGAGAAACATTGAATGGAGGAATCCCTTAATAATGAAAGCTTATGAAGAATTTGCAAAACTAGTGGACCAACTTGCAAAATTAGTTGCATCAATGCAAAATGAACTTATGTGCATCAGAATCAAGTATCTAAAATATGACGGGAAGACCCTTGAAGTTGCGGAGGTTATAATGAAATCATTTGAAGGAAAAATTAATTATGTCAAAGAGGCTAAGGACCTATTACGGATGATCTATCCACTATTGCAAAGATTGAATCTCTTATGTTTTTATACATTGGACACCTGGATAGCCATTTTGACAAATTTACATAGGTTCGTAGGGAAAAAGAAGTCTGGAAGAAGAGGATGATACACGTGACACTCCCTCATAGTGCCTTAATTCAGGATTTCTCTATTGCTTACGCTGGATGGAGGAATGCAGTAACTGTCAAAATTGTTGAGCCCAATTAGAATGATCCATAACTATTTTCTTATCATTGGTTTTGGAAGATTTAGTTTTTAAGTTTTAAGTAAACTTCTCAAAAACTTCGAGGTGGAAATCTTGAATTTTCACATTTCCCTCTTTAAAGCGTTAGCCCGGTTGTGGCTGTAAAAACTATTTTCTAATACTTTGGAAGGGTTCGAGAAATTTTGTTAATGTGCTGAAGTAAACTCTAGATACTTTGTCTATTTTTTGAAGATATGAGGAAAATTATTCATCTGTGATTGAATATATGAAATTGATTTTGACAGTTTGAATCTGTGTGTTTAAATCTAGGGAATATATTTATGTGTGAATGAATTCTTGTTCAAATTGATCTCATTCCTAATATTGAAAATATTTACAAAGTTAAGAGTTGAAAATTCTTCTTTCATTTATGTGCATTAAGTTGGATCGGTTAAGATAGTCAGTGATTTATTTTCTTAAATTGATATATGAGTATTCTGCATCTTCCATGTTGATTTATGGAGATGAATGCCTTAATGCTTTCGGGTTACTTTAATGCTTTTGGGTTAAAAGTGTATATTAACTCATAGATTAAGTTCATTCACTGAAGATATTTGAAGAGAGTTGTACCTTAATTTAGAGGAGAACAAATTATTTTCGTTTATCCAACTATGCGGTTGCAAATTTGTCTTTAAAGGGTAACAAAGATTAAGTGAAGAATAGAGATTTTGAAAAAGACAAATATGTTAACCAACAAGAATGACAAAGGAATTTTCATTTCTCAATATAAGTACATTAAGGAATTGTTGAAGAAGTTTGGGTTGGAGAACTCCAAACCGTTGTGTAAACCTATGACCATCAGATGCAAATTGACAAAAGATTATAAGTCCCCTAAAGTAGATGCAAATCAATATAGGTCAATGATTGGAGGACTGTTATATTTGACTACTACCATAAAAGATATCATGTATGCAGTTTGTTTGGCAGGTAGATTTCAATAAGAACTAGAAGAATCACATGTGTTGGTAAAAAATATTTTTTAGATATTTAAAAGGACTAGAAGGGTTTGGCTTGTGGTATCCCAAAAGTTCAGATTTCACTCTGACAGCTTATAATGATGTAGATTGGGTCGAAAGTGTTGATGACAAGAAAAGTAAAAGTGGTGGATCATTCTTTCTTGGCTCCCGGTGGGTTGCTTGGTCAAGTAAGAAGCAAGATTTTGTGTCTTTGTCTATAGCTGAAGTAGAATATATTGCAGCATCTTCATGTTGCACATAGATTATATGGATAAAGACGACATTGAAGGATGTTGGTGTAATGTTCAATGAACCCATCTCAATTATGTGTGATAACACTAGTGCAATAAACATCTCTTAGAATCCGGTACAACATTCCATAATAAAGCATATATCTATTTGTTTATGGTGAAAAGTGGATAACAACAATATTGAAAGACTAAATGAATTCAACCACAAGACCCTAGCCTAACAACAAAAAAGATCCACCATAACATATGAAGATTACCTAAGACAATGCAAATCAAATGAAATCACAAAGATTATACCATCATATGTCCAATAGGGTTTGAATCTCCATTCTTCCTATCTCCATTGATCTTGCTTGATATATTTGCTCTCAGATTTTATGTGTGCACAAGAGCTCAACAAAGAACGGAAATGTGGTTGCAAGTAGGCTTGATCGCACATGAAAGTTTGAAAGCATAGAGTAGTCGGGTAGTCAGCGGGGGCTAATAATGAAGAAAGCATCTCCTTATATAGAAGACACTATAAGAAATGGAGGGATAAGAATGAGAGGTGTAAAAGATAAATGGTCGGCTATGATTAGACGGTAGGTAGAGAAAATAAGAAAATAATAATAGGGTAGGTAGTGTAGGAATTAAGAGATGAATGACATGTGTCATGGGTAGAAAAGGTTAATGAATTAATTAAATAAATAAAGATTTTTTTAATTAATAGAAGAAGTGGGTTCAATTAAATAAATAAAAGTATTTATTTAATTTAGGAAAAGGGGAATTTAAATAAATAAATATATTTATTTAAATGAGAAATAAGGCTAGAAGAGGGTAAATGAATGAATTAATTAAATAAAGGTTTATTTAATTAATAGAAGAATTAGGCTTAAATAATTAAATAAATAAAGATATTTATTTAATTAGACAAGACAATTTTAGGTGTCTACATTTTGCCCCTCTTTGAGACAATGTAACTTGTCGCGTTGTTTCAAAGAAGATAAGATGAAATGATACAAAGTTGCCCCAAGATGGGAATGATATGCCCCCTCGAGAGATTGGATGAAAATGTCTGAAAAGATCATAGACAATCTCTCGATAAGAAAGAAAGGCTAGAATGGACTAACAAGATAGAGTGACAGAGTCACGGGATAAAGAAGACTAACTTGGGAGACTAGGGCTAGGGTAGTCTATAAGATAGACTATGAGGGAAAACATCCTCATTGTCATCCACACATCCAAGAGATCAGAGTGCAGAGAGAGCAGAGAGCAGTCATCAGTGATGGCATTGGTGCATAGATTCGATTGCATTCACCGATTTAAGAGGCCAATAGATGTAGGAGAGCCGGTAAGTACCACAAAACCTCCTTGTACTTTGTTGCATGAAATGTTGTCATAAATGCATGTTAGGTAGTGCATTTAATGCATTTTAGATATGTCAAGCAAGGCTAAAAAAATGCTAAGGCACGTCTGTGCTGTTGCCAGGCCCATCTAGGTAGGCTAGGCGCATCTATGTTTGTGTCAGGCGCGTCTATGAATGAAAAGGCGTCTGTGTCAAATGCAAGCGCATTTGTGTTGTGCAGGCGCGTTTATGCTATATGGGTGCATCTGTGTAGAACAGAGGCACGTCTGTGTATGTCAAGCGTGTCTGTGCAAAGCAGGTGCATATGTGCAGCATGTAAGTGCGTTTATGTCTTAAATGTGTGTTTGTGTCTTCTAGGTCGAATCGACAGTTCTGTGATGAACATACATTGTCGTTTGGATAAGTTGCTGAGAGGATACACTCAAGAAGGTCCTCTAAGGAAGACTAGGATAGCAGATAGGGCTAGGATTGACAATTTTGTGATAGAACATACGTTGCCAATCATAAAACTACTCAAGAGGATACACTCAAGCAGAGCCCTAGGATAGGATAGATCGAGGCACTTTTTGATGAACAAGGAGTACCAAGACAAAGTACTTTGTGATGAACAGGGAGTGCAAAGACACGTAATACTTTGTGATGAACAGGGAGTACCACTAGGATAAAAAGCAACACTTTATTATGAATAGGGAGTGTCACTAGGATAGAAAGCAACATTTTGTAATGAACAGGGAATGCCACTTGGACTAACACTGTTGATTTGCTTGACTATAGGAGTACCTACCTATACTAGAGTCATGGGAGAGATTCCCATCAACTCAGAGTTTATGACCAGAGATAACATTTGAGGATAGGGCAGCAATTGAGGCTATGGGCTTGCGACATATTCTGTATGTGCCTGAGTTTCAGGTGGACATGGGATTACTAACTGCATTAGCTGAGAGATGGCACTTAGACACTTGTACATTTCATTTGCTGATGGGTGAGATGATAGTCACCTTAGAGGATGTTTATAGGATACTGTGGATACCGATCGATGGGGAGTTAGTTCCTTATGATCAAGACAAAGACAAGGATGCACTAAGACGAGTGTTCTAGGATCCGTGATTGGAGATGAGGGCTGGACACATGGCATGAGACACGATGACAAAGACTAGATTAGCACTACCAGCAGTACTGGCAGGAGTGATCAGTAGGTTCCTCTATCCGGATAGGGCAACACAAGAATCAGCTATGGGCTAGGGTAGTACACTGAAGACACTAGTGACACAACATACAAGATTTGCCTGGGGACCATGTCTGCTAGCACATTTGTATTATGAGCTTCATCAGTTTGTATACCATGGATCAGCAGGATTAGGCTGCGGAGTTACATTGATGCAGGTGTGGGCATATGAGCATTTTTTGGTGACACGATCAATTCATTTCAGAAGCAGAGGCCATGGGCACAGTTTTGTGCATCTGTATGACATGATTACATCTCATCCATGGATCGGGATATTAGAGTACTGGAACAGGGTCATCGATGAGATTGACACTGTAGTATGGAGGTCATACTAAGAGTGTGAGGAGTGGGAGGATGATGCAGTGGAGCTGCCATATACATTTGGGAGCAGGTATCTGATTGGGCAGACACCATATGTTCTTGAGAGGCAGTTAGTGGATAGGGTGGGCAGGCAGTTCGATAGGATACAACGGATTCCACGGGGTTCTAGGATGTATGCTCGGATAGTGAGGGATCATGCACACTTTGGGCCATTGTTGTCATATGATTAGGCAATGATGCAACTGGTAGAGATGATTCCCTTGCTTTGGAATATGTGGCCAGAGATAGAGGATACAGGGATGGATGCAGAGTATACTGCATATTGGGTAGAGCATCTGTTTCCACGGTTGACAGATCTAGGGGAGCTGATAGATGGAGATGGTGGAGGGGATAGGGATGATGATGGAGATGGCAGAGGTAGAGGCTGACGAAGGAGGTGGGGTATGGTAGGAGAGAGGAGAGTGGCTCCATGGAGAGAGGGTGGAGTGGAGAGGCATGCTCGATAGATTCGCATGGTGAGAGGTAGAGGTCAATTTCCTTTACAGGTGCTAGCAGTTGAGGGTCCCAGACAAGTATAGGGACAGGGCCAGGGCCAGGGGCAGCCACAAGAGCAGCCACAAGGTGAGGGGGGAGAGGAGGAGGATGAGTTGCTGGAGTTGAGGGAGATCTACCACGGATAGGAAGATGAGATCCAGGATCTTGAGCGAGAGAGGGACAGGCTCAGGAGAAATCTGAGGGACACTGAGCGGGAGAGGGATCGAGCTATCCAACGTTATACAAAGGCTGAGATAGAACTAAGGGCAGGGAGACAGGTAGCAAATGACACAAGAGCTAGATACACCTATGTTCTGTGGGCTGGGGAGGAGATAGGCTATTGGAGAGACCTATACTATGGAGCAGTGCCACCAAAGCAATGGGCTAGGAGCTTCCGTAGACCATCACGTACATCGATGACCACCAGAGGGAGGGACAAGAGACAGGTGTCTAGTGGTGGGGTCATGGATCCTCCAGCACCGCTCAATAGAGGGGACTGGAGAGATGATCTTGGGGTGGGTCCTTCCAGGACTCAGACTCCATCGAGGCTAGTGGCTCCGAGGGAGGGAGTTCATCATAGCCTTAGAGGGCTCCCTATGTATCAATTTTGTACCATTTTGAATGATGACACCTTCGGGTGATTGTAGCCATATGATTTTGACATCATTGTATCATGACACTTATGATTATATATATGAGATGATTCATCCTTGCGGCAGCTATATGCATGTGTACCTATGTGATGTATGTTTCTATGTGATTCTTATGATATGGATGCACATATGTACATGATGCAATGCAATATTTTTTGTTCTTTTATGTTTTTAAATGTTATGCATGATGCAAATGTGAATGTATGAAATTTAGATGAATATGATAATGCAAATAACTTATTTACATGATGAGAAATGTAAAATGTGCTAACATGTGTTGTGTGTAGGATGTGATGCAATTATGATATCTATATGTATGTATGAAATGATAATATGTGGTAATGTAGGTGCAACTACATGAAATGTAAATGTTTTTGGTGTGTCATTATACTCAGTCATGTGATAGCAGACTACATGGACTCAAGAAGGATGATGGAAGTCAATCATGAAAGGGGGATGGAAGATAGAAGATATGAAAGTGAAAGAGCTTCTTGTGCGTTATCATCATTGAGCTTTATTATGGAAAATAGGTTATGACAATCAAGGCATATGTTCAACCCAGAAAGTCATTGTACTTGTTTGCATGGAGATGGGACAGTTGCAAACAAGTAATGCCCCAATTCATACTAGACTCACAGTGTCCTCATATCCTTGGACAAGTCATAGCATTACTAAGAGACAATCCACAGACAACAAAGAAAAATAGATGACGATACCCCATCCTCGCCTTTCTAGTCAAAGACATCCCGAAAAAGATAAAAGACATGTCACCAGAAAGATAAAATCAAAAGAAAGCCAAGACTCGACACCAACATCCACTGTAGTCCTCAAGTTTAGTGTCTCTTGTCACTTGTATAAGTCTTATTTGATTGTATAAGGATAGATAGTACTGAACCATAATGTTGTCTGAGTCTGTTGAAAGAATTGATTTGTTGAAGCCTGTTGCTGTTGTGTTTCATTTGAAACTGAATGAATCCATGAAACTGATACTTTATTGCGAAGAAGATGAAACTTTATTGCGGATTGGCGATGCAAGTGTTGTTTTATTGTGGATTGTGTGCGGATAAACTAAAGTTAGATGGAAGAAACTGTACTCCTCGAAACGTGTGATTCTCTTAGTTCCACACCCATCACTAGATGTAGGATTTGCCTTAGCCATAGATAGGAGCTAATTTATTATGGATGGAAAGGGTGAAAAGAGAGGGATTATTATGAATGGCTAACCAATCTTAGGTAGATCAATGACAAGCCATGATGGGAATGGGTAAGTTTATTATGAATGGATAGGTCATGAGTGTGTGCAAAGTGAAAGGATGAAATGGAATCCTGAAGGAGGGAGGAGCAATGTCTGTACACATGACACTGGTGATCCGGTTTTCACCATGGTACTTGCCCAGGGCATCATCGAAGTGGTTTTCACCGTTGGATGAAATGTTTTTCTATTTTCCATTTTTTTATTTTTTTTGTGTCCCAAGGCACCTATTTGCCAGGTTTTCACCAAGTAACGATTTTTTATTTTTATGATTTTTTCTATTTTTCAATTTTTTTTATTTTTTTTTATTTTTTTTATTTTTTTATTTTTTTGTATTTTTGAATTAGGATACTCTTAAGAGCTATGTGTAAAACTTGTGAAGGTGCATGTTGTTGATAGGATCCTCCAAAGGTTCGCCATATAGAGTTGAAAGTTGATTAGTGTGTAGACTAGTAGGCCCATATGCGTGTCACTTGAAGAAGTTTGGGCACCCCTGATAACAAAGTCCTTCGAGAAAGCTCCATTAAAGGTCCATAATGTATCACCAGAAGGCAAAGGATGTGTGGAACAAGTGGATGAGTTATGAAGGCTTATGATTGTGAATAGAAGTGAAAGTATCATGACATTATGGAGACTTAGGATCAACAAGTATGCTTTTTGACTTAAAATTTTAGAACTTTTGCCCCTAGTTATTTGATATTAGGGGAGATCATCTCTTGCTCTTTTACTTTCATAGGATTTTTATCCTTGACCTTGATTTTTGCAAAGTCTAATAGCTTTTGATTTTGATTTGGACTAAAGGAATTTTCTTTATTTTCAACTTTTAGATTTTTCTTTTCAAAGCTTAATTTGTGATCCCCAATGAGTAAGGGCTTTTGTGATTCTTGTTGATCCAAGTCTTGGAGAGAAGTGGAAATGGAATGAGTGGATGAAATGGTAAGGCTATAAGAGTTATCAAGAGGGTTGGCGATACACTCAATAGATTCTTTGTTGGAACCACTCTTAGGACTATTGATATCAAGAGTTGCTTGCACCACTAGAGGAGATTTGTATTCAGACTTAGTAGCCACAACACTAGGTGGTTCATACCCAAATCCTTGGCATTACAAATTGTTTGTAGGTTGATTCTATTGACTGAATACCTTAGGAGATAGTGGAGTTGATCAACATGAAAGATATACTCACCACATCCCATGTCTTTAACCTTGAACTTTTCTTTGATATCTACTTGTTTTGATGTAGAATCTTTCAAGGATTCAGGATCAACATATGCTGATGAAGGAACAACTTCTCGATTGACTGGGATTGTTATTTCTGATCTAGGTCACATATTGTTGCAATATATGAATGGATTTGGATCCGCTTTGATGGTCACTTCAACTCCATTATGTGGAAACTTGATACATCGATGATATGTAGATGGTACTGCGCTCATCTCATGAATCCATGGATGTCATAGCAATATGTTGTATGTGAGATCGAGGTCTAGGACTTGACAAACCACATCCTTCATAACTGGCCCAATTCTGAGAGGCAAGGTGACTGTGCCTTTGGATGAACGCTCTTCGTCATCATATGCCTTGATGGTAATTTTGTTTGTAGAATTAACAACTTTGTCTAAATATCCCAATTGTATTATTATGTTCAAAGTAAATATATTGAGACCAGCTCCTCCATCTATTAGGACTCGTTTTATTCGATGTTCGTGTAGGAAGGCTTCAATGTGTAAAGGTGCATTATGTGGTTGGCTCATGTAGCCGTCATCAGCTTTTGTGAATGTCAGGGAGTGTAGAACAAAAAGGTATCCCACCATGGATTGAAACTGGTCCACATTCAAATCAGTGGGGACAGAAGTGTCTCTCAAGATTTTGTCAAGAATGGCTTTATGTGTGGGGGATATGCATAAATGCTCAAGGATGGAGATAAGTGCGGGTGTCTTCCCTAACTATTCTACAAGGTCATACTCAGGTTTGGTTGATGAGGAAGAAGTGTTTTTAGCTAGAGCACCTTGCAAGGTGAATTTACCTCGACGAGTTGTGACATTACATTCAGAGGTAGGTTCGGAAGAAGATCCAATGCCTTTTAGAACAATCTTGGGTCTTTGGGTAGAATTCTCAGTCGTCTTGTCCTTGATGATAATGGTAGAGACATAATTATCCATTGAAATGTGACTGACAGTTGAATCATAGTTATAAGATGCTTTGGTATAGTTGGTTTGGTCATCTATGGCTTTAGCTTTTCCCTTGTCATGTTTTGGTAATGGTTCTTTAAATATTTCATGTTCTTGATTGGATGAGTGTCCTTCGATCTCAATTTCTCCTCTATCAATGAGATCTTGTATGATGTTCTTCAGTCGATGACAATTTCCTATTTTATGACCTTTTCTCTTATGAAATTCACAATACTCATCATCATTCCACCAATTTGGTTTAACCTTTGGCTCATATGGAGGCAAATCTGGAATTGTTATTATTTTGTTTGCCACTAGCTTCTTGAAAACTGACTCTAGTGGTTCTCCCAATGGGGTGTACTTCCTTCGTGACTTTGAAGTTGTTTGAGTATTCACCTGATTGTTTGTAGAGCTTGATCCAGAAAAAACAATTTTAGGTCGCACTGTATTGGCATCCACAACACCATCATTGATTGTGTTCTTGTTTTTATTCCTAAATCTTGGCTTGTCTTTTCCTTTATAGTCCTCTTTGTTTTCTTTGAATATTTTGATGACTCCTTGTTCAATTAGGACCTTCTCTGTTGCTAAGCCTTTTTCAATGATGTCTTTGAAGGTGGACAAAAAACTTTTCTTAAGTCATAACCAATGTCTTTGTTAACATTTTGGGTGAACATCTCTACCATTTGTTTTTGTGGAATTTCACAAGAGCATCTGCTGGCTAGATTTCTCCATCTTTGTAAAAATGATGAAAATGACTCCATCTTTTTGCTTGGTGTTGCACAAAGTGGTGACTGATATGTTTGTCTCTATGTTGTATGAGAAATGTTGGATAAATGCCTCTGCTAGATCACCCCAAGACTTAATTCCAGGTGAGAGTTGGGAGAACCATTCCATAGCTTGATCACCTAAGCTCTGTGGGAATAATCTCATCAAATATGTCTCTTCTGCTACTACCTCAATGCAAGCTGTGAAAAAATGTCTTATATGTGCCTTAGGATCCCATTTTCCTCTATACTTATCAAACTTAGGTGTCACAAAATGTGTAGGAAAAGGACGCATTGGAATGCTTTTGTCAAATGGATAGGGACATATGTCTCTCATTGTGTATGTTGGCTTCGATGCATTTATATCCTCCATTTTCTTTTGTAAGTCCTTGATTTGATGTTCCAAATTGTTCTTAGGTGGGGATCAACTTCTTAGACCATATCTCATGCCTAAACCACCAGGTGGAGGAGGAGCATGTTGCATATATGGATGATATTGATCATACACATGTTCATATGGAGGAGGTCTATAATGATGCTATGTATATGGACCACTTGGTATAGAGTCATGATGAGGAATGGAATATTTGTTTTGTCCATGTATACCATACTCTACAGGAATGTCATGAGTTTGTTCTAGTGTGTTGCCCCCAAATTTGACATGGAGTTTCCTTGTGTCCAAATTTTGAGCATGCCTTTGAATATCCAATTTCTTTGGTGGTAGGTCTTTAGCATTGGCATGTGATTGAGTATATTTTTCTGCATAAGACTTCCATAATGGTTTGCACAGGTGAGTATCATATGCTTGACCATGTGTATATGGGACCTTTGGTTTTTGAAACAAAGATGATGGTGATTCAAGCACAAGATGTGGTTCTCTATTGCCTCCACTATTAGGCCTCCTTTGATCCATGTTGAAGTGAGGTTGTTGCAAAGGTTGATTTTCCATTATTTGAGACATGTCAAAATCCTGAGGGATCTTGGCTCCACTTGTGCCATCACTTGTAAGAAATATTGTCTATCTCTCCTCATTATTTCCTTAACCAATTGATTAAAATGGGGATCCATAATGGATTCTTCCACTTCTGCTGAATGTACTGAAATGTTGTCCATATTGTCATTGTGTGTATCATTGTTGTTTGTAGTGTCCATGTTCTCAACATTTGGAATGTTTATATAGGCATGGATGTCAGGTAATGTGGTATGATCAGAATTGAAAAAGACATCATTATCATACTCATAGGAACTCATGTTTGCGGACTCTTGAGCCTCTTTAGCATCTCTCCTAGATTTTTGGGAACGGGTTTCAACCATGAACTAGGTCTTGACCAAGATGTGAGAGACTAGATGAAAATGGAAAGAGTATGGAAGACCAAGAGTTGGATGGAATGTAAATGAATCTGAGGTGTACTTGTAATGTCCGAAGTGTAAGACCAAGTATGTATGTAGTAGAGTAGGTGTGACTTCCAAAGAGATGATATTTTCTCTTGATGAGGTAAGTTGACCTTGACTCTAAGTAAGACCAAATGAGACCCAAAGGTGATAAACCTTGATGAGGGACCGCTTAGCAAAATGTTGTTGTATGTAATGTGTTGACAAAGTATGATGAGGACAAGCAAGCGACCTTTTGACTCAAGTTTAGACAAACGTGAATGTAATGTAAGGTGTAAAGAAACGATGGAATTTGTGAGACCCAAATATAGGTTGAATTCTAGATGAAAACATGAAGAGATAGCTTAGGAAGCTCAAGAATTCTGAAATTGATTGCTCTTGTTTGTTGGACTGTAAATTTTTCCAATTTGTGAAGTTGTTGTTGTGACCAAATCTGAATTTTTTGACTGTTTTTCGTGACAAGATGACTCAATATTTGTAGGTGTTTAGACTCAAAATGACTCAAAGAAAAGTGTGATGTTTGATGTAAAAATGTTTTGCATACACTTGAAGACACAAAAGATACAATGTTTTGATGTTTGGTCTTGAATGTCTGATTGTTCAAAATAAGACAAGCACAATTCTTATGGTTGGCTAGGACAATAGTTGTTGATCCCACATGGGGTTTCCCTTGAGGCTACGCTATTCAGAGCAGATACTTAGATGCTTGACCCCATTGGCGCCACCCTCGGCACTCACTTCTTCGGGGCAGCCAAGCATCAGTCCCCACGAAAACTCCCTGTGGTGAACTTTGTGTTGGTATTTTGGTATGGTTTTGTCATTGACATCAACACCTACTAAAACACTAGCACTTTGGAGATCCAGCAGCATTCACCGGCAAGCAAGTAACTATTGCACAGTTACTGGTATATGGTTCACTAGCAAGATATAATGATCACCAACACTTGGAATGATATGGAAGACACTTGGTAATATCGAAGACATCGTGCGGACATCTTATCTTAATGAATTAAATCATTGGTATATTCGTATTTACATATTTTCTTTTATCGTCAAATAGGTCTAGGGTTACAACGATGGGTTTATCTTTTCTAGATCAGCATGACATGCTATGGAGATGATTAATTATTGCTGTAAATGCATTAAGTCGATATGTTCAATCGATTATTGCATCGGATATTATATTGTTTGTAAAATGTTTTTATTGTAATATCTTGTAGAGCTAACCTACTAAAATTGGTCTTAGGTTATGGTATAAATGTAAGATCTTATTTGTAAGATCAAGTGTGGAATGCGAAAAAGAATTGTGTGAAGGTATATGCGAGATTAAGCAAAGCTATACATGCAAACATTGTTAGATCCTGAAGACAACTGAGAGGGAGGGGGGGTGAATTAGTTGTCAAATAAATTCAAACTAAAAACAACTTAACCAACTTAATGCTTAATACTGGTAAACCAGTTAAGTATGTCGGTAGACAGTTTTATCAGTTATTTGCTATACTAGTAAAGATTAATGCATGAAACATAAACATAAAGTCATCCACAACACATGACACCAATATTTGTACGTGGAAACCCTATAAGGGGAAAAACCGTAGTGGGAAACCTTACCCACAATCAGATGATACTACTGCAGATAGTAAGTGTACATAAATGGGGTCTGCACATGCAGAAAGGCCAATAGCCTAGAGCTCACTGCTCAATCACAAAATGGGAGTCACACTGACTACAGTTGGATGGTTAAATCCAATAAGAATGTACTGCACAAAATAACATCTTCATATGCTGGATTCAGTATTGGTGTAATGCTGATATGCTTTCACAAAAACCTAGCTTCACCTTCAAATGATGTCTACGTGTATTGCACTGCTTAATCTCGCATATACCTTCACACAATTCTTTTTCACATTCCACACTTGATCTTACAAATAAGATCTTACCTTTATACCATAACCTAAGACCAATTTTAGTAGGTCGGCTCTACAAGATATTACAATAAAAACATTTTACAAATAATATAATATCTAATGCAATAACCGATTGAACATGTCGGCTTAATGCATTTACAACAATAATTAATCATTTCCATAGCGTGCCATGCTGATCTGGAAAAGATAAACCTGCCGGTGTAACCCTAGGTAACCCTAGACCTATTTTTCGATAAAAGCAAATATGCAAATATGAATATACCAATGATTAATTCATTAAGATAAGATATCCACATGATGTCTTTGATATTACAAAGTGTCTTCCATATCATTTCAAGTGCCGGTGATCATTATATCCTGCCGGTGAACCATATACCAGTAACTGTGCAATAGTTACTTGCTTGCCGGTGAATGCTATTGGATCTCCAAAGTGCTAGTGTTTAAGTAGGTGTTGACATCAATAACAAAACCATACCAAAATACCAACAATCTCCCCCTTTGGCATTGATGGCAACACAAGATGGAAAAACCATTAAAGTGCCAAAATAGAAATGCCAAAAACCAACAATCTCCAAAAAGATCATAACTAGAATACAGAGAGTAATAGTCTCTCCTAAACAACAATCTCTCCCCCTGGGAGCAACATGTGTTTTCCAAAGTTTCCATACCAATCTCTCCAAAAGATAATGTGTTTTTCCATATATATCTCTCCCCCTTTGACATCAAATGCCAAAGTTATAATAAAACCAAGTTCATATACAAAATACCAATCAATTTAATATACCAACTACTCCCCCTGAGAAGTAGCTTCCTCATCAAAGATCGGAGTAAAAGATTTGTCTTTTAATTCTGTCGGTTGATGACAATCATCAACTGTCTAAGTCTCTACTAATGGTGGTATGACTCCAAGCTGATCTCTGAGATATTCAAAAGTCTCCTTAGGCAAAGGTTTTGTGAAAATATCTTCAAGTTGTTCTTTAATATTCACATAAACCAGTTTTATTTCCTTTTCTTCAACTTTTTCCCTTAGAAAATTCAGTTTGATAGAAACATGTTTTGTTTTAGAATGTAGTACTGGATTCTTAGATATATCAATTGCTGCAGTGTTATCACAATATATGGTAATAAGTTCCTTGCATTTTACCTTTATGTCTTTCAACATTTTCTTAAGCCATAATACCTGTGTACAGTTAGTTGTTGCAACATATTCTGATTCTACTGTTGATAAAGATGTACAACTCTGTTTCTTACTCAACCAAGAAACTAGTCTGTTTCCAAGAAAGAATGCTCTACTGGTGGTGCTTTTTCTATGATCCACATCTCCTGCCCAATTTGCATCTGTGTATGACATAATTCAAAGTTTTCATCTCTAGGATACCATAATCCAAGATTTATAGTGCCTTGTAAGTACCGAAAAATCCTTTTTACTGTTGATTCATGATTTTCTCTAGGATTACTTTGAAATCTTGAAACAATACATACTGCATTCACAATATCAAGTCTGGTTTGTGTCAAATACAGTAAACCTCCTATCATAGATTTGTATCTAGTTGGATTAATAGGTGTAGACTCATCCCTTTGAGATAATTTTTCATTTGTAGTCATAGGTGTGCTTACCGGTTTAGAGTTCTCCATCTCAAATTTCTTTAGTAACTCTTTCAAGTATTTGGATTGACTCAAGAATATACCTTTATCAGTTTGTGAAATCTGCAATCCTAAAAATAATTTTATTTCTCCAATCATAGACATTTCAAATTCTTGCTGCATTTTAGTAGAAAATTCCTTACATAAACCATCTTCTCCTCCAAAGATTATATCATCAACAAATACTTCTATAATCAAGATGTCATCGTTAGTTATTTTGTAATATAAATTGTTGTCTTCATTTCCTTTAGTAAAACCAATCTTTAAAAGATACTTATCCAATCTAGCATACCAAGCTCTTGGAGCTTGTTTTAATCCATACAGAGATTTTCTTAACCTACAAACCATATCATTGTCATCTGTCAAACAAAATCCATTAGGTTGTTCAATGTATACTTCCTCTTCAAGATCTCCATTCAAAAATGCACATTTAATATCCATTTGATAAACTTTGTAGTTCTGGTGTGCTGCAAAAGCCAAGAATAATCTGACTACCTCAATTCTAGCTACCAGTGCAAAGGTTTCATTGTAATCAACTCCTTCTTTCTGAGAATATCCCTTACACACTAGTCTTGCTTTATTTCTGACAACCTTACCATCTTCATTAAGTTTGTTTCTGAATACCCATTTGGTTCCAATTACATTTTTATCTTTAGGTCGGAGAACTAATGTCCAAGTGTTATTTTTCTCAATTTGTTCTAATTCTTCTTCCATAGCTTTAATCCAAAATTTATCTTCACATGCCTCATTAACAGATGATGGTTCAATTTGAAAAATAAGACATACCTTTTCATTTTCCAATCTTCCTCTTGTCATAACTCCTTTAAATTTATTTTCAATTATCTGATCTTCAGAATGATTCAATCTTACATACCGGGGTGTCTTTGTTTGCTATTGTTCTTCAATTATTGTGGAATCCTCAGATGGTATCGGGGTAACTAGATCTTCATTCTATACCAGTATATTTAGTGTAGGTTCATTTGTCACAATTTTTGTTGCCGGTTCAGAGTCTATATACCTTGAAGTTCCTCTGAATTGTTCATCAATTTTTACATTTGTACTCTCAACAATTTTCTGCAATCTCTTGTTAAAACATCTATATGCCTTGCTCTTAAATGAATAACCAATAAATATTCCTTCATCACTTCTAAGATCAAATTTGCCAATATACTCATCTCTTCTAATATAACATTTACTTCCAAAAATTCTAAAATATTTAAGAGTAGGAGTATTACCAAACCATAGTTCATGAGGGGTCTTACCGGTTTCACCTTTGATGTGAACTTTGTTGAATATATAGACCGATGTGCTGACTGCTTCTCTCCAATACACATGTGGTAAATTTGCTTCTGATAACATACTTCTTGCTGCATCCAAGATAGTTCTATTTTTCCTTTCAACAACTCCATTCTGCTGTGGTGTCCGAGGTGCTGATAGTTGTCTTCTGATTCCATTCACTTCACAGAATGTATTAAAGTCCTTAGATGTGAATTCTCCTCCTTGATCTGATCTTAAGCATTTGATTTTCTTACCGGTTTCATTTTCAGCCATTGCTTTGAGTAGTTTGAACTTTCCAAGTGCTTCTGATTTTTCTCTGAGAAAAGTAACCCAACACATTCTAGAATAGGCATCAATTATTAGCATGAAATATCTATCACCTTGTAAGCTTTTAATTCTAGCTGGACCACATAAATTAGTGTGAATCAAATCAAGAGCATTATTGGATTTTTCTGGAATACTTTTGAAACTAGCTCTAATTTGTTTTCCAAATTGACATTCTTTACATATTGTATTCTGAGGTTTGACAATTTTAGGTAGATCTCTAACTGCCTTAGTAGTACTGATCTTTACCATGCAATCAAAGTTTACATGACAGAGTCTCTTATGCCATAACCAACTTTCATCTATATGTGCAATCAAGCATGTCTTTTCACTGTTATTCAAATGAAAGATATTACCTCTAGTCTAATTACCGGTTGCAATTTCCAAACCAGTTCTATTCATGATTTTGCATTTTCCATTTTTAAATTGTAACTGAAATCCTTTCTCAACTAATTGACCAACACTTAAAAGATTATGCTTTAATCCTTCGACATAGTAAACATTGTCAGTGTTATGCTTACCATCAAGAGATATTGTACCCTTACCTTTGATTGAACAAGCTTTGTCATCTCCAAATCTTACTAAACCTCCATTGTATTCTTGAAAGTTCAAGAACTTACCTTTGTCTCCTGTCATATGATGTGAGCATCCTAAGTCAATTATCCATTCATCCTTTACTTCAACTTTAGCTACTAGGGCTTGTTCTACCAGTTGAATAGCAGGTGTTGGTTGATCTTTTGTTATAGCAACAAAAACCCATCCATTGTTTGTTGGATCCTCATCAGAATCATCAGTCACACCTTCATCAACAATGTAACAAGATTTGTCTTTGTTCTTCTTAAATATGTATCTCTGATATTCAAGATTAGGCTTGTATGTTCTTCTAGCTTTTTCTCTTAGTCTAGCATGTCTATCAAGGCATCTCAAAGCCATATGACCAATCTTATTGTAGTTAAAACATTTAAAGGGTGCTTTACCTTCATAATTACTTCCAATTGGACCTTTAGGCATTTCCCTTGCAAATAGTGCTTCAGGTTCTTCAAGTTCTTCATTTTCTTTCCTGCTTTCTTCAAGTTCTCTTGCATAAAAGGCTTTCCAGTCAAATTTGTCAAATGGTGGAGCAGATAATGTTGATGCTTTAAAGGCTAAATCTGTCTTAATAGTAGCAACATGACCAAATTCTTCACTTTCAAAAGTTGAAAGTTTCCCAATCAATGTATCCCTAGTTACTGATGTATTAGGCATTGTTCTCAACTCATTTATAGCAGTAACCTTCATTTTATATGCTGGTGGCAATCCTCTTAAAACTTTTGAAACAATTTCATCCTCACTTAAGGTTCCTCCACAACATTTAATACCCAAAACAATTTCATTTACTCTTTCCATAAAAGTAGAAATCCTTTCATCTTCTTCCATTTTTAGATGTTCATACCTAACCCGGAAGCTTTCAAGTTTTGCAATTTTGACTATGGAATCTCCTTCATTCAATGTTTCCAAATGATTCCAAATAGCTTTAATAGTAGACCTATCTGATAATCCCATGATTTGTTGATCTGATAATGCACTCAAAAGTTCTTCTCTTGTTTTGCAATCATTTTCCTCATCTTTAGCCAAGGTAGTTGGACTGGGCTGACTAGGTACAACAACAGTGTAACCTTTCTTTGTAACTTCCCAGACATCTTTACCAATGCAATTTATATGTGTCTCCATTCTGATCTTCCATATACCATAGTTGGTTCCATCAAGTTTAGGACTATCCTTCCTGAAATAATTAGTAGACATTGGATCTCCTCTAGCTGTTAAACTTCTGCAAAAGAGGACTAAGCTCTGATACCAATTGTTAGGTCCCAGAAACAACTGAGGGGGGGGGGGGGGGGGGGGTGAATCAATTGTCAAATAAATTCAAACCAAAAACAACTTAACCAACTTAATGCTTAATACTGGTAAACCAATTACGTATGCCAGTAGATAGTTTTATCAGTTATTTGCTATACCAGTAAAGATTGATGCATGAAACATAAACACAAAGTCATCCACAACACATGACACCAATATTTGTACAAGGAAACCCTGTAAGGGGAAAAACCACAGTGGGAAACCTTACCCATAATCAGATGATACTACTGCAGATAGTAAGTGTACATAAATGGGGTCTGCACATGCAGAAAGGCCAACAGCTTAGAGCTCACTGCTCAATCACAAAATGGGAGTCACACTGACTACAGTTGGATGGTTAAATCTGATAAGAATATACTGCACAAAATAACATCTTCATATGCTGGATTCAGTACTAGTGTAATGCTGATATGCTTTCAAAAAAACCTAGCTTCACCTTCAAATGATGTTTGTGTGTAATGCACTGCTTAATCTCACATATGCCTTCACAAAATTCTTTTTCGCATTCCACACTTGATCTTACAAATAAGATCTTACCTTTATACCATAACCTAAGACCAATTTTAGTAGGTCGGCTCTACAAGATATTACAATAAAAATATTTTACAAATAATATAATATCCGATGCAATAACCGATTGAACATGTCGGCTTAATGCATTTACAACAATAATTAATCATTTCCATAGCGTGCCATGCTGATCTGGAAAAGATAAACCTACCGGTGTAACCCTAGGTAACCTTGGACCTATTTGCCAGTAAAATCAAATATGCAAATATGAATATACCAATGATTAATTCATTAAGATAAGATGTCCACACAATGTCTTCGATATTACAAAGTGTCTTCCATATCATTTCAAGTGTTGGTGATCATTATATCCTGCTGGTGAACCATATACCAGTAATTGTGCAATAGTTGCTTGCCAATGAATGCTGTTGGATCTCCAAAGTGCTAGTGTTTTAGTAGGTGTTGACATCAATGACAAAACCATACCAAAATACCAACAGACATCATTTGAAGGTGAAGCTAGGTTTTTGTGGAAGCATATCAACATTACACCAGTATTGAATCCAGCATATGAAGATGTTATTTTGTGCAGTACATTTTTATTGGATTTAACCATTCAACTGTAGTCAGTGTGACTCCCATTTTGTGATTGAGCAGTGAGCTCTAGGTTGTTGGCCTTTCTGCATGTGCAGACCCCATTTATGTACACTTACTATCTACAGTAGTATCATCTGACTGTGGGTAAGGTTTCCCACTGTGGTTTTTCCCCTTACAGGGTTTCCATGTACAAATATTGGTGTTATGTGTTGTGGATGACTTTGTGTTTATGTTTCATGCATTAATCTTTACCGGTATAGCAATTAATTGTTAAAACTGTCTACCGGCATAATTAACTGGTTTACTGATATTAAGCATTAAGTTGGTTAAGTTGTTTTTTGTTAGAATTTATTTGACAACTAATTCACCCCGCCTCCCCCCCCCTCTCAGTTGTGTTCGGGACCTAACAATTGGTATCAGAGCTTTTCTTAACCTACAAACCATATCATTGTCATTTGTCAAAGAAAATCCATCAAGTAAGAACACCTATGACTACAAATGACAAATTATCTCAAAGGGATGAATCTACACCTATTAATCCAACTAGATACAAATCTATGATAGGAGGTTTACTGTACTTGACACAAACCATACCTGATATTATGAATGCAGTATGTATTGTTTCAAGATTTCAAAGTAATCCTAGAGAAAATCATGAATCGACAGTAAAAAGGATTTTCCGATACTTACAAGGCACTATAAATCTTGGATTATGGTATCCTAGAAATGAAAATTTTGATCTATGTGCATACACAGATGCAAATTGGCAGGAGATGTGGATGATAGGAAAAGCCCCACCGGCGGAGCATTATTTCTTGGAAACAAATTCATTTCTTGGTTGAGTAAGAAATAGAGTTGTACATCTTTATCAACAGCAGAATCAGAATATGTTGCAGCAACAACTAACTGTACACAGGTACTATGGCTTAAGCAAATGTTGAAAGACATAAAGGTAAAATGCAAGGAACCTATTACTATATATTGTGATAACACTGCAGCAATTGATATATCTAAGAATCTAGTACTACATTGTAAAACCAAACATGTTTCTATCAAACTGAATTTTCTAAGGGAAAAAGTTGAAGAAAAGGAGATAAAACTAGTTTATGTGAATACTAAAGAACAACTTGCAGACATTTTTACAAAACCTCTGCCTAAGGAGACTTTTGAATATCTCAGAGATCAGCTTGGAGTCATACCACCACCGGTAGAGACTTAGACAGTTGATGATTGTCATCAACCGACAGAATTAACAGACAAATCTTTTATTCTAGTCTTTGATGAGGAAGCTACTTCTCAGGGGGAGTAGTTGGTATATTGAATTGATTGGTATTTTGTACATGACTTTGGCATTTGATGTCAAAGGGGGAGAGATATCTATGAAAAAACACATTATGTTTTGAGGAGAGATTGGTATTGAAAAACTTTGGATAACACATGTTGCTCCCAAGGGGAGAGATTGTTGTTTGGGAGAGACTATTACTCTCTGTATGTATTTTGATTTCCGGTTATGGTCTTTTTGGAGATTGTTGGTTTTTGGTATTTGGCATTTCTATTTTGACACTTTGATGGTTTTTCTATTTTGTGTTGCCATCAATGCCAAAGGGGGAGATTGTTAGTATTTTGGTATGGTTTTGTCATTGATGTCAACACCTACTAAAACACTAGCACTTTGGAGATCCAGCAGCATTCACCGGCAAGCAAGTAACTATTGCACAGTTACTGGTATATGGTTCATAGGTAGGATATAATGATCACCGACACTTGGAATGATATGGAAGACACTTGGTAATATCGAAGACATCGTGTGGACATCTTATCTTAATGAATTAAATCATTGGTATATTCATATTTACATATTTGCTTTTACTAGCAAATAGGTCTAGGGTTACACCGGCAGGTTTATCTTTTCCAGATCAGCATGGCACGCTATGGAGATGATTAATTATTGTTGTAAATGCATTAAGCCGACATGTTCAATTGATTATTGCATCGGATATTATATTGTTTGTAAAATGTTTTTATTGTAATATCTTGTAGAGCCGACCTACTAAAATTGGTCTTAGGTTATGGTATAAATGTAAGATCTTATTTGTAAGATCAAGTGTGGAATGTGAAAAAGAATTGTGTGAAGGTATATGCGAGATTAAGCAGAGCTATACATGCAGAAATCATTTGAAGGTGAAGCTAGGTTTTTGTGGAAGCATATCAGCATTACACCGGTACTGAAGCCAACATATGAAGATGCTATTTTGTGCAGTACATTCTTATTGGATTTAACCATCCAACTTTAGTCAGTGTGACTCCCATTTTGTGATTGAGCAGTGAGCTCTAGGTTGTTGGCCTTTCTGCATGTGCAGACCCCATTTATGCACACTTACTATCTGTTGTAGTATCATCTGATTGTGGGTAAGGTTTCCCACCATGGTTTTTCCCCTTGTAGGGTTTCCACATACAAATATTGGTGTTATGTGTTGTGGATGACTTTGTGTTTATGTTTCATGCATTAATCTTTACCAGTATAGCAATTAATTGTTAAAACTGTCTACCGGCATACTTAATTGGTTTACCAGTATTAAGCATTAAGTTGGTTAAGTTATTTTTGGTTTGAATTTATTTGACAACTGATTCACCCACCCCCCCTCTCAGTTGTCTTCGAGACCTAACACTTTGTATCTCTACTAAGAATCGTATGTGTGTGGGTCACTCTAGAGGTCCGACCTCCTGCCCCAACAATTAGAAGGATTTTGGCTTCTAACACAAAAAGGTGATAGTAAGGGCATCCACTCGTGTGGCCATACATGCGACACTTTTAGCTCTATAAATATAGAAGGCTCTCAGCCAGTAGGGGTTACGCCCTACAACTGATCAAATAAATTTGATCAAATGGGTTTATGGGGAGACATAGTGTCGGTATGAACTAATCAACACACGTTACCCATGGTTTTCACCATGAATACAGTTGTTTATAGTGGTTCGAAAGAGGTGGGTTTTTCTCGCTACCACTTGGGTCATTCTCTCCTCACTAGTAGTCCTAATGACCACACAGGGAAACAGGCCCTCTAAAGATGAAACAAAAAGAGCCTATTGCTCAAGACACAAAAGAAACTTGTTCAATTTTAGTGCACCAATTGAAGTGTTTGATAGTCTATGAAAACAAGGCACACAACAAAGATCAAAAACCCTTTGCCAAGATCCTGCAGCAAAGATCTATTAGTCATTTGGATTGTTTCAAATGATCACCCCTTCCTGCAAGCACAAAAGTTAGGTAAATTTTAGATCCAAAAGACTTTGTGAAATAGGGGCCTTCAACAATGCATTTTTTTTACCAATTCAAAGATCTGATTCATCACAAAAAAAGACCACCTATAAAATTTCAAGAAATTTCCAGAAATGTAAGAAAATCCAAAAAAATTGCTAATTTTCTCCAAAAATTAATTTTTTATGAAAAATCATAGAAAATTCATATAAAATGCAAAATTGATCCAAAAAATATGAAATTTATATTGGACACTCCTGATGACCTTCCAAACCTATATAAAAAAATTCCTGCAAAATTTCCAAGCAATTTGTGAGATATGAGCAAAATAATGCAAAACCCTAATTTTCAAAGATCCATTTTTTTAGGAATGATTTTGCATCAAAATTAAAATCACAAAGAATAGTTCCAATGTACAATTATGAGAGATTTCCAAAAATGTAAGAAAATCTGAAAAATTCGCTAATTTTCTCTCTAAATTAAGTTTTTATGAAAAATAATAAAAAAATCATAGAAACTTATAATATGATCCACAAAATCTGAATTTTTTACCGAGCACCTTTGATAATGTTCTTGAGTTGGAAAAAAAATTGTATGCCACAATTCAAAGTCGTTTGTGAGATGTGATCAAAATAATGAAAAACCCTAATTTTTAAAGATCCGATTTTTAAGGAATGATTTTGCATCAAAATTAAAATCACAAAGAACAGATCTTGTGTATAATTATGAGATATTTCCAAAAATGTAAGAAAATCCAAAAAATTCGTTCATTTTCTCTCAAAATTAATTTTTTTATGAAAAATCGTAAAAAATTCATAGAAAGTGCGAATTTGCTCCAAAAATTCTGAATTTTAGATTGAGAGCTCTTAATACAGTCGTCAACCTGCAAAAAAATTTGCTTCAAAAATTCTCAGCCGGTTGTGAGATCAAATCAAATCTCTCAAAGATCTTGATTTTGTGTCCAAAACCCTAGCTGCACAAGGTTATTCTATAATTGGTTTACAAAACAACAATATATGGTTAGGAAAACCTGCAAAAAACACAGATCTAACAAAAATCCATGTCCCATGGGGTGTGCCTAAATGTTTATGGTAAAAATGGATACAACAATATTGAAAGACTAAATGAATTCAACCACAAAACCCTAGCCTAACAACAACAAAGATCCACCATAACATATGAAGATTACCTAAGACAATGCAAATCAAATGAAATCACAAAGATTATACCATCACATGTCCAATAGGGTTTGAATCTCCATTCTTCCTATCTCCATTGATCTTTCTTGATGTATTTGCTCTCAGATTTTATGTGTGCACAAGAGCTCAACAAAGAATGGAAATGTGGTTGCAAGTAGGCTTGATCGCATATGAAAGTTCGAAAGCGTAGAGTAGTTGGGTAGTCAGCAGGGGCTGATAATGAAGGAAGCATCTCCTTATATAGAAGACGCTATAAGAAATGGAGGGATAAGATTGAGAGGTGTAAAAGATAAATGGTCGGCTATGATTAGAGGGTAGGTAGAGAAAATAAGAAAATAATAATAGGGTAGGTAGTGTAGAAATTAAGAGATGAATGACATGTGTCATGGGTAGAAAAGGTTAATGAATTAATTAAATAAATAAAGATTTATTTAATTAATAGAAGAAGTGGGATCAATTAAATAAATAAAAGTATTTATTTAATTTAGGAAAAGGGGAATTTAAATAAATAAATGTATTTATTTAAATGAGAAATAAGACTAGAAGAGGGTAAATGAATTAATTAAATAAATAAAGATATTTATTTAATTAGACAAGACAATTTTAGGTGTCTACACTATTCAATATCACTTATTGAGGAAAAAAGTGTTGGATAATGAAGTAAAGCTTGAGTATGTACCTATACAAGAGCAGATTGCAGATATCTTCATGAAGACATTGTGTAAAGATACTTTTGAGTATCTTCGGTAGAAGCTAGGGGTATTACCCCTTCCTAATTTGAACCGATGTACATTTGGATTTCCATTGGTCTAGTGAACAACTTACTTTTTTATCTAGACTAATGCTTGGGTGCTTCCTCTTAGGGGGAGAAGGAGTAAGTTTCATGGGGGGAGTTATGCCCACCTTTGTTGTTGTTGTCAAAAGGGGAGAGATGTAAAGAGATACTAGAGAGATGCAAAGAGATGTATCGGTTGTTGATCTAATGATGCAAATAATTTTATGTGTTTGTTGTTGATGGATGTGGCCATCAATGACAAAGGGGGAGATTGGTGCAAATGTGATTGGTTGTCATTGATGTCAATATAATGCATCTCATTAATGTCAACATGTGGTTTTGGTGCTGGTAATTTGGTAGATGTGTTCCCAGAATCTTTGGTGCTATAGAAGATGTGTTATAGTTGATATTATGTGCATACATATTGATGGTGATCCAAATTTCTCTATTGATTGGATATGGTGTTGATCAATTGTATTCATTTGTATCTTGGTTCCATTCTTATTTTTTTTGCTTTGGGTATGCTATTTTGGGTCCGGATTAAGTCCATAATTTGAGGATGAGTAACAACATTTGTGCAACGTGTGAGTCATGGTTTGGGTCTAGAATTTGTGATGGATGTAACATGTTGATCTGACTGATTATGTGTGTTGTGGTATAGTCTACTTTTCATTCCTTCCCACCATCAAAATTTTTAGTGTTGACGTATTTTAGATCCCTGTCTTGGTTGAATTAGAATATTATGTTTCCAGGAGATAGTATATATATGAGGATGATCTAAACGAGTTAGTGTGGCGAATGTATGGCACTATGTGGAAGATATGTGAGACTGAAAAGGAATAATCCAACTGATGTTGTTGTTCAAAGTGTGTTAGTGTTGACGTAGTGGAAACAATTCTGATATTGTATTTTGTGTTATAGTGGTGGATTCTCTTTTTCTTTCTTTCATCCTTCAATAGTGAACCTTTTCTGGGTAGTGAGCCCAACTACAATGAGATTTTGGTATTGAGCCATCTTTTATAAAAATCACCTTAACTGGTGTCACCTTAATCGGTGTTATATATTGAAAACTAACATTCTCCATGGTTTTTCCCTTCTTGGGTTTTCCATGTCATACCTAGTGTTCATTGTGTGTTTGGTTTTGTGTATGTGTTTTCATGTCATATCTACTTTAATTAATTATGATGATTATTCTGGATGTGTAAAATTACTTAAATAAATATTTAAATTGTCAACTCATTCACCCCCCCCCCCCTCTCAATTGCTCGGATATTCAACACTAACAAAATAGGCCCAAATTTTTAGGGTTGTGAGATAATAGGGCCCTGATACCAGAATTGTAATTATATGAAAACATGTAATATTTAGATGTGGGAAAAGGTGCATTGAATTTTGAAATGACATAGGTAACATATAAACATAAAATAAAATAAGATAAAGGGTGCGCTTAATAGTGTTGATGTATTAAAGCAAAATAGAACTCATTATATTGAATTAAATATTAATTTAAATCAATAAAGGAACTATAATGCATAAAGGAATAAGAAATACTAAAATGAGTGCTAGGAGAGTGTGTAATTGGACACCCTAATTAAAGGTGTACAATTTAGGATGCTACAATTAGGTACTAAGATTTTATTCTTTTATTGTGGAGTTGATCAGTGGCAGTAGTGTTGTGTATTTTGCAATTTTTGATGGGTGTGCTAATTTAATCATCTTCATGTTTGTTGTTGTTATAATATATGTTTTCCTATTCTAACAAAATATTCTTATGTATTAAAATCAAATATCATTGATAGAATAACTTTCTATATTTTTATGCAAAATTTATCAAATCAAGTGCGTAAAACTATGAAGGAATCGCTAGTTACTTATGGGTATTTCAAATTATTTAAAAAAATAATTTTATGAGGGTTTCAAATATAATATTTTGGCATAGATTCACTATACCTTTCCATATTTAAACAAATTGGAAAATTTATTTACTCCAGAAATTACACCCACCAAGGTCCTCTTAAACTACCTAAGTATAGAATTCATCAAACCTTCAATCCATCAGGCTTCCTCTATCCTTCATCCCAGTTTAGCGTGCCTCTTTTTATCTTGCCATACCTAACTCCTAAAATCATGATATATTTCCTCCACCTTATAGATTAGTTAAATGGGTCTCCCCAATTCCAATCTAGATAGATTTGGATGAAAATTAGCTAAGTTATGGCCAACCAAAGCTTCCATATATTTCAAGACCCTTGTTAGGCCTTGATGCAATTATCACAACAATTTAAATTGTCGACAATGTTCTTAATTCTTGGTTAAAACCCAACTACCAAAAAAAATAGAATGGATTACTAAAGGACAAGGAAGGGTGTGCCCAAGAAGAATAAGGAAGATAGATGAATAAAAGAAGTCAATTTGGGAGCACCTTCAATTCTTGGAACCAAGGGAATCCCTAGTAGGTTCTTGGTTTGAAGTCAATAATTAATTAATTTAAGAAAGTAGTGCCAAGGTGTTAATTGGGAGTTCCCATGGTTCTTGAAACCATGAGAATTCCTAATTTGGTTCTAGTTCCTCCTTTTGCCTATGACCAAGTGCAACCAAGGCAATGGCATGGTTAGGGAGATAAGGTAAAGATTTTTTTTTAAATCTAGTGGCATAGAGAATGGAAGATGATTCCAAAAGGAAACAAAATTGGTTAAGTTTTGTTCATTAAAGGTTCCAATGGTTCCTGGAGCTACTAAAACCTCTAATGAAGTTCTTGATTCTAGGTTGATCTTCAATTAAATATACAAAAGAAGAAACTAAGTATTTATCAAGGGTTTTGGAGGTTATCAAAACTCTGGATTTGGTTCCTATTTTTTGTCTTCTCTTAACAAATGAACAAACAAGATATGGGCAAGTTGTCTATTATTTTGAAGGCTCTTGGAATCATTGAAATCATTGAAAAAGCTCTGGAGGATCATCTAATCATCAATTTGAGTTCAAATACAAGGAATGGGCTCAAAATGGTACCAAAAAGAGAAATAAGGGTAATAAAAGGTAAATATTAAAGGTCAACTACTATTATGAAGGTTGGAATATGGTCAAGGATTGATTTTCTTCCTCCTAACTCCCATAAGTACCATGAATGTTGTAATTACTCCCCAACTACCCAAATCTAATCTATGGAGGTTCTAGAGGTGGTTTTAATGCTATTTAACACGATTTTAAGGTAAAAAGTGGTGCCCATATTCTCTTTCTATCTATAATCTCACCTTTTATCAAATGTACATGCCTAGCCACTTTTCTTTTGCATATTTTAAGGGGGTTTTGTTGCACATCACCTTCATTTTCATCAATCCAATTATAACAGGGGTTTGGAATATTTTCCTTCCCTATAAATCAAAGACTTTGGCATGGATATTTTAGACTCCAGAGACTCATGACTAGGGTTTCCTCCCTACCGTGTGCTCTATCTCTCTCCTTGCCTCAATATATTAACAAAAATTTGTTAAGCCTCTTTGTAAAGGGTTCTTCCTTAATTTTCTCTAGCAAACCTATATAATTTTTCATAGTTATACAACTATAAAATTGGATTTAATATCTCTTTATTAATTAAAAAAATTTAATTTTATTACAAGATAAAATAGGTTTTGAATGGACCTGAAACCCTATTTACAAAATTTTGCCACAAAGAAAAGAAAAGATAACTAACAACTAACCATCAGAAAAAATGACAACAAAAAACATAAAAATTTTGAGAGAACAAAAGATTAATTAATTTTCTTTAATGTCTCAGCAACTTCAAGTTCCTACTGGAAGAACTTATTCTGGAGATTAGCAAAATCCAACAGCTCCTTCTCCTCAAATAATTCTCCTCATACTTGTCCTTATGCAAGCACTAGGCCCTTTCTCAGCCTTTTGGGCCACCTGTTTTCCCTTTTCATTTGGATGTTGGTCCTTATCTCAAATCTAAATCTTGATAGTGTCCACTTCATGCTCTTTTCTAAGCTCATTTACCTTTTTGGTCAAGATCCTAAGACCTTCAGTGCTATTTTAAATAGTACATTGGCTAATTTGAAGAATCCTTTCAATTTTTTGATTAACCTCATTTAATTTATCCTCAAGAAATTTCATCATCCTATCATGCTTATATTTAAAAGAAGAAATATCACTAGCAATGGCATCCATTTCAGAATGAATATCTTTCAAATCAATGGAGGAAAAAGGTCTCTTCCCAAGCCCTCTAGTATTATCCTCCTTTTTTTTGTGTAAGGAACTTGTAGTACCCTTACTCGTTTGAACTGATACTTTGTTCTTATTATTCTCAGTGGATACATTATCATTGGTTATTTAGAATTGTATAACATTGTTTCATGTTTTATCTGATTATGAGACATATGTTTTATTTGCAGTATTTATGTATTTATGTTTTATGGCATTATATGGTTCATTGCTATGTACTGACGCTTTACTTCGTCTATGCACTGTGTGTTGTGTATCTGCGAGTGTATGGGATGCATGGGGACGATTTTCCTTCACTCATCTCGGTGAGACAGGGAACGTCGCGATTCTCCTTCATCGGTGTGTATGTTGAAATTTCTATATATGTATATATGCATGTGTGGTCGGTGATGCAGGATGTTGCAGGTACAAGTACCGGGTAGGTACGGGGTATCGTCTCCACCTGGCTACATAGGTCTGAGCGTGCCTTATATTTTCTGATGGAAGTGAAGGAGATAGTAGTTGACCCTATTTTTAGTCAGTAACACTTGGGTGAGTGCCTTCAGTTAATCATTCTGTCAATTGGTTTGGTCTTCATATTTTATTGTTTGATCTTTATAAAAGTCGCTTGATGCTTGCTTAGTCTGCGTATCCAGTGTTCCAATTTTTGTATGTCATTGGTAAATGTTACATTTATTACGTCCATAAGAGTAGTTTTGGTAATTGGAGGAAAAAGAATCAAGTGATCTAGTGACTTAATATTGTTTATAAAGGATGAGTTAATATCTTAGTATGAGTCGATATGAATTTTATCAACTTGTTAGCTCGATAGTTGCAATTTGATCATTTGAATAAATGTAAGGACATAATATACTCGGAAGGCAATAGTCACTGATAAGTAGTTATTTGAGTTGAGATAAGGTGATCAGATTATCAGTAGTTTATATCGCCATCGATTTACTGTGATATTGGATTATGCGTGTATATAATTAGAATTATAAATATGTCATGTTTTATAAACTTTTCGAACGTATAATATATACATAATTCAATTATTTGAAAATATATATATAAGAAACGCCACTCGTTATAAATATTGGAAAACCAAAATACACATTTACAAATATGATTGCTAAAGAAGGATTAATATTTAAATAATTATATTAACAAAAGTCATTAATTAATTATTAAAATATAACAAAGAAATGATATTAAAACGTAATAACAAAAGTATATTAAAGAAAACAAATAAAAATTAGTTTCGACCTTATAAAAGGTGGCAGAGGTTAAGTTTTGTTGTTTGGTCTATGGTGGTCGATGGTAATATCGACCACCCCCCTTAATATAGGGAGGGGTCGGTATTACCACCGACTACCCTCCTCCTTCGCACACCACGTCTTCCTCCTCCATCATAACTCAGCAGACAGCAAGCGAGGTGAGTATTCCTGTGGGTACACTGCAGTTAGCAAGTAAGGGAGGACACCTCTCGCAGTCTAAAACGATAACTATCACCTCTCCACGTCCAGTTTCTCCACGAGCTCCAGTTCGTTGGCAACTAACAGCTGATTGACCGGTTTGAAAGGAGAATGAACTGGCACGCAAGGTGGAGACTAAGTCATAATCCTTAATGGACTCTAGACCTGGTAGATTGAACGCTCAAGTCGCTATTTGCAAATGCATCAGTGAATGAAGTAATAAATTAACCTCTCCACCCAGCCGATAGATGTCATAATCGTTATCAAGGAGCGCTAAAGACTGAAGCTAACTAGAGATGGACTCCCTGCGTGGAGGAAGTAGAAGAGTTAGTAGAAAAAGAGTCTCAGTCGATAGCTATCACTAAGCCAGATTTAGGGGAGCGATGGATGTTTTCTTTTAGTATAAAAAGGGGTGTGGGTAGAGAGGAAAAGGGGAGGCTTTTGGTGACATCCAAGGAAGGACGAAGGATCGTAGAGAGGAGAGTAGAGTTAGAGAAGATTGTGTATGTTTTTATAGTATGAAGTGAGAGATGTTTTAGAAAGGATAGTGGTTGATAGAATCAAGAGAGAGTTGTTTGCCTTTTTCTTTGATAGAGCTGGAAACATTGGTGAAAAGGATTGCAAGCAAGGTATATTTATTAGCAAGCGGGCGTCAAGGACTTGCAAATTGATCATCGCTTCAAGTAGGTCAGGAATTTCTTAGTTTATAATCATTATTATTTACAATCTCAGTTATATATCATGCTTATGAAATAGTTATGGTTATGTTTTAGTTATTCGTTAGGGTTTGTTAAATAAAATCGTATAGTAGAAGTTGTGATTACATTAGGACTAAAGAAGTGGAATAGTTTTAAGATCAAATTTTCTTAATGAAAGAAAGGTATGATTACGTTCAACACCTAGATATTAAGATTTATTTGACATAGCTCTAGGAGAGTTCTGGGAAGTAATAGTTTACTATTGATACGTTACAGAGATGGTACAAGCCAAACAGATAGCTCGCAAATCAGTAGCGGGTTATGCTCACTACCTAAAAGTCAAGAAAGATTCTTTGATTCCTGTCAAGCCCATTGTGGATGACAACCCTGCTAAAGAGAACCCAGCTCCAAAAGGGAGAAAAGAAATAGAAAAAGGTCCTATTCAGAGCCCAACCAAAGAAGCTACCACTGAAAAAGGAAAAGAACCCAAGTTGGAGTGCTCACCTGAAAAGCCAATAGTTATAAGTTTTGACTCGTCGGAGGGGTATACCCCCTTGAGTGATAATGAGTCTGTGGGGTACTTTCCCCGAAGTGAAAGCAAATCTGAAGGATATACTCCTTTAGATCATGTTGAGTCTGACGAGTGTACTTCTCCGTATTTTCCGGAAGAATGATGTAACACTCTTGTGTTAAAAAGATAAATAAATAAAAATAAAGGCATTCTTCTATGAAGAAATGTATTACGTTTTATTGTAAGATTTTCCTGATGAAATAAATATTTCTATTTTAATCTTCGTTTATTTGTAAAAATGGAATTTATTAAGGTAACATACCTATAGTTGTTAACAAGAGTAATAGAACTCTTAAACTTGTCATTAAGTGTAAAATTATGTGTTTTACCGACCATATTGTTTTCTGTGTCTTGACAATCGTGTTTACGTTTTTGCAAGTTAATTTTGTGATAGGTATTGGTACATAGGATTATCTTGTTTTATATGGTGGTCGCAACTAAGTACATTATGTCATGTTGTCAATTTGTCTTGTGTTGTGACTTGGCCAGTATATTTAGATGTATAACCTTAAGGGAGTGAGCCACTATGAGTTGTTCGTGATGGCCAAACCTTAGGTTAGTAATTTTGTATCTTTCATTTGAGGTAGGTTAAGTTTGGGAATGGCTGTCTGTGTCGCCATAGAGTTCTGTAGATAGAACTAACCCATAGTGTCCTAAGAGAGAGAGTGGCTTTTGAGCGGGAACCATGCCGAAGAGGTGACAGGATAACCCATTGGAAGTTGGTTAAGAAAGTGAAAACCTAATAAATGACTAGGGAAGGGTAGAATAAAAGTTAAATGAAATAATGTGCCTCGCACATAGGTGAGTGCTAGTATAGGGCTCATAATGTAGCGAGAAGGCCTGGAATGGCAAACTTACCACCTTGTCTTCATAAGAGGATTGGTAAGGTCCGCATGAGTCTTAGTTGGAATCGGAGGTTCGGGAGAGGTCACCAGGATAACCCAGGATGGGGGCCTGGACCTATGGAGGCTGTACCATGGTATCCACCATAAGACATGCGATGACACTTTCTCCTTAGAGTCACTAGTGTTCTGTGAGCTGGGTCACATGAATGTAAGTGGAGTCTTGTAGTCCTTTTGTTCTTGTATCATTTTGCTTGCTTGAGGGTTATCTACTATCTCCAGCATGGTGGGGTGGTTCCTTTTCAGAATCACATGGTCGGGTGGTAGTGTCACTTCCCATCGGATGTTCTGGTACGTATCTTCGGGCGAGGAAGGACTTCGCTGATGATCTTGGATCGTGATTCATGTACCGACTCTTCTTCCTATCCATCTTTCAGTTAAATACTAGAGGTTTTGAAAAGAAACTATATGTAACTATCATTTTGTATCATTTTAGCTCATGATGTAATTTCTTTTTGAAAACATGTATTTTTGAATATTGAAAACAAAGAAATATATTGTAATATATGCTACTTCAATTACTAATTTTGATGTATATAATATATGATTGCTTAAAGAAATTTAGATTCTTTCATTGTGGAAATTTTATCTTAAATATTTAATTTATGAAGTAATATTCGTTGGCAACCCTTAGGAAATTCAGGTGTAAAACCTCCGCTATGTTATTAGATGTACTAAGGTTTAATTCATGCATTTTAAAAAAAAATAAAAATTATTTCACCCTTAGTTGCATAGATTATGATGTTTCCTTTAGGGTTCCTGACGGGGCATTACAAAACTAAGCTTTAATTTGATATTATTAATATCAATGAAAGAACCATTTATACAATTTGAACTTCCCAATAACCCCTTCAAGAACTAAACCCAAAACATCCTACACTTCTCCCATGTTAGTGTGAAGATATGAGAATTCCTCTGAGAGACTAGTATGAATTGTTCAACTACCCCTTTTTAATTTTATCATGATCTACAGTATTTTCAACCAAGTGCCTACCCAACCTCTCCTTGTCTTTGAAAATTTCCCTTTGATTCCCTTCCCTTCTTTTCATCTTCTTCATATGAACATAAATAGATTTATCAATATCCCTAGGTTGTTCTTCCCCAATGTATAAACCACCAGTCTAGGAAATCCAGGCTCTCATCTTCTTTTTGTAAAAACTTCTCTTCTCATTTTTATCATCCTTCTGGGGGGAAGAAAATTCCTACACATAATCATCCTCATACTTTACTTCCTCCCTCTCTTCCTCATAATCCTCATCCTTATTTTTCTTAACTTCAATGTCTATACTCTATCTGAGTAATGTGTCACTGTGGATTTGTGTTTCTTTCTTTTCCTTAAAACCTTCTTGGACTCAAATTTAGGAGTAGAATTTTTAACATATTCCATAATAAAGAAAATGAACCCCTCATAGAGGATGGGGAATTTAGGATTCTTCCTATGGTCTTTAATACCCTTATTCAAAGAAGAAAGAAGAAAAAAGGGAAAAGACATAAACATTTTACATCAAAAGTGGTTTGAGAGAATAAAATGAGTACCATAAATAAATATGAACCAATTATCTAAGGTTACATACCACATGATAATCTTAGTGACTTTGGATAGGCTCGATAGATAGTCTATCATAACCATCAGTGACAACTTAACAAGCTTATCCTTCTCATTCTCTTTCAAAAATCAATTAATAGTTGCATTTGTGGATTTCTCATCCTTAAAAACATTCACCCGTAGTGTCAACAAGCCTATGATATTGGGAATGAGGTCTTCAAGAATAGAGATTTACATCCCATAGGTACTAAGAGTATGGTTCTTCCAATCTTTTTCAAAAATTCTTGAGGCTTCAAGATCAAAACCATGTAGCCTCTGCATGTATGGTGCCAAACCTTCTTCTTCAATAATATTTCACACCAAGCCATTTCATTTGAAACCTTCACAAGAAGTTGGCTTGATTCTAATTTTGTCCAAACCCATTCTCCATATCAGAAACCATAAACAAAAGTAGGGGAAGTGACCAAAATAAAAATGCCACCTAAGATAGAGATAAAAACCCCACCACATAAGTAGCATAAAGTGATCCCAACACTAGAAATACTCGAGAGAAAGATCCCAAAAAGTAACCAAAAAATGTGTAATGTGACTCCCAATAATTATGACAAATAAAGGTTGACTTACACCTAGCTCCTCTAAAAATCATGACATGTAATGTTGGGGGCCTCAATGGGTAAGGGGTTGTTAAGATCCCATCATTGCAATGAGTGCCTAAAAACTCCCATGAGGGCTTCACTTAGTGAACTTGGGTTATAGCACGTGCATTCATGGCATACTAAAGAATCCCCCTATTTTTTAAAAATATTGCCCTAAACTCCTTTTTTGTCACCCCCTCCCAATACACAACTTGAATTAAAACCCCCCGTATTTTCATCATATATTGTATTTTTCATAGACCAAATTAAAATCCCCCTATTATCACCAAATAGGCAATATATTGTTGTCATTTTTTGAGATATTAAACCCCCTAATATGAATGCACATGATATGATATTGCCTAGCTAGTGAAGCCCCTGTGAACACTCCAATATTAGCGAACACATTTGCTAACGTATTTCCTTTAGGATAGAAATAGAAAATAAAATATTCTTCAAAGGATTTTATAATATTAAGGAAGTCCTTGATCAAGGCCTCAATTGTCCAACTAGGTTTGTACATGTTCTTTAGGCATTGGATGATATTCAATGAATCCCTTCCAACCAAATCTTAGCAAAATCCTTAGATTGATAAAACTTCAATCCATTGTAAGACACCATATTTTCAAAAAAGTGATCAGTCTAGGTACCCAAAGGGACCTCCACTACTAATATACCCCACTTCTGGTATACCCAAGATTTCAAACTACTTTTTATTAACTCCTCTTTGTTATTGCATATTGTGTAAATCTTGTTACCTTTGTGCATCTATAATTTTTTATCATCTTTTCTAGTTTGTTTGTTGTGTTAATCTATTTTAGGTGTTCGTTGTGAATTTTTTATACCTCTTTTAGTATCATTAGGCTCTTAACCTTTATGTTTAATTCCTTAGTTGATACTATAGAGAACTGTCATATGTAAAATTCATCATGTAATTCAATTAGAAATCAAAGGAAATCATGAATCCTATCTAATAAAAGAATTCTAAATAAACCAATGAAATAATACAATCAAGCAAATAGGAATATAAAATAAATCAATTCAAACTCCCTATTCCATGATTGCATATAGCTTCCATTGTTCTTCTCTTGTTTGTGGTATGGTGGCTCTCAAATATTGCGCTAGCAACCTACAAGTGACACAAAGATTCGAAGTTCGTGATTCAGAGTAATTGTCTAGGATTGAGGGGGATTGAAAATGGAGATTGAATGCTCAATGTATAGATAATTAGAGAGAGTTGATTGAAAGGTGGAACAGATTGATGAAGAGGTGGAACAGAATAGATCGAATAGATTAAATGAGTTAACTGATTGAGAAAAAGTTGATTGAAAGATGAAAAAGAATGATTGGGGGATAATTGATTGATGACAAAGAAAACTTTATTTAGAAAAATCTAACTAAAAGATAGAAAAAGAATGATTGGAGAGAATTAGAGAAATGATTTAATTAATCAATTAATTGAAATAATTAATTAAAATAGATGGAATAGCTAGCTGATTGAAAGCTTTTTGGAAAAAAGCAAAGTGGAAGATAGAAATAGAAATTGAAAAGATAATTGATTTAATTAATTAATTGATTGAATTAATTAATTTAGCACGTGCTTGCACTTTGACTTTGATTTTCAATTTAATCTTTGCATGAGATTTAATTCAAATATTGAATTTATTTTAAATTCAATTTAATATTTGAATATATTTAGAACTTGACTTTGATTTTCAATTTGATTTTTGAAATCATGCACATGTATTTGAAATTAGAATAAATAGAAGAATATGTTAATTAAATGAAATTAGAAGAATTAGTTAATTAAATATTTTAAAGAAACTATTTAATGTTTAATTGAATAGACATAGAAATTGAAAATGAAATTTATTTAAATAATAAAGATTATTTAAATTGAGGAATTAATCAGAATTAATTATATAATAAATATTTAATTATTATTAAAAAATGGTTAATGATTAATTGATGACAAAATTGGAAAATGAAATAATTAGTAAGATGATGAGGAAATATGAAATAGAAGAATAAGATTAATTAACTTAATTAAATAATTAAAGAATTATTTAATCAATTAGAGGAATAATTAGTACATGATCAACGGGACATTTTTAGGTGTATACATTTGCCCCTCTTTGAGACAAAGTTGGAATGACATTGTTTCAAAGACAACAAAAAATACTGCCCCAGTATACCTTGGTACCATTGTATAGTGTAAATATGCCCCCTCGGAAAAGGTGGTCAAAAAATTCAGAAATTGAGACCATATTTTCGATATCGGTATAATGAGCAATCATGTGAAGTTTCATACATTTTCGAGATTGTTTGAGTAGCCTACAAGTTGTTTGAAGTTGGCAGGGACCATGGGCATCAGAGTGGTAAAAAACTCTAATTTTGAGCTATAAATAGATATTTTAGCTTTTCATTTTCTTATTTGCATTGTGGTGAGTTCTTGGAAATCCTTGCGAGTTTTGTGCTTTCCTGCGAGTATTTGATCATCATGGCTAGCTATAGGGCACAAATGCAATTGTCTAACTGAGTACATTCTTATCAGAGACCTCCAGGGACTGGTGACATGGTATTTTTCTAAATTTTTGCCTGATTTTTTGCTATTTTAAAAAAAAAAATCCAAAGTCTTAATTTTAATCATCACGCATTCCCCTGTCGATTTTAATGCATTAGTGCTAACTGTTACGCATTCACTATAAATGTACCGCAAAAACTTAAGTGTACCGCATAGGTTGTTGTTGTAATGCATAAGTGTTGAACATTACACATTCATTGTATATTGAAGTTTTTTGTCATGTGTATGATAATTTCTTGTAATCTCGTTATCCGATATCTAACATTTTCAATATTTTCTCTGTGTAGGAGAATATTGGAGTGTTATACTGCCGACAGAGTAGACCTAGTGGACTTGATCTTTGTGCTGATTTACTTGATGAGGAGATTACACATATTTGACATCTTGGACTATATTATGTTTTACATTTGCCAGAGGTTACAACCAACATGGCCTTGATTACAACGTTAGTAGAGTGGTGGCATTTCGAGACATGTTCCTTCCATCTTCCTATTGGTAAGACATCCATTACCTTAGAGGATGTATGGTGTATACCACGCATTCCAATTCATGTTGAGAGATTTGTCTATGATCGTGATGATGGCATTGCTGGACTATGTGACCTTTTTGAGTGTGAGGAGAGGGACTTACAGATCAATGGACCTTATGATATCCCTTGGGCTCGATTGGACTATGATGATCTGACTATCGTATTGTGCAGTATTGTAGGTGGTTTATTGATTCCTGATAGACGAGGTCATGATTTTCTAGTTGGATGGGGAAGAGTGCTCCATGATATGATTGTTCATCATCGAGTATATGCTTGGGTTCCATGTCTTTTAGCCATGGTTTATTATCAGATGCATGACATTGTATACCTAGGATACCAATGTATTAGTTGTGATGTGATATTGCTCCAGACTTGTGTGTGGAAGCATATTTCTATCTCTAGACCTGATATTCATGTTGACTTGCAGCTTGGCAAGCCTTATGCGTACATATACACACTTGGTATTAGACACAGGGGTTCACACAACACCTTGTACTAGTGACATCAGCTTGATATCTTGTAGCATTTCATTTGGAGACCATATTTAGATTGCCCCAATTGGGCAAATGATGCACAATACTTGCCTTTCTATAGACAATAGAGATATCTTATTGGGAGAACAGTTGAGATTCAGAGGATCATTGAGATGTCTCTTCCAGGACAGGTACTCAGATAGTTTGGGGAGGTACAGGTGACGCCTATTGTTACAATGTACTTTGCTCGTGTTTATCATGAGGTTTCTGATTGGGGTGTATGTATATAGCCACATGTTGTTTCTTCTGAGTTTGATGCTCTTCAGGCATTACCGTGGGGTTGGAATGTAGGTCCAGTAGATCTAGGGACTACTCTGGAGTATGATGCATGGTGGGCCATACATAGGCCTATTCCACTTACTGATCTGAGTGTTTCGATCACAACACAGTAGATATGACATCCTAGATAGCGACTGAGGATCGACATGGGGGAGAGGAGGGGAGAGGATAGGGGAGAGGAGGGAGGAGGAGGAGGAGAGGAGGGTGGAGGAGATGATGGAGGAGATGAGGGAGGAGATGAGGACATAGACATTGGTGGAGACATCGAGTCTATGAGCAGCGGAGATGATGATGATTCTTCAAAGTCATCGAGCAATGAGGATGGGGATGATGATAATATGTCGAATCTAGAGGGTGTTTCTGCTATAAAGGGGGGAGGAGGAAAAGGTGGTGACAAAGATGAGGATGATCCATAGATTCTCAGAGCATGGATCCAAAGTCTAGAGGACGAGGTTGCCAGACTTAGGAAATGATGAGATACTGAACGAGAGGCATTCTGCATAGACTATGGTGCATTAGAGACCGATAAATATTGTCTCTAGAGGGAGAGAGATGAGGCAGTTAGATGGTCACAGATGATTCAGGCTGCCTATGATCAGCATTTTTCTCTAGGTACTGATGCACATAGAGAGTCTGACAGACTATTACGCTAAACATACTGATGCACGCAGACAGTCTGACAAACTCTATTACGCTAAACAAGAGGCTTTTTATTATCGATAGCTTTACTATGACACTATACTTGAGGGATAGAGAGCTCCTAGATTTTGGTGAGGTTAGAGGTAATTCTAGTTCCAATAGGACTTCTATGGGCCAGGACCAGCAGTGGTGGTGCTATGGGTCCACCTCGACATCCTAGGGTAGGATCTAGTGGGCAGGATCCACCTATTGACAGATCTAGTGTTGGTTGAGACATTTAGATCATGTTATTTGAGCCCTCGGGCTTGTTTTATGTATTCAGACACATTGCCATTTTTGAGTTATATATATGATATGCAGTTTTTTGGCAGCGATCTATTATGCCTTGTTTTCCATGTATGCTATATGACGCTATGAGTTATGTGATGCATGTCTATATGATTTATGAACGATGTTATGAATGCAATTGTTTAATGCTTTCTATATGATTCTATATGATTTATGAATAATGTTATGAATGCAATGGTTTAATTCTTTATATGGATGCAATTTGAAACTATATGGATGCACTTGAAACTATATGGATGCAGTTTCATTTTTTGTATGATAATGCTAGAAATTTTTTTACTCAGATATACTTTGAATAAATGTTAGTAAGATGAAAGAAAGAAGATATTGATGAAAGAATAACATTAGAAAAGAATATGATTTAGAAAGAAGATGAGAAATCAGCAAACTATCAATAAATGGATGGGATGAGAATGAGAATGATTGAATCACAAACCTGTGTCATTATTTATTGTGCAATATATATTCATCTTTGAGCCTTATTATTGAACAATGAAGCTTAGCACATTAGGGTATAAGGAACCAAGATGTAAAGATATCTCATTGAAGAAACAAACACGTAGCAGACAAGGAGTGGACCCCTCCATTCTGGGAAATACACTAGGGCTTGAGGTATGTGTGGCATTCAATAGTTGAATGCTCCTATCATAGACACCCACAAGAGAAATTTCCCTAGAACTTCATTGATTCACACCACAAACAACAAATAAAGAAAAAGGTAATGCCCATCATGTCTCTAGTCACTTGTGGATATCCTTGAGTAGCATAGGAACATGATTTGTCGCCAAATGATAAAAGATAAAGACTAACCCAGACAAAATTCAGCAGCTATACTGACCTTATGCCTTCGTTCTCAGTTGCTTGATGTGAAGGTTGATAATGTCCGATCTCATAAAGTTGCAAACTCCGTTTAAGACTGACCTATCTGATTTCGAGTGTATCCTCTTCTACTTAAGACAAGATAATGATCACTTGATATGGATATGATACAATTGATAAGATAGTTTGATTAGTTGATTGTAGATGTTTGACTAGATAGTCATAGCCTTTGTTAACTTCGCATGAAGCATTTGTTGGATATCTACTAGGGTATTTGTTTCTTGCGAGACATTTTATTGCAAGTTTTTGATTGATTGATTTTTTATTTTTTATTCTTTTCCAAGACCTTTTTCGATGTTTTTGGATTGTGTGGATTGATATTTGAATGTTTTTGGTTGATTATTTGAGGACATTTTCTAGATGTTTTTTGATTGATTTTCTCTAGACATTATTTGAATGTTTTTGAGTTTTTCAGGACTCTTTCCAATTTTTTTTAGATTTTTTAAGGATTTACCAATGTTTTTGGATTTTGTGTTATCCCATATTTGAATGTTTTTTATTGATCTTTTTAGGATCGTATTTGATTTTTAGGGTATTTTCAAGACTTTATATGATTTTTAGGGTTATTTTAGGTATGCCCCTAGTGTGCAGACCTATATGACATAATAATCTGCAAAATGCATGTGGAGACAATGAATCATTGATATGACCTATGTTAGTATAATATGCATGATGAAGATGCATTTCCTATTCGAACAAGGATGAATATGTTTGTTTAGCATTTTGTGATACATCGATTGAATTGGAGATACAAATCATTTAGTAGATAAGCGGTTAATCGATCCTTAAGGTCCCTTGGAACATCCAAATTAATACACTTGGTGACTAGAATTTACAAATGGAGATGCAGAAAACTTCCCCAATGGTTCTTGAAACTTTGATCTTCTTTTGCCTATGTGTGTGCAAATGAGTTAATTCCTACTCTTGTGTTCACTAAAGATCCTTAGCATCCTATATGACTAGCTACATGGAATATTCTAACTTAAAAAGCATCCCGAATAGAGCCTCGCTGCCAGCAAGCTTTTAGAGCTCCGACAAGGTTATAGGTTGTAATTTCCCAAATATTGATCCATTGCCAATAGGTGTTCATAGCCATGATGGAGTTACTTTCATGTTCCCATAGTCAACCTTTTTGTCTCACTTTGTGTGCATGATATTTCAGTTATATATCATTGATCTTTTGCCTTGAGATGAATATTTGGCATAACACTTTTTTTTTTTTTTGTTTTCTTTCTTTGACTTGTAAGTAATGAAACCTACTTGGGTGTGACAATTACAGTGATTTTAGATTTTTCACTAGTCATATGATCAACTAGGTGTCTAGAATGAATTAGAGATTTTGTTAATGTGTTTGAGATATAGAAATTGATAGATTTTTGGCTATCAAGTCTCAAATAGTGAGATCACTACCCAACCATAAGTAAAGCATCGTCAGAGGGTAATGTTGAAAATCAATGACCTTAGGACCTCAAAGACTTCATGTCTGAATATCTAAGAAAGGAGATGACCCTTATTTCTCTTGAATACAAGCAAATGATAAACTTGGATAGTTGCCTTGTTTTATTGATGCTACTAAATGCTAATGCAAAATTTTTATGAATGTGATGCATTTTAAAAAGGAAACTATATGTGATGCAGTGTTTTGAATAAAATGATATGCATTGCGAAAAGTAAAACCTAAACTAAGCCAGCCTTTAGATATAATATCGTTTAAGGTGCATGTTGTTCATAAGGTCAGAGAGTGGATCTCCCTCCATAGTAGCCAATTTGTATGCTCCATTGCCTATAACCCTTGTTATGATAAAAGGACCTAGCCAGTTAGGTTCAAACTTCCCTAGCTTTTCTCATTCCGCTAAGTTCCTTTGGTTCTCCTTGAGAACTAGATCTCGCACTTCAAAATTTCTTGGGCATACTCATTTATTGTAACTCCTTAATCTATTTTGGTAACCTTGCAAATGATTTAAAGAAGTTTGTCTCTTTTCATCGAGCGTTTCTAGCTCTTGTAATCTTGCAACTCGATAGTCTTCCTCTAATATGATGTTTTTTAAGGAGACTCTTAAAGATGGTAGTTCTATTTCAATAGGTAGTATTGCTTCTGTACCATAGACCAAGAAATATGGTGTTGCTCCTGTAGGGGTGCATACTCTTGTTCTATAAGCCCAAAGAGAGGGATTTAACTGGAGATGCCAGTCATGTCCTGCATCAGTGATAACTTTCTTAAGGATCTTCAATATTGTCTTGTTTGTTGCCTCTTCTTGTCCATTACTTTGTGGATAATATGGTGTTACAAATCTCTGTTATATTTAAAAAATTTCACACAATTCTCTCATTTCTTGATTTTTGAATGGACGTCCATTGTCTGTCACTATGCACATTGGAATCCCACAACGACAGATAATGTAGTTAAGCATCAATTTTTCTATTTGCTTACCAGTGGTGTATATAAGGGGAATTGCCTCAACCCTTTTAGTAAAATACTCAGTAGCTGTTAAGATAAATTTGTGCCTGTTGGAAGAAGTAGGATTGACTTTACCAACTAGATCCAACCCCCATTGTGAAAATGGCCATGGTGATGTAATAGGTTGAAGATCTTGTGTCGGTGTATGAATGAGGTCTCCATGCATTTGACATTGTTTACATTTTTGTACATATTTATTGGCATCCTTTTCCATAGTTGGCCAATAGTATCCAGTTCTTAACAATTTCTTTGATAATGATGGGCCACTTTGATGTGCCCCACAAATTCCATTGTGTACCTCCTTTAGGGAAAGTTGTGCTTCATTTTCATCAAGACATCGGAGAAGGGTTCCATAAAATCCCTTTCTATACAATGTGTCAGTAATAATAGTGTGTCTGGATGTCTGACAAACAAGAGTTTTCTTTTGATTTCTAGACAAATCAGGAGACATATACTAAGTATGTAAGTATGTGTATATTTCATTATACCATGGGGATTCTGGACCCACAATTGCACATACATATTTTGATGAGGGAATCTCATGTGGTGGTATCATCAACTATTCTACAATAAACTCAAATTGAGTTTCATTATTAGCCATATTTAGTAGAGACCCTATTGCAGCCATAGCGTCGGCTGCCTTGTTCTGCATCCTTGGAATTTTTTCAAAAATGATGTTACTGAAATGTTCTTTGTAATCTTCTACCATTTGTTTATAAGGTAGCAATTTATCATATTTTGTGTAATAGTCATCATTGACTTCATTTACAATTAGTTGTGAGTCACCGTAGACTTGTAATTCTTTTATCATCCACTGGACAGCAGTACAAAATCCTATGATGGGAGCTTCATATTCAACTATATTGTTCGTATAGGGAAAATTTATTCTGAATGACTTAGGGATAGAATCACCTTGAGGGGTGATAAAAATAATCCTAGCTCCAGCTTCATGATTTGTATAGGACCCATCAAAGTATAATTTCCACATGGTAGATATTGTCAATGTAAACACAGATTCACCAGGAAAGTCTATTAGTAGAGGGTGAATGTCTTGCAAGGGAGTGTCTGCTAACTGATCTGCTATAATCTACCCTTTGATTTCCTTTATGTCCACATACTCTATATCAAACTCACTTAAAATCATGACCCACTTAGCCAATCTTCTAGTCAATGTTGCTTTGCTTAACAAATATTTGAGTGGATCAAAGTGTGCATTGAGTTGTACTTTGTGACTCAGCATATAATGCCTAAGTTTCTGAGATGCAAAAATCATAGCTAAACATGCTATTTATATAGAAGTGTAATTAAGCTCATATCCAATTAAGGTTCTACTTATATAGTAGATTTCTCTTTCTTTTCCTTGATCATCATGTTGTGCCAACAAGGCTCCTAAAGATGAGTTTGTTGCCGATATATATAGTAATAGGGGTTTTCTTGGAGTAGGTGAAACTAACACTGGAGTATTCAAAAGATAGTCTTTTAAAGCTTGGAAAGATTCTTGGCACTTCTATGTCCATTTGAAGCTAGCTCCTTTTCTGAGTAAATACTCGAACGGGTGATATTTATCTGCTAGTTGTGCTATGAATCTCCTTATGGATTATGGTCTTCCTTGTAACCCTCTTAACTTATTAAGTGTTGATGGAGGTTGCATATCCATGATTTCTTTGACCTTTGCAGGGTCTACTTCAATTCCTTTGTTAGACACAATAAACCCTAACAGTTTGCCTGTTGTTACACCAAACACCCACTTTTTGGGGTTTAGCCTGACATTGTACTGCTCTAATTGATTAAATATCTTTGCCAGGACTTCAAGATGACTTTATCTTGTCTATGATTTAGCCAGTAGATCATCCACATAATCTTCCATGATGTTGTGGATCATGTCATGAAATAGTGTCATCATAGCCCTTTGATATGTTGCTCCTACATTTTTAAGACCAAACAGCATGGCGTTCCAGTAGTATATTTCCCATGGACAAGTAAATGTCATCTTGTGTTGATCTTCTGGTGCAATCCTGATCTAGTTGTATCCCGAGAAACCATCCATTAATGAAAGCATTTCATTCCCAGCAGTTAGGTCAACTATCATGTCTATGTTGGGTAATGGGAAATCATCCTTGGGAGATGCTTTGTTTAGATCTTAGAAGTTGATACAAATTCTTATTCCCCCAGTGGGCTTAGTCACATGTACTAGATTGGATATCCATTCTGCATAGTCAATAGGTCAAATGAAGCCCACATCTAGTAGCTTTTGGAGTTCTATTTTGACCAGTAATGTAATATGTGGATGCATCTTTCTTAGCTTTTGTTTGTACGGTTTTGTTGGTAAACAAATTTGTCACTGTTAATTCTCCTTTAAAGTTGACCCTGTTCACCCGAAGAAAAGTGACGACCATTCCAACAGTTGGAGAGATTGCAATCAATCTGCAATCTTCCTCTACATTTGAGAGGGGTAGCTCCCTCGTATGATGGGGGTATATGAGAACTTTGTGTACTTTTAACCTGAAAGTACATAAAGGAGAAAACATAGAACTAAAGAACTATAAAGAATAGAAACCTCAACCGTAGAAATATGAATACCGATTGAGATTTCACAATAGATAACGATTGCAAAGGGGAATTTAAGCACAATATAAGTTTAACTTGCAAACATCTCAACATATGAAGAGATGGGTAGCTCTAGCACATCCAAACCAAGATACCAAAGCTTTATTGTGTTTCATTACATCAATTGCATGAATTATAAGCATTCCAATAGATGTCAGATGATCTGCACATAGACAAAATATATCACTAATTTGACATACAAAAGATTAGTAATAATAACTTAAGAAGCACATCTAGCACATACGAGCCAAATGCATCCTTTATTATCTTCATGAAATTATACAATCTCAAGAACTCTTCTATACAAAGTGCAAACACAAAATTCATCAAACTATTTCTCTAATAATTTCTCCATAGTCTCCCCTCTGTCCCCCCCGTCTCCCGATTACAATGCAAAAGCCTTCTATTTATAATCTTGAGAGAATAACTAATTTAATAACCAACTCATAAGCCCTTTGAATAACCACCTAATCTAACCACTTTGTGTAACTACTTAGATTAACTTCCTAAATAGCCACTTAGGAAAACCACCTAGGTAACCGGTTTAAGATAACAACCTTAAGTATCAACTTAGGATAACTACACAAGTGGCCACTTTTAATAACTACCCTTGTAGAAATGAGTTAGGTTACCTATTTCTTAGGGACAAGTTAGGATAACTAACTATTAAAAGAATTGAGTCCAAATTCTAACTTGTAGTTACATGAGTAACATAGACACTTCTTCGAAAGAACATCTTGAAATTTTCAAGTTAGGATTGGAGTGAGGTGCTTATCCATCTTCATGTGCATCTTTGGTACTTGTAACCATTTCACCATCAACTCTATGAATTTCATCATTAACTATATGAGCAAATAATCTTGAACCTGTTCATAAGAATGAAAAGCTCTTTGATTGCACTACAAAGTGTCTTCACATATTGAAACATTCAAGGAAACAATACCACTACATCAACAACCTTCAATCCTCCTTTTTCCTTCCTTTGAAAGTACCATAAGCTACACATTTGAAAGCTAGAACATTGGAGCTTGTATCATGAGATGATCCAATTGTTAAGATATTGTTTGACTATCATAAACTTTCCCACACTTCCATCTTTGAGTAATGAATTCTAGTCCATCAAGATATCGAGTCTTTATTGCTAATAGTTATCTTCATGTATGATGGTCCAACTGCATACCATAGTGTTGTTGCAAATAAAAGAAGATTATGTCCACACAACCACCACAAGTCTAATGAAACCTCATAATAATATCGTCATGAACTTTGATGCATGCATGAATAATGAAATACATCTCCTTCGCGCACCAAGAAAGCATGTCCACACAACCACCACACCTCTAACTCGGCCTATCATATTTGCATGAAAGTTTGTATGTCGACACAAGATGAAAGATGTTAGAAAAGACACTAGAATTTGTCTTTACACTCGCGACTTGCATTTACCAGAGAATTTCTAAAGGTTATTGATACCTCTATTTTCTGCAAATCTTGTAATCACTGCATTACAATCGATGACAACTCTTTTGAGAGATTTCAGCAACAATCTAGTTCCACGCCTATGCTTCTAGTTTGCATGTCGATCTATGAATTCAAAACTATAATTACTAATAGAAATATCCTTTCCATTATGCCTTGATGAATGTTGCTAAACTATTACAAAGATCTCTTTTCGGCTAGAGAGGGAAGGATACTAGCAAAGCTTGCACAAAATTTGGTTACGAACCTGCCAGTTGCATCGACTTGAAAATTTCTAAAGACTTCTATTTTTTTGACAGACCAATTTGTGCATATTCTGCAATCTTTGCTTGTCATGAGACCACATTTCTTTGAGTCACATTACCGAACTTGCGAGAAAGGGAGATATCGACATGGTTGAACACCTGCTAATTTAATTTGCTTCAAAGTTTCTATAGAATCTTCAATAAATCCATTTTGTGCACTGAATATGCCATGAAATGTTATTTATGGAAAACCAACTACACAACTTAGCTTCAACCTTGAATAGTTACATTGACACATTCACCTTTAGCAAATTTCTCCATGTCCGTGAAGGAAAGGGTCGACAAGGGACTTCAACTCCTTTTGCATGCACAACAATGATTCGAGAAATCGTGAATGGCAATTTTATCTACAATTGATATCATTTGCTTGAGGATCTTGTTGATCTTTCACGTATGTTGAGGTGCATGTCTGTGGAGGAGAGGATGGACATGGATCTTTAGTTCCCTTGCATATATATCAACAATCCAATACACTAATCTCATTCAAAATACTATGACTTCATCTGTAAGTAACCTGCAGATTCGACATCAAAATTGGTTATCTTCCTTGCATGCATGCATTGGCGAAAGCTTCGAAATGCCTGAATGAAGATTTGGCACATCTATGTTGCGTGATACATCTGCAATTTCAAGACTATCAACCTTTCTAAACTTTGGAATAAGGAGTTATTTATAAAAGTAACCATGCATTCATTATCCTTTAGTCGTGGACCACGTGGTGCGTTCACGATGCTAGATGGAGGTTAAAGCGAAACCGTAGAAGAGATGTCATATTTTAAAAATCTCCCAAGTTGCCAATGAAGATAGAACTTCAAGTGTTATGGTCACTTTATTACTTTAGCCAACTGGCCGATGACTTGATAATTTCGCTATTATCCAATAAGATTGATTATATTCACCAACTAGCATTGCCCATATCGATCCACAAAGAAAGTTGTTGGTTAAGGTGGATAATGGGATGATTAGAGTGTTTGAAACTAATCTCAACTTCATCAGTGACTTAAGGAGAAAACACAAGTTGCCGACAACCACCAATTTAAACTTTGCTTTAAACACATCGCTTTTCTAGTCGGCTCAAATTTTAAAGTTGGTTGCTCATATTTGTATTCAACCTATTTATCATTTGGCCAACTTCACCGACATCATCTTGGGCATTTGGTAAGTTTGATGCAACAACCGGTTTTGAGTGGAGAGCATTTCAAATTTGAAAGTGAATTGGATATTAATCATACAACCAATTTTCAACACTTTGTGAATATGATAAGACACTAGGTGATAAAAGAGATATATCACCAATTTCTTGCAACTTCATATTGGACTCCTCCCCTTTATCCATTCCAGAAATTGTCAACTTTGATATTGATAAACACATGAACTCTTTGAATGTACCGAAAAAGAGCCTATCTTTGGTTCATCTGCCTTACTAATCTTATTCAAGACTTGTGTCAATCTTTGTGAAGAATCAATCAACTTGAATATCTAAAAAAAATGTCCCAACTATTTTCCTTACATCAAACATGATTTGAGATTAATACTTGTGTAAGATTTATAACCTCACAAAGACTTAAAATTTCAATTGTTGAACTCATGGGGTGAACAATTAAATATTGCATGATAATTGGATAAATTTCTACCTATGAGGCTCTTAATAGAATATTTAACACAAAACTTAAATTAATCAAGTTTTAAAATTGGGGTCAACAATTGGCTCTGACTGGGGACAAGGACTATAAGGGACGTAGGATGAACCTAGAATCTCTTCACTAATGAGTGCATTATTGATTGGGCAACAAAGTCACCAAAAATAGGAGAGAACAAGAGAGACTTATTGGGGAGGCCAGACACAAACCCAAAATGAGATGAACACAACCAAAACTTCTTACTAGAGTATGTACATGGTAGGCAAAGCCCACCTCAAACTTCTCTAGGATCATCATGCAAAACCATTCACAGGCTAAGAGAAATAGGCACCTTTGCAGAAAAAATGTGTGCATCCATGTGACACAGTAAGCTCAGTAGGTTGGCAACATTGACAAATGCGAGATGTGGAAGAATTTTGAACAAGCCAAGCAACCATATCTCATCATAAATCTTCACGCTCTCTTGGATCGAATTGTGCCCATCCTGAACATTGTGGGAAACTTTTGGAATATTTTCAAGCATACCAATATCCTCTGTCTGAAGATCCTTTTGATAGTTTGGATTGGAAGAAATCGAGCCATAAATTGGACAACCTTCATATAATTTGAAATGTGAAGAAGCCTTTGTAGGTGGAACCATTGAATCTTGTTCTTGAATATTAATTTCCAATAGCATAGGATCATCCTTTATCATAATATTTTCTTCCTCTTTTGCCATAAGAATTTTGAAAAATTCTTTCTCTGCAGAATGTGAAAAAGCAGATGAGGGGAGCATATTTGTATGTATAAAAGGTTCACTTGTGGTTTCCTCTTCATCAATAACAAATATTGACTACTAGTCTTCAAATATTTGACTTCATCAAACTTGTTATCCTCTTCAATAATTAATGATGGGCAAATAGGAATATCTTCTCCACAAAGGAAATCATCTTCAGAATACCAACTGGGAATAAAGACTACTTGAGATTCTTCATCATTTTCTTCATTCTTCGACTACATACATTCCTGGAAAGCATTTGATGCCTTTTCTTCAAGCTCCTTGTCTTCAAATTGATGAAAGATTTCTTTCTTGATGTGATGATCTTAATAATGATCATTGCATCCATGGATGCAATATTCTTTTTCTTCCACACACACTTCATCTTGATCTTTCTTTTGACAAGTATCCTTATGAGATAACATGGCTTCATCTTCCTCAACACATGCATAATGTGATGAGTCTTTTTCAAAACTTGGATTACGAGACATCTCATCTAGAATGTGCACATCTTCAAGAAAATAATTTTCTCCCTCCTCTTTTTGTTCAATCACTTGAAATTTTTGAAGCAAGGAAGGATGTACTTTGTTAGGATCGAGTTGCATATCACCATAAAAGCTTTTCAAAAATTGAACTTGTTCACCATCATAAAGATCTTGATTTATTTAAGTAGCAAGTGAAATAGGAGGATCTTTTTCTTCATAATTGTTGTTGTCTTCCTCTGGTTCAAGTTGCTTTCCACCATATAAATTTCTCAAAAAGTTGACTTGTTCAGGATTATCAAGACTTTGATTCTGTTGAGAAACTGGTATAGGAGAAAGATCACTTTTGTCTTCATCTTTCTTGATTGTTGCTGAACTGGGTAAATAATCATAAGCAAGAAAACCAATCTCTTTTCCATCCTTTTTTTCAATGTTTTGCAACACTTGACATAAAGAGGGATGAATCTTATCGGGAGTAAACTACATGCCACCATAAAATCTCTTTAAGAATTCAACTTGTATGGGCTCATTAGGAACTTGCTTCTTCTAATAAAAATAGGCTTCATCATCACTTTCACTATCACTTTCCAACTTTCCTTTGTACCAAACCATTGTTCTGAATTTTCTCTTTCAGATAGATTTGCCAACCTTCATTTTGAAGAATGTACCTTGAAATTTCTAAGGAACAAAGCACACTGATATTTTGCTCCCCAGTAGAGTCGCCAAAAATCTATTGGTAAAAAGATTTGTCACTGTGAATTCTCCTTTAAAGTTGACTTTGTTTGCCCCTCTCAAACACAGAGGAAGATTACAGATTGATTGCAATCTCTCCAACTGTTGGAACGGTTGTCACTTCTCTTCGGGTGAACAGGGTCAATTTTAAAGGAGAATTCACAGTGACAAATATGTTTACCAATAGGTTTAATTCCTGGTAGAAATGGTAGATGATGTAACACCAATTCTGGATCTAAGTCTGGCATATCTGCATAGCACCAAGCAAATTGATAGGACATTATTTGAAAAACTATATGAATTTGTCCTTTTATTCCCGGTTCAATGATTTTGCTAAGTGGATATTATGTACACCTTCTCCTTTTGCTATATTGACTTCATTAGTTTCTTCCATGAGTAATGTCTAATTCTCTTTTTCAATAGGGAGATTGTCTAACTCACTCTTACCATTGTGATTACTTTGATCCATATCTTCTGTTATAGAGGTGCTTGCCTCTCCAAAGTATGTTGTTCTATCCAAGTCTACAACAAATTTTGCCTTATGATCACCTTATGGAAATCCTTCTTTGACACCAAGGAATTCTGTAATAGCTTCATCATTTTCAAACCAATCTAGAGCTGGTTTTCCTTCTCATCCCCAATCAATCAAATGTGAGTGTACAAGGGGCAACTCATTACTCCCTTCTGTCGTAACAAATTTTGATAACATGTATACCTGGTTATTTGAGGGGCCTTGTGTGTTTTCATCATCTATAGGTGATTTGTGATATTATATCATGTCAATTGTTTGTGGGATGGAATCATGATCAGATAGGAATTCATATTCATGAGAGTCTATTTGACTTTTTGTGTATGTTTTAGCTTTTGCAGTTGTATAACTTATCTCCTCTTATTCTTGTATCTGATTTTGTTGTATATTCGCAGGTCTCCTTTGTATGGGGGTTACCCTTCTTAAACCTTGTATAAGTCATTGTAGTCTTTCTTCATCTGACTCATTGGGTGGAACTTGAGTTGTTTCCCTTGGCAGAAGTATTGACAACAACCAAGGATTAGGCTCATTTATTGGTGCTAAGCCTATGTCTGTTACCATAATTGCTTGCATGGATGTGTTAGATACTATATTGTTGGGTGATTCTATGCTAGGTTCTTGTTGGAGTTGTCTCATATCTTCACCATCTGACTCCACACTAGGCGATGTTGGTACATTCATGTTTATCTGAGATGAAGAGGGAAATACTCATGTTGATGACTGACTTTGAGATATGTATTCTGACAGCAGCCTTGGTCTATTAAATACATCCAATGTATGTTGTCTTGCTTCCATTATATTTGGCACATGTTTATATCCTAACCCTTGATTCTTTCGATTGTCGCTTGGTACAATGGGTTCTAATCTTCCTTTCTTTTGTAATCCCAAGCCTGTGGTACCATCATACCCATGTTTTTCTAGCATCTTGAATCTGTTGACATACTGATCTAAAGGTAACCTAGGCATTGTCATGTCATCTTCTTTTCTGTATATCCAGTGATTGAGATCTTCATTCAGAGATTCTTCTTATAAATCACCCCACCTAATGAAAGAGCATGAATATGAGTATTTGACTATGTCTTGTTTCATTACTACATTTTGAGGTTTCCCAAAAGACCTAGGAGACAAAGATAATTGTTTTCCATTTGAAGTGGTCAAAATAGAGTATTCTCCATAGCCAATATCTTTTATCTGCAAAGAAGATGTTGTAGGAACATTCTTCTGTATTTCTGTGATTGTTAATGACTCCATTTGTGTAGTGAGGGGTGTTGCATGGTTAATTGGTACCTGGTTATCTACACTTGTCTTTAAGTGATTGCAGTGTTGGAATGGATTTGGATCACCCCTTATGGTTATTTCAATGCCATTGTATGTGAATTTGACACATTGATGAAATGTTGATGGTACAACTTGCATGGTATGAATCCATGGGAGACCCAATAACATGTTATACCCTAGTTCTCTGTCCAACACTTGGAAAGTAACCTCAATCGTTATAGGTCCTATTTGCACTGGTAACGTAACTATACCTTTTGAGGGACCCTATTCATCATCATATGCTTTGATGTTTATTCTCTTTGAAGAATCAATATGAAGGTTAGAATATCCCAATGCCTTAACCAGCTTTAATGTACAAATGTTGAGACTAGCTCCTCCATCTATAAGTACTCTTCTGATTCTTCTCTTATGTATGTAAGCTTATAGATGTAGCGAGTCATTATGGAGAAATCTATCATTAGGAATATCATGTTCTGTGAATGTGATGCGGGTACCCTATGTCAAATTCCCCACCATGCATTGGAAAGCATTTTCATTTATATTTTTGTCCACTACTGAATCTTGAAGTGCTTTGTCCAGAGTAGCTTTATGAGTTGGGGATATACGTAATAGTTCAAAGAGTGATATATGTGCTGGGTTTTTCTTGAGTTTCTCCACAACATTATAAGTCCCTACTACTGGTGGTAGGTTTGACGGTACTCCTTGTAAAGTTACTTTAGATCTACGAGTAACTACTGCACAGTCTCTATCTCTGGGAGTTATCATGATTGTAGCCACTATATCATCTCTTGTGAAGGAACTGGTTGTGACATATGTTGTGTTATCAAGGTTTATATCATATCCCTCCCTGTAGTCATTATGTGCGAATCTGACATCCATGATATGTGCTATAAGTTTATCTTAACACCATCCTGAATGAAATGGTTCTTCATGCCCCCAATCCATAAGATAGAGATTCTTGTCTTCATCATATTTTGGTGCTTCTGACAACATGCAAATTTTGTTATCATCATTGTGAGTCTCTTGATATTGCTCATTATTATCAAGTGTTTTTTGTGAATCATTGTTTACTATATCTCTTGAGCTAATGGCATGAATAGTGTAGTCGTATGAGACTTTTGTGTAGTTAGTTGTATTATCTTTTGTTCTTGATGTAGATGCCTTCCCTTTGTCATGTTTGAAAAGTGGGTCCTTAAAGATGGTGTGATTCATGTTTGCTAAAGTTTTTTTGGTATCAATTGTGATGTCACCTTGATCGATCATGTCTTGGACTAGGTTTTTCAATTTATAGCAACTCACAGTTTTGTGACCTTTAGTATGGTGATAATCATAGAAATCACTATCGTTCCACCATGTAGGTTTGAAAGGAACTATTTCATATACTCTTACTTCTGGAAAAGTGATCATGTTTGTCTGTATCAACTTTTTTAGCGATGATTCAATAGGTTCCCCTAGAGGTGTATAATTCCTTCTTGGAGCATTTACCTTTGGAAATTTTGTGTTCATAGTTTGTGCAGTGTTTACATTTGTTGAGATAGTGTTATTCTCTGTGTGTGGACTAAATGATTGACTTGGACCTTGTAAAGGCAAAACCGGTTGAGTTTTGTTCACTGTATAGGCATCTACAACACCATCGTTAGTCACATTTTTGTTTTTTGACCAAAATTTGGATTTATCATTGTTATTGTTATTGCCATATTTTATGAGACCTTGTTCTACTAGTCCTTTCTCACACTTTAGATCTTTTTCAGTGATTTGTTTAAATGTGGTCAAACATTGCATTTGTATCGGGTACTTGATCGTAGGAATTAAGTTTTCTTTGAACATGTCAACTTTCTTTGTTTCTGGAATGAGAGTCTTGCATCTCCTATAGAGAGCTCTCCATCATTTTCTAAAGGATGTGAATGTTTCATTCTCATATTGTTTTATGGCACATAAGTCCATCAAAGTGACTAGGGTTTCAATGTTATGTGAAAAGTTAGCAATGAAGTGTTCAGCTAATTCACCCCATGATGTGATAGTTGGTGGTAAATGTGAAAACTACTGCAAGGCGGAGCCTCCCAGACTTTTAGGAAACAGTCTCATTAGATAAGTCTCTTCAGTTGCAACCTCTGTACATGTCATAAAAAACTAACTGATGTGATCTCTAGGATCACCTTTCCCTCGATATCTATCAAATTTTGGTGTTTCAAAATGTGGTGGGAAAGTCGGCATGTATAATGTGTGATCAAAAGGATAAGGACGTAAGTTCTGCATTGTGTAGCTCTTTTTATCATTACCAATTTGTATAGTTGTCATCTGTTGTTGTAGATTTTGTACTTGTGACAAAATATTTGTTTGAGTCAGAGGTACACTTTGTACATGTTTATTTCCCACAAAAGGATTTGTGGTAGTATAACTAGGAGGTTGTTGAAAGGTACCATGATTATAATTCTGCATGTTATGACTTCCACTAGGTACTGTGAAATAAGCGATATGTGAACCCATGTTTGACTGAGATGTACTCGTTGTATTAGTGGAACCTAGATTTGCATACTGATGACTTTATGTAGATCTTATAGAATAAGAAACTGGAGGTTGGGTTGCACTTGTTGTATGAGGCACTTGTGTTTGAATAGGTGTTGAGACACTTGACATTTATTGTTGAGGATGACGCACTTGATTGAGAATTCACGTTTAAAATGTCATTTGTTTGTATATATAATGTTGGATGTATTCTGAGGAAAACTTGAGGTCGTTGCTTGCATTTGTGTCACATGTGGTATTTGACTGCTATTTTTACCTAGAGTATTTCCTAGTGGTAAGATTGTTGTGATATCAAAATCTTCAGGTAATTTAGCCCCATTTTATAATAACAATGAGAGATACTTGTCCCTATCATTATGTATAAGAACATATAAGATCATAAGGACATGTGGGTCCTATTGAGCTGATTCAATCTCTTCGCATGTTAAACTCTGTTGTAGTTCATGTATCGTGGACATTGCCTGAGAATTTGACTGTTGACTAGTTGATATGGCCATGTTCCAAGTTGGATTTACAGACAGGTCGTTGTTTAAGTCCATCTTACTTTTTTCCTTTTGTGACCTTATGACAGGCATTTAAGACTTCTATATGAGGATGGTTTATAACTTAATGCAAGACAATACTAATGCAAGAATCTAGACCTAAATATGGAATATGCAATACTAGACCAGACTCTCTATTGAGGATTTTGATGTGAGACTTGTTGAGTATTTCGAGATTTTTGTAATGCAAGTTTTCCAAGCTCTTCTCTTAGATGTTCTGCCTCAATTTCTCTATCAATTATACGAGCAATTTTATATTATATTTAATTCGTACTCGACTCCTATATACTGAGGTGTGTTTCTATTTAATTATCAGGCCAAGTTACCTAGACCATCAAGGATTTCTCATTGACCGTCGTTTGGCACTAAATTAGATTGCTTGAAGGGGAGAAAACCATCACCTGGGAGACCCATTAAGACACATGCTATGACTTTATAGGATGATTATACAATTGATGATGGAATAAGACAAACGTATATGAGATCTAGACAAGGACGTATATGAGGATGATAATGAGGACCAAATAGAGATTATGCAACTTCTAAGGATGATAATAAGGATGCAAATGAGGACTATGCAAGGACAAAGGACGATGATAAGGACATAGATGAGGACTATGCAAGGACTAAGGATGATAATAAGGACGTAAATGAGGACTATGCAAGGACTATGCAAGGACAAAGGATGATAATAAGGATGTAAATGAGGACTATGCAAGGACAAAGGATGATAATAAGGACATAGATGGGGACTATGCAAGGACTAAGGATGATAATAAGGACATAAATGAGGACTATGCAAGGACTACCTATGGTCACAAGTATGTAAAACTTTGAGTTTGCAAGATTGTCTGATGTTCCAAGATGGACTTTGTTTCCAGTAATTCTATGTGTAGGACAAGTTTGTTGTTTTCCAAGTCTGAGAACAGTTGTTTGAAGATAGGTATAGCTGACTGAATTGTATTCAAACAAACTCTGAGAATTCAGAGATATGCAAGGTAGGGCCTTAAATAGCCCAATACTGACTCAATACTGGTCTGACACAACGATACATATAAAAGCACATAAAACAATCTTAGGCTGGAAATTGGAAACCATTCAAATGAGGGCCTTACGAAATACCAAAACAAAATGAACAGCTAGAGAGTCTGGTAGCACTGGCTCCACTCCACAGCACACACTTCTCAGGCATGCCAGTCTCTCTTACCCCGAAGATCCGAAGATCTTATCATCGAGGGATTTTTGTCTCATAATGCAAGGTACATGAAGGGAATCTATGGGGTACGATCTACACTCCTAGAATCACTGAATTTAGGATTTGGGCTACTAAGTTGGTTCTTATTGTCAAATTTTGAGGGTTCCCGATCCAATGACGGATTCTCAGAGCAAGCCACTTAAGACTTAGTTGAACTTATCAGTGTAGGGAAGGCCCCCACATATGTTGAATTCACTCAACACTCTAGCCACCTGACCAGTATGTTTATATAGCGACTCGAAAAACCTGCTCGATAGTACGCTAGGAGAGATGATCTCCCCAATGCATCCCAATTAGAAGTACCTTTGTGGGGTGATGAAATCCCTAGTTAAAGATACCCCCCACAACTTGAAATAAAATAAAATTGGGCGTTGTTGTCACCTTCTCCCTTTCTCCCAAGACCCCGAAGGTGGGTGGAAAGGTAGTTAACGCAACAATAGGTCCCCCCCAAACATGATAAAAGATTCTTTCCCTTAAAAAAATGAAATGTGAGTTAATCTATTGAGCAACCTGATTCACATTCGTTTTAAAGCCCAAATTTAGGTGTGAGATACGCATGTGCATGTCAATTTTAAAACACCAATCTAAAATGTGAATGCATGCATGTCAATTTTAACCATTGTTAATTTTAAGCCCAAAACTGAAGTTTGATACATGCATGTCCATTTTAACCATTGTTAAATTTAAGCCCCAAAAATGAAGTGTGAGAGCATGAGTGTTTATGATTCAATAATAATCCGATGCTTTCTATAAATTCGCCATAGGCTGCAGACAGATAATTAGTAACCCAATAAATCCACAGAAAACAGAGAAATAAAGTATGACAAAAACGAATGTGTGATGATACCTGAGCGATTGCGTGATCTTGAATGACCGATTGTGTAATTCTATCTGATCGATTGCATAATTCTGACAGAGCAATTGCGTGATCCTAATAGAGTGATTGCGTGATCCACAGATAGACCAAACAAAAAAAATAAAAAATAAAACTAATTCTGATCTGGAACCTGCAAAACAAATTGTGATGCTTTAGCAAGATCTCTCATCATCCATTCTATATTAATCAAATCATATTTCACCCTATATGAGAGAACTAGGCTATTGTATTTGTCAATGGTTGGTTGGTCCTCTAGATCTTGTATATTCTTTTCTGCTTTGAGGATTTGCTGATAGCGTCTAGCTTGTCTTCTTTGCTCCTTCGTCCTCCTAGCACCTGAAATTCTGAATTGTACCTTATGAGCCATAAAATGTCATAATTAAGAATGCAATAAAAGTAAACCGTATTCAGATTTGCCTAATTTCATACAAAATTTGATAGAACAGAGAGAAAAAAATACAAAAGCACCAAATAAAAAGAACAACAATACTCCTAATGAATGCGTGATCCTAACAGAGCAATTGCGTGATCCTGTAAGAGGAATTGTGTGATCTTGTAAGGGGAATTGTGTGATGGATTCCGCATGAATGCGTGACTCGGTCCGCTCGATTACGTAACCATGTCTATGCGATTGCGTGATGATGCAAACATGATTGCGTGACGATGAAATCCACTTTGGAATCTGTACAAAACCTGCAAAAAATGAAAAAAAATCCGTACGATCTTGAAAAACCACACAGAAAACACAGAAGGTTAATTAGTTGTTGTTCACATTAGGTTCACCAAAATGTCGTATGTTAAATTCATCATGTAATTCAATTAGAAATCAAAGGAAATCATGAATCCGTATCTAATCAAAGAATTCTAAATAAACCAATAAAATAATGCACTCAAGCAAATAGGAATGTAAAATAATTCAATTCAAACTCCCTATTCCATGATCGCATATAGCTTCCATTGTTCTTCTTTTCTTTGTGGTATGGTGGCTCTCAGATATTGCGCTGGCAACTTGCAAGTGACACAAAGATTCGAAGTTCGTGATTCAGAGTAATTGTCCAGGATTGAGGGGGGTTGAAAATGGAGATTGAATGCTCAATTTATAGATAATTGGAGAGAGTTGATTGAAAGGTGGAACATATTGATGAAGAGGTGGAACATAATAGATAAAATGTGTTAACTGATTGAGAAAAAGTTGATTGAAAGATGAAAAAGAATGACTGGAGGATATTTGATTGATGATAAAGAAAGCTTTATTTAGAAAAAGCTAACTAAAAGATAGAAAAAGAATGATTTGAGAGAATTAAAGAAATGATGTAATTAATCAATTAAATGAAATAATCAATTAAAATAGATGGAATAGTTAGCTGATTGAAAGCTTTTTGGAAAAAAGCAAAGTGGAAGATAGAAATAGAAATTGAAAAGATAATCGATTTAATTAATTAATTTAGCATGCCCTTGCACTTTGACTTTGATTTTCAATTTAATCTTTGCATGAGATTTAATTCAAATATTGAATTTATTTTAAATTCAATTTAGTATTTGAATATATTTAGAACTTGACTTTGATTTTCAATTTGATTTTTGAAATCATGCACATGAATTTGAAATTAGAAGAAATAGTTAATTTGGGGAATTGGAATTAAATGAAATTAGAAGAATTAGTTAATTCAATAATTTAAGGAAACTATTTAATGTTTAATTGAATAGAGATAGAAATTGAAAATGAAATTTATTTAAATAATAAAGATTATTTAAATTGAGGAATTAATCAAAATTAATTAAATAATAAATATTTAATTAATATTAGAAAATGGTTAATGATTAATTGATGACAGAATTGGAAAATGAAATAATTAGTAAGATGATGAGGAAATATAAAATAGAAGAATAAGATTAATTAACTTAATTAAATAATTAAAGAATTATTTAATCAATTAGACGAATAATTAGTACATGATCAATGAGACATTTTTAGGTGTCTACATTTTCCCCTCTTTGAGACAAAGTCGGAACGACATTGTTTCAAAGACAACGAAAAATACTGCTTGAGTGTGTCTTGGTACCATTGTATAGTGTAAATATGCCCCCTTGGAAAAGGTGGCCGAAAAATTCAGAAATTGAGACCATATTTTTGATATCGGTATAATGAGAAATCGTGTGAAGTTTCGTGCATTTTCGAGATCGTATGAGTAGCCTACAAGTTGTTTGAAGTTTGTGGGGACCACGGGCATCGGAGTGGTAAAATCCCTAATTTTGAGCTATAAATAGAGATTTTAGCTTTTCATTTTCTTATTTGGATTGTGGTGAGTTCTTGGAAATCCTTGCAAGTTTTGTGCTTTCTTGTGAGTATTTTATCATCATGGTTGGCTATAGGACACGAATGCAATTGTCTGACTGAGTACGTTCTTATTAGAGACCTCTGAGGACTGGCGGCATGGTATTTTTCTAAATTTTTGCCTGATTTTTTGCCTATTTTTTGCTATTTTCAAAAAAAAAAATCCTTTGTCTTAATTTTTAATCATCACACATTCACCTGTCAATTTTAATGCATTAGTGCTAACTGTTACGCATTCGCTATAAATGTACCGCAAAATCTTAAGTGTACCCCATAGGTTGTAGTTGTAACACATAAGTGTTGAACATTATGCATTCGTTGTATATTGAAGGTTTTTGTCATGCGTATGATAATTTCTTGTAATCTTGTTATCCGATATTTGACATTTTCAATATTTTCTCTGTGTGGGAGAATATTGGTGTTATACTGCCGATAGAGAAGACCTAGTGGACTCGATCTTCATGTTGATTTACTTGATGAGGAGATTGCACATATTCAACATCTTGGACTATATTATGTTTTAGCCTTGCCAGAGGTTATGACCAACAGAACCTTGATTACAGCATTAGTAGAGCGGTGGCATTCTGAGACATGTTCCTTCCATCTTCCTACTGGTGACTCATCCATTACCTTAGAGGATGTATGGCATATATTGTGTATTCTTATTCATGGTGAGAGAGTTGTCTACGATCACGATGATGGCATTGCTAGACTATGTGATCTTTTTGAGTGTGAGGAGCAAGATTTACAAATCAGTGGACCTTATGATATCCCTTGGGCTCGACTGGACTATGATGATTTGACTATCATATTGTGCAGTATTGTAGGTGGTTTGTTGATTCCTGATAGACAAGTTCATGGTTTTCCAGTTGGATGGGGTAGAATGCTCCATGATATGATTGTTCATCATTGTGCTCCATGATATGATTGTTCATCATCGAGTATATGCTTGGGGTCCATGTCTTTTAGACATGGTTTATTATCAGATGCACGACATTGTATACTTGGGATATCGATCTATAAGTTGTGGTGTGACATTGCTCCAAACTTGGGCACGGGAGCACATTTCTATCTCTAGACATTTTATTCATGTTGACTTGCAGCCTAGTGAGCCTTATGCATACAGATACACACCTGGTATTAGACACAGGGGTTTGGGCAACACCTTGTACTAGTGACATCAGCTTGATATCTTGCAGCATTTCATTTGGAGACCATATTTAGATTGCTTTGGTTGGGCAGATGATGCACAACACTTGCCTTTCTGTATACAACAGAGATATCTTATTGGGAGAACCGTTGAGACTCAGAGGATCATTGAGTTGTCTCTTCTAGGATGGGTACTCAAATAGTTTGGGGAGGTACAGGTGACACATATTGTTACAATGTACTTTGCTCTTGTTTCTCGTGAGGTTTCTAATTGGGGTGTATGTATACAACCACATGTTGCTACTGCCAAGTTTGATGCTCTTCAGGCATTACCATGGGGTTGGAGTGCAGGTCTAGCAGATCCACGGACTACTCTAGAGTATGATACATGGTGGGCCAGACATAGACCTATTCCACTTACTGATCCGAGTGTTCCGATCACAACACAGTAGATACAACATCCTAGACATCGATTGAGGATCGACATGGGGGAGAGGAGGGGAGATGACAGGGGAGAGGAGGGAGGAGGAGGAGAGGAGGGTGGAGGAGATGAGGGAGGGGATGAGGATGTAGACATTGGTGGAGACACTAAGTTTATGAGTGGTGGAGATGACGATTATTCTTCAAAGTCATCAAGTAGTGAGGATAGGGATGATGATGATATGTTAGAGCTAGAGGATGTGCTTGCTACACAGGGGGGAGGGTACGCAGGTTGTGTTGAGACTACATGATATGCATGTTGTGTTGAGACTATGGAAAATAAATGAGACAAAATGTTGACAGTTGAGGTTTGAGTTGTGTGTGTTGATGTTGGTCACTTGATGTAGAGTTCAAGGACAAAATCATGATCAGGAGATCCTTCTTTTCAGATAAATTTTGTATCTTACCCTGTTGCAATTAGCTTCAGGTTTTGCAAGTCCTCTATTGTATCTTGCCCCAAGAGGAGTTAGCCTTGGTTTGCAAGTCTGAAGTAGTGAGCTCTTTTTATTGTAATCTGATATACATAGTGGATATTTTTGTGGGCAAGTGCTCACCATGGCTTTTCCCTATTTGGGTTTTCCATGTAGAAAATATTGGTGTTCAATTGTTGGATGTGTGTTGCTTATTAATTGTTTATTTGTTGTATTAATTTTTGTTTGGATTAATTCCCCCTCACTCTCAATCCTTCCTTGGGTTCAACAGTTTCTTGTAATTGTTACTGATCCTTTGTGCAATCCTAAGAAAGAAGAAGCATAATTTAACCTTGGTGCATCACCATCCTTGAACATTTTTTTGAAATTTCACCCTCCCCTTTTCCCTTTGTAATCTAATAGAATAGGGCTAGTTATATAGTGATCTAGTTTTGGGTCAGACCACACTACTATATCTAGGCTAGAGAGAAATTTGACCTCTAGAGGTTTGATCTCAATTGTAAGGTGCTACACCGTGAGACCAATCCTATATTATAATAAGCAATTAGATATGGAATCCAACAATGGGTGTAATTATAGTGACAATAGGGACCTAAAGTCTCTCTCAAAAGAGATCCAGTTTGTAAAAATATGAGAGAAGAAACATTAGCATGAGGAATCAACTCCAAATTATAGACATAAAAACACCCTAGAAGAACCATCACTGTGAAAATTACCAATAGTTATAATGTATAATTTCAAAAATATCAACTCCCAAAAAGGGTGATTATGAAATCATTGCTCTACAAGAAGAAGCAATCACATCACAATTATAAAACAAGATTATGAAGCAAAAAAAATGTGATTTCTCTTCAAAATCTAGATCGTGAGTCTTTCCATGCATGATAAAATCCCTATAGCATCTATTTAAGGACATGGAAATGATAGATTGGATTATGAGATGCATTCCATGGTAAACATTGGAGACACCTAAAAATGTCTCATTGATCATGTACTAACTATTCATCTAATTAGTTAAATAATTCTTTAATTATTTAATTAAGTTAATTAATCTTATTCTTCTAATTTCATATTTCCTCATCATCTTACTAATTATTTTATTTCCAATTCTTTCATTATTTAATCATTTTAACCATTTTCTAATATTAATTAAATATTTATTATTTAATTAATTCTGATTAATTCCTCAATTTAAATAATCTTTATTATTAAAATAAACTATATTTTCAATTTATATCAATTAATCATTAACCCTTTTCTAAATATTAATTAAATATTTACTATTTAATTAATTGTGATTTAATCCTTTAAAATAAAATAATCTTTATTATTTAATTAAATTACACTTCTAAAATAGTTAAATAGTTTCTTTAAATTATTTAATTAGCTAATTAATTCTTCTAATTCCATTTCCAAATCCCCAAATTCTAATTTCATTTAATTTCAAATTCTTCTAATTTCTTCTAAATTCAATCACGTGTATGATTTCAAAAATAAAATTGAAAATCAAAGTCAAGTACTAGATATATTCAAATACTAAATTGAATTTAGAATAAATTCAATTATTTGAATAAATTTCATGCAAAGATTAAATTGAAAATCTAAGTCAAAGTGAAAGCACGTGCTAAATTAATTAATTCAATCAATTAAAATTTTAAATCATTTCTCTCCAAATTCTATTTTCATTTTCTTGTTAGCTTTGTCATCAATTAATTATCCTCCAGTCATTATTTTTATTCCTTCAATTACCTTTTTCTCAATCAGTTAACTCATTTAATCTATTCAATCTATTATGTTTCACCTCCAAATCAGCAATTCAACTATCAATCAATATGTGAGCTCACATGAGTTCCACCTCTTGATCAATATGTTCTACCTTTCAATCAATCCTCTCCAATTATCATGAACTTTGAATCTTTGTGTCATTTGCAAGTTGCCAGTGTGATACCTGAGAGCCACCATACCACAAAGACGAGAAGAATAATGGAAGCCATGATGCACAATAGGGAGTTTTACAGTGTTTAATTTTAGTCTATTTTGCATCTATTTCATTGGTTTGTGTTCGAATTGCTTAGATAGTTAAGGGATTCACGATTTTCCTTATTTCCTATTTAGCAATGATGAATTTGAGCATAGCACAAACATATCTTCACTTAAAGAATATATTATTAACCAAATCTAAAGTGAAACACATAAAGAGTGGGAATGTAATATGGATGGAAGGAATTCTAGATAAATTATATAACTTATGCAATTAAACTTTCCAAAGTCAAGGAACACGAAGAAGTTAGGAGCTCCCCCTCTCCTTTCTTTAAAGCCTCAAGAGGTCTTAGGCAAGGGGACCCCCTATCTCCAGTGATCTTTATCATCATGGCAGAATGTTTGGGGGGATGTATTGGAAAACTGGTTGAGAAAAGGGAGTTTTGTGGTTTGAAACCTTCTTTGGTAGATCAAATATGCTCTCGTTAGGAGTTTGTTGATGATTCTATAATAATGGGAAAAGCCACTGTGAAGGACGCTAGAAGACTAAAAAAATCTTTGGATATCTATGGAGAGGCTACTGGTCAGCTTATAAACTGGTCTAAAAGCATTGTTTATTTTATCAATACCCCGGAGTGAAGGAGGATTAAAATTAGTAACATTCTGGGTGGCCAAATTGGTAGCTTGCCTGCCTCCTATTTGGGGCTCCCTTTAGGTCAAGATCCTCCAGATACCTTTTGGGGAGCCTTGGTGGATAAATTCCATAAAAAGCTATTTGGATGGAAGGGAGCTCTACTTAGTCAAGCAGGTAAGGTTCAAATGCTAAAAACCACTCTTCAAAGTATCCCTCTCTATGCCATCAGTCTGTTTAGGATTCCTACTAAGTATGTTGAGGCCATTGAAAAAATACAGAGATCCTTTTTATGGACAAGGGTTGAGGAGAAGAAGAGAATGAACTTAATTGCTTGGGAGAAGGTCTGTAAGCCTATGAATAAAGGTGGTCTGGGCCTTAGAAGAATAAGAGACATAAATGAATACCTTATGGCTAAGCAGATTTGGAGAGGATATAGAAATCAAGGAGAGTGGAAAAAAATATGGGACAACAAATATAAAAGCCAATGTCCAAATCTTCAAAGTTTCCTCAAAGCGGAGATTATCCCAATTGGATCCAATATTTGGAAAAATATCTCTAGGACTAGAGACTTAATTATCAAAGGTACAAAATGGAAGTTGGGGAAAGGGAATCTTATTCAGTTCTGGGAGGATCCTTGGCTTATGGAGATCCCTTTAAATGAAAACCCTGAGTGGAACAGATATCAGAACCAATGCAAGGAAAGATTTGGAACCAAGGTGGAGGATTATTGGAAAGATGGACAATGGAAAGACTTATCTCAAGTGGATCAGTCTTTGGGTAGTTTGAACAAAGTCATAAACTCAATGGTGAGGATTGAAGAAGAAGACCAGTTAATTTGGAAACTCACTGCTAGTGGTACTTTTATTGTGGCAGCTCTTTATCATCAATAGTACAATAACATGGAAAGTCCTTGCTGGGATAAAGCATGGGTGAAAGGCCTTACCCCCAAGATCAACATTTTCTTTTGGATAGCCCTCCAAGACAAAATTATTACAACAAAGAATATAAGAAAAAGAGGTATCAGCATACCAAGTTTCTGTACACTCTGTAAGCAGAATGAGGAGACAATAAATCATATGCTCTTTCATTGGCCCTTCTAAGCTAATGTTTGGGGAAGTTGTCTGGATCAATTCAATATTAGTTGGAGCTTCCCCAACCTGATTCAAGAGATTTTCAAGTCATGGCATCATCCTTCAAAAAACAAAACTACTACCTTGCTATGGAGAATTGCTTTACCACACATGTATTGGGGTATATGGAAAGAGAGAAATGATAGGATTTTCAGAGAAAAGTATACTAAGGCTACCATTGTGTTTGAAAAAATAAGAAGAAGCATAGTGGAAAATATGAATATTATAGGTGGTATTGATAATCCTAATACTAAGGAGGATCAATTTGTCTATAAAAAATGGAGATTAAAAGCTCAAGAGAGTATCTAGAGTAACCCTAGAGAGGGAGTGATATGGACCAGCCCACCTAGGGGATGGATGAAAATCAATTTTGATGGGGCCTCTAAGGGAAACCCGGGGGTTGCAGGATGTGGAGTGGTCCTAAGGGATGAATGGGGAATATGTAAAATCATAAAATGTATTCCTATAGGAAAACAGACCAACCATGTTGCCGAAGCCATGGTGGCTTATCATGGGATTATCCTTGCCAAAGAAGCCAAATGCGCTAAAGTTTGGTGTGAAGGAGACTCCTTAAACATTATCAATTGTTTAAATATGAAATTCTTGTCATCATGGTCGATTAGTAATGCTATTAAAGAAACAAGGAAAATCAGCGAAGAGTTTGAAATGTGTGTTTTTACACATGTTTATAGGGAGGCCAACTCTTGTGCTGATTGGGCAGCCAACCTGGCTTGCCAATCGGGAGACATCATCACTAGTTATGGTGAAAAGGAGATTGCAAGTGAAATTAAATCCTTGCTCAATCAGGACCGAAGCTATACAAGGCAATGTGGTATTTTTAATTATTATTTCTAATGACCTTTCCGCCTTTTTCGATGCAGGGCTTGCTTGAAGATAATGAGTTATTAAATAGGTGTCATATCATCATTATTCGGCACAGATTATGGGTGCTCTTACAGAATAACCACAGAAACCAGAGGAAAAGTTATCAAAATGAGAGAAGGCATTGCAAGGAAGGTGCTGGAAAAATGGGAGGAAACAAGAAGAGATTTGAACTTGCATCCTGCTTTGAATGGTGAAAGAATGAAGAAGTCTAGAGTATCCTTTAGCAGGGGGGGCTCAATGTTTTCATGGAACGACTAAATGGGAAGGACCCCACAATTACTAGCTACTTCATCAAGAATTGGAAAATGGAAAAGTTCTGATTGGATCACATATGATGAATGTAGATGAAGAGGTTATCGTTGAGGCCACAGGGATGACTACCGAGGGTATGAAATTTTACAGGGACAAAGGGATATCAGATAAGGCTGCAGACAAGTTTCCTGTTATGGATGGTGAAAGAAGAAAGATGATCAAAATTGACAACTCCTACCACTCCCCGAAGAGAATTTGCAGGCCATGGAGGTTTGTCTTATTTTCTTCTATTGAATATATTACCTTAGATGGTAGGTTTACCAGGGCTTATGGGCATCACTTCGTCCTTCTTAACCATTTTCGTCATGGTGAAAGGGTTAGCCTTCCCTATTACCGGGCATGTTCAATGGATCATACTATAAAGGAGATCCAGAAGGACCCTAAAGCCAATCATGCCCTCCACCAGGGGCTCATGGTCCTGGTTTATAAAATGCTAAAGGGGAAGTGCATTGAAAAGCCTATTAAAGGTAAAAATGCCAGAGATGAGACTACAGAAAGTAAGGATAGTGGTTTCAAATTTAATTCTAAGACAGAGGGAGAGTCAGAAGAAACTTGCAAAAAAGGGAGGATTAGGGCTAAGAAGAGGAGGATTATTGTGGAATCTGAAATGTCAAACTCTGAAACTGATTCCCTTGAGGAAAAACCTATTAAAAAGAGGAAAGGGAAAGCCTCTCGAAAGAAGGATCAGAAAAAGAACACTAAAAAGGGTAGCAATTCTGATCTCAATTATGTTCTGGTTGAGTCTGAGGAGGGGGATGATGATAATAAGAGGATTGATAGTCAGGACAAAGAAGGGGAGGGTAACCCGGTTAAGGATAATTTGGAAACTGTGGAGACCATGAAAACCACTAGACTGCATAACGAGGAAAAAGGGGGTCAAAGTGATAGTGGTGACAAAGATACCATTAAGGCTTTCTGTGAGACCATCACTACTTTGGTGAAGGATATTAATAGTTTGAAAACAGATACACAGGCCATGGCAAGAATTACAATTGGTGACAAGCCCTTGGCGGAGCATGTTAAAGAGTTAGTGGCCATTCTGCATAATGCACAAGCTATTGAATGTACGGTTGGAAAAATCTTAGCCATGGAGAAAAAGGTCAATGAGATGGGAGATAGAAAGGAAATGGACAACAAATTGAAAGATTTTGGTAGCAAAATTGACAAGCTGGAGCACAATGTCAAGCAGCTTGCTGATCAAAATTTCCAAATTCTTAAATCTTCGGTGGACAACGTGAACATCTTTATCAACAGGTACGAGAACAATGCAGAGAAGGAAGGTGATAAAGAGCAGGTGAACAAGAAGGGTCATGAAAGGAGGACCAGAGCCAACACAAAGAATAAGGTCGACATCGAAGGTCGTGAGCTGGAGGATATGAAGACCTCAGGAACAACATGAAACAAATGGTTGTTCACCCTGAGGAGATCCTTAATAGTATTTAGTCCCAATTGCTGTCGTTGGTTCTGTCTCTTTGTTGTCTTTTGCTTTCTTGTTGCTGTCTGTTTCAAGTTTTAGGTAATTATGTAATGATGTTTTAAGTTGTGCCCTTTCGGTGGGTTCATTTTGACTTTTTGAAGTGATCAGGCACTTTTTTATGCTATTATGTTCTCCTGGCTTGTAAAAGGTTCGGGTACCTTTCAAATACCTGTTTTTACTTAATCAAAACACTAAGAAGTTAGGAAATACACAAAACTATTGTCTCACAGTTTTATGTGGTTTTCCATTCTAAAAAGAATAGAATGTACAATGAGAACTTCCAACTAATATTTTTTTTAATTTCAAAAATAAAAAATTGTTTCACTCTAATTTTAAATTTAATTTATTTTATCATTATATATACATAATCTTAAATTTATGGAAGAAAATAAATAAAATCTATTATCATTTAAATACAAAATTTAAATAACTCAGTATATATTACAAAAAATTAACCTTTAATTTTTACATAATTTTATAATAAATTACATTTTGATTCTATCAACAATATTAAATAACTATTTTTATCTACAAATTGCTTTCTAAAGATGTCATTCTCGTGTCACAATATCCTTTTCAATCTTAATATATAAACAATAATGTATAAACAATAACGTTTAAAATAAAATTACATCATTTGATCTTGATATAAATAAATATAACAAATAAATATATTAAGATTGATGCTAAATCTACATTTATTTTTATAATTTTTTATATTAAAATATTAAAAAATATTTTTAATTTGTTAAATTGATAATTTAATGATTATTGTTTTATTGGAATCATATTTTTGTTGTATTATAATTATTTTAGTTTAAAAAAAATATATAATAATTTTATTTTCAAGTGGACCATGTTTTAATTTTGAAATGGGACCTCCTATCACTTGTATTAAAAAAAATGATGATAAACTTTAATTTAATTTAATATATACTTTTAATTAAAAATATAAGAAAAAAGTCTACATATATTAAATTAGATCATTAAAAAAATTATAATTAACAAAATTGTTCAAATAAATAAACAAATATAGATTCAATAGATATAAAAACAAACAATTAGGTTAAAAACTAAATACACAATTTAATATTCAATGAATTATTGCATGGAGAAATCAAAGCGCAAGGATAAGGTTAAAGGGTGATTTAAATATAAAAATGTTTTGTACTTGTTCATGAAATAATTTCAAATGGTTTCCTACACTAGATGTTCTTTTTTTAATTTTTTAAAATTTATAAATAATAAGGGGGATCTATTAATTTTGTTAGTTTAGATATTGAAATACTAAATAAAGACTAAAATGAGAAAGGAATATTCTCAAATATCACATTATAAAACATGTTTGACTAGCTAAAAGTTGGTACAATTTAGGGATAAATCATACTATTGTAATGATGCAATCTCAATGGGTGAATAACCAAAAAAAACATATGTTAGTAAAATTTACATGACATGTATGGGAGCAACTTGTGAGGATGGTGATGTGTTAGGCCACCTACTGATGTTTTTATATTTAGAAAGTATGCAAGGTTAGGTTTTTACATGATGTTTATGAAATAGCATATTATATACTAGTATAGGGAGAAAATTGTATATGTATTATATTATATTTTATAGAGTTTAATATTAATTAATTTTATTTTGTATAATTTATTATTTGATTAAATTTAGATAGTTTTTTGAGTTTCAACTTTATGATTTTATAAGTCTAGATTTATTCTAGATTACATATGTTTTTCATCTTTTGTTAAATTGTATATATAATTTTATTTTGTATATATGATATCGCTTATAATCATATTTTTCAAATTTGTTAGTTTATACAAAGTTAAATTATTGTGCATACACTAAGACATTTGAATTAAATGTCTAAGATGTCATATTTAAGAGAAAACCCTAAGATAGTATCTATATATTGAAAGATTGTTGAAAATATTAAAAATTATTTCAAATCACATTGAGATCATTATCAAGTAGCAAAAATCATGGACTATATCAATCTTAGTCATTGAGTATAGGTAGACATTAGACACCACATTTTTTGTATCTTTAAATCTTATGAAATTGGCATAAAGAGCTTGGCTCAAATTTAAGAACGTTATATATTTCAACACTCTTATAAATAACCCTCTAAGGGCACTTATTAGCTCCACCTCAATTCCAAAATTATATATCTTTGCAAGTGTACATGTCTTAGAAGTATGTTGTAGCGAAGGATAAATTCATAACCCTACACACCACACCAAGACTATATTATGTGTGATGTCAATCATACATAAGGTAGAGGTCAAAGGAAATTCTATGAAGAGTATGCAAGAAAGATGTTGAATATCCCAGACAACTGAGGTGGGGGTGAATCAATTGTACATTAAAACATTTAATCTATCCCATAGAAATAGATCTGGTAAACTAATCTCATATTACTTAACCATAAGCAAATATAAAAATGAAAGATCATAAACATGAAACACTAGATATGGTGTGGAAAACCCAAGAAGGGAAAAACCACAAAGAATGTTAGTTCTCAATATAAAAACACGTGTTAGGGTGACACTGGTTAAGGTGATTTTTACAAGATGGCTCACTACCAGAAATGATCATTGCAGGTAGGCTCACTACTTGGCTAAAACCACCAGAAAAAGAAATAGGGCTCACACCTAGAAGAAGAAGAAAGAAAGAAAGAATCCACCACTAAAGCACACAACTAACTTGCCAAAAGAAACCTTAGGCTCACTACCACCAGTACCAAACAACATCAGCACACAACTATACTGATCATCTGCAACCAACCATAACTTCACACAAGCCAACAAGAGACATGTCTTCTTTTCAATCCAATTCCTCTATTTCTTTAAATATGTTTCTTCATTACAATCATTCTTAATTTACACCAATCATCAAAATATAATTTTCAAGTTGGGCAAGGAGATAAAGAAACACAATTCAAAATAGGTCTTCATTAAGAATTTTCATGGTGGAAAGGAATGAGAAGTGGACCACACCACGATGCACCAATATGTTATCCAAACGCTATAATCACCCGAGAAAGCGATAGAGCATCTGGGGTTAACTGGACTTGAACTGAACATATCCAAAACCACAACTTCGAAGCACACCAACACATGTTGAATCAAAATATAAAACATAGACACATGAATAACATAAATTTGAAATCTCATCAACAGAACTGGAAATGTGAATGAATGCGAAGCACTGCAACTTTTGCTAGAAAACATCATTACTACATAGACTTCCGGAGCATAAATTTTGAACCTCCAAAACATGAGAGAAATATCTCAAGGAAATATCTAACAACATATCAACACATCATGAATACATCTACAACGTATCAACAATGTGGAGAAAAACCAAATGGTGAAACACAAAACCAATATGTTGACATCAATGACAACCATACTGACACATCAAACAACTTCACATTTGCAAGAATATTCCCTTTGTCATTGATGGCAACATTCATCAATGACAAATATAGATTTCATCTTTCAAATATCTCCCGCTTAGAAAAATGACTATATCTCTCCAATTTCTCCCCCTTTGACATTAATGACAAAGGTAAGGAACAACTCAACTCAGAATCCACACAACTCCCACTAAGAGGAAGCCCCAAAACATTATCCCATACTAAAATATGCATGAAGTTCCTTGGACTAATGCAATGCAAAATGTACTTAGTTCAAACTAGGAAGGGGTATGACCCCCAACATCTGCCAGAGATACTCAAAAGTATATTTGCATAAAGCCTTCATAAAGATATCTGCAACTTTCTCTTTTGTAGCTACATATTCAAGTTTTACTTTATTGTCCACCACCTTCTCCCTTAAGAAATTATACCGAATACAAATATGCTTTGTTCTAGAATGAAGTATCGAATTCTTAGAGATATTGATTGCACTTGTATCATCACACATGATTGAGATTGGTTCATCAAACATCACACCAAAATCCTTCAATGTCTGTTTCATCCAAAGTACCTGAGTACAACATGAAGCAACTGCAATATACTTAGCTTTTTTTATTGATAAAGATACAAAATCTTGCTTCTTTCTTAACCATGCAACTAACAGGGAGCCAAGAAAAAAATGCTTCACCACTAGTACTATTTTTGTCATCAACACTTCCTGCCCAATCTGCATCAGTATAATATTTCAGAGTAAAGTTTGATCTTATAGGATACCACAATCCAAAATATTTTATTCCTTTCAAATATCTGAATATCCTCTTCACTGCAACAACATGAGATTCATTTGGTTCTTGTTGAAATCTGGCTATAAGATGAATGGCATACATGATATCTAGTCTAGTAGCAGTCAAATATAGTAATACTCCAATTATAGATTTCTACTTGCTTGTATCAACTTTATGTTATTTATCAACATTAGTCAGCTTACATCTATTGGCAATTTGGAGGAATTGATTATGTGTTGCATTGATGTCAACACTAGCTTCTTTGGTTGTCTATCGAGCTCCGGTAGAGTGGTTGGACTTTGATGGTGATTAGGAGATTTGTCTCTGGTATATTTTGATTGGTGGAATTGGTTTGGTTCAGTCATTCATGTCGTTCAGATGCATTTCACATTCAGTTGGTTTAGGATTTGGTAATCCGAAAGCTATCATATGTTCTAGTAATCCTTTTGGTTACGGGTAAAGGTTCTACCGATAGAGCTTCATTGAAGATCTTTTTATGGATTCGATAAGTGGTGTTGGTGCGGCTTCTAAAAGGTTTTGCAGAATGTTGATGGTTATCATGTTCATATTCTAGTTGATTGGTGGTATCTCATTTGGCTTATGGCGACCTATTTTAGGTTCAGTCTTATTCTTCTAGGCTATGGACCAGTTTATGTAACGTGTTGGTGGATACTCCCGATGCATTACCGGTTGGATTTATTGTTTGGTTAATGTTGTTTTAGTATTAGGCTGACTTGGATTATCATTGGTTTGTGGGTTTATGTAATGGATTTATTGTATTATCTTTTAGGTGGCCGACCTAAATGTTTAGGTCTCAGGTTGATATAAATATGATGTAAGATCTCTTTATAGATCGTGGTATCGGTCATAGTTACGGGATTATCTGTGTGTGAAAAAAGTTGAATCATATGTAGAGGATTTGGTCGATCATAGGTGATCGAATTGGGTTTGTGTAAGAGGTTTAAGACCTCTGGCATTGACCTTAACTGGAATTGTACTGAGGCATAGGAGATGAGATTCTTGCAGTTCATTCTTATTTTCATATTGTAGTTTGGATATCTTTTGTAGTCACTGAGGCTCCTTTTATGATGAGAAGTGCGCTCTAGGCTATTGGCCTTCCTACATGTGTAGGCCCCTTATTGTAATTACATACTTACTATAAAAGTATCATCTGACTATGGGTAGGCTTCCCACCATGGTTTTTCTCTTTACCAGGTTTTCCACGTATAAATATTGGTGTTATGTGTTGTGGATGCATGGTAATTGGTTTATGATTTATGTTTGTGCTTAATTGATATATCTGATATTCTGGTATTTGGTTTATACCTTCTAGTAAAAAAATTTGTGTGCTTAAAGTTTTATCATCTGTTAACAACTGCTTCACCCCCTCCCTCTTAGTTGTTCACCAATTATCCTAACAATTGGTATTAGAGGTTGGTCCTCTCTACAGAAGCTTAACCGCTTGAGGAAAATGCTTGGTCATCTTTGTAGAAGCTTAACCACTTGAGGAAGATCCTATGGCGAGTAATCATTCAACTTCAATTGCTTACCAGAAGGATAGCCCTAGGCTGGAAGGAACAAATTACAGAGTATGGAAGCTTTAGATGGATACTCATCTGAGATGCCTTAGCAAGGAGATTTGGGAGATCACTGAGAAAGGATATACCTCTTATGATTTGCCATCTAGCAACCCTCCTCTGATAGACTTGGATAAGAACATTGAAAATGACTGTAGAGTGAGAGAATCCCTTTTGAGCGCCCTTTCAGATCAGCAGGTAATGGGATTAATAGACAAATCATTTGCAAAATCTATATGGGATAAGTTGGAGACTCTAAATGAAGGTGACCCTACTGTTAAAATTGCTAAACTTGATGGTTATCGGGTAAGGTATGAAAACCTAATAATGGAGGAAGATGAAAGAATTACTCTTTTATGGAAAGAGTCAATGAAATTGTTTTGGGAATTCAATATTGTGGTGGATCTCTGAGCGAAGATGAGATTGTTTCAAAAGTATTGAGAGCTTTACCATCTGCTTACAAGATGAAGGCTACTGCAATTAATGAGCTGAGAACAATTTCTAACACTTCTATTAATAGGGATACTTTGGTTGGAAAGTTATTTGCTTTTGAGCTTGAAGAATTTGGTCCTCAAGGAGCTACAAAGACAGATTTTGCATTCAAGGCATCTACATCATCAACCGGCAAGAGTGATTGGAAAGCATTATATGTGAAGGAACAAGAGGATATGAGGAAACCAGATGAAGAGCTTGAAGAACTTGAAGCCCTATTTGCTAGAAGAGTGCCTAAAGGTCCAGTAGGAAGTAAGTATGAAAGAAAATCACCTTTCAAATGCTTTGCATGTAATAAGATAGGTCATTTTGCTGATAGTTCTGATACTTAATGTAAGTACAGATGCCAAGCTAACAAGATGAGAGGGGGGGTGAATCATACAAACTTAATCTTCCATAAAAGCAACAGATTCAACCTTGGTAACATATACTTCAGCAATATAACCAAAACTACTAAACATGCAAACTCATAAGCATATAAACATCATAACACTCATAACACTAGATTTAATGTGGAAACCCAAATAGGGAAAAACCACTGTGGGATTTCGGACCCACTAAGAAATATACTCTTCTAGAGTATGCTCGGTTAAAAGAAAATCATGTTAAATATTACAAACACATTGCTAGATGTGACCTGCTTAAGGGATTTCCCTCAGATCTGTTAGGATCTTCACCTTGTTAGAAGTGACCTTAAACACTCAATCAGAATGTCACCTTGCTAGAGGGTTTTACAAATAAGACTGTTAAGTCCACTCGGTTAAGAGATTTTCTGTCACTTTACAAAATAACAGTAATAAAAATCTATCTGCAACTTCACATCTAAAATGTTAAAGCAGATTCTTATTTGCTCAATACAATCTAGTCATAGGAATTATCTTGTCCCTCAGCTGGGCTTTCTACTCTGTTATTCAAGCAGGTCTTCAAGCTTCTGTGCTCGGTAATCACTATGTAGCATCCCTATGCTTACACTTGCTCGCATGCATTGTTTATCAACAGTTCCTTATTTATAAACAATTTGCTAACCGCTTAATCTCCTTGATTACATATATCATGATCAATCATAGCCATCAGATCTTCAAACTTGACCAGCTTCAATGTATCCTACAATCTGAAAATGTTTTACCTTGCCTTGGAACTTGCATATATTTCTTGGAACTTGTGCTAAGGTATTACGGTTCAATCTGTGCTATAGATCTTTTTGCCAATCTTCTATTGCCATAGATTCTTTAACAAACTTCATGCACGACATACCAATCATTTAATCAGTTCCAGCTCATTAGCTTCCTTCATTAAATAACGCTTTTAATCATTTAATGCATTTTGTTACAGCTCGGTTGCAACTCGGTAAATACTAAACTTCACTCGGTAGACATTTCACCTTCATTAACCGATAGCGATAACCTTAGGGTTTACCGACTAGGTTCCTTAGGGTTTACCAACTAGGTTCTTTGCTTGGCAACATAGTATAGTATTAACCTTACAATCAACAACATATGTAGGATATCAAAACAATCTAAACATCATGATCTCATCATTGTCTAACTCGGTAATAGTTGCCCACTGAATAACTTATTTCTCCCCTTATTCATCACATTCTTTCTGTGTCTTTTACCGACATCTTTATACTCACCAAATCATACTTCTTAAGATATGGCAACATCATACTGAATTAGAAAATCAATTTCTTGACATCAATAACAAAATAATAATATTAAGATAGTAAACATCCTTAATCAGTTATATCCATAATCATCAACAACCTTCTCAATATCCTAATTGAAATGCCGACAATCTCTTATTGTCTATTATAATGCCAACAATCTCCCCCTTTGGCATTGATGGCAAAACCAATTGATTTGACCTAATTGATTCGGATTGCTATGAGATTCTGAAATGCTCTCCCCCTGTCATCAAACTTCTCCCCCATACAATAGTCTTCTCCCCCTTTGACAGCAATGCCAAAAAGTAAAGAACTAAAACATGATTTCTTCCACTGAGAAGTGAATTCCTTGTTGTTATGTGTCAACTTAGTCTCGATTAGAGCATTATGTCTTCAATTCCTATTCACTGTATTTGTTTCCTACACACCTTTAGAAAACATCCTAAAGTGTGTAAATAAACATCAATCCACACATAATATTTTGTAGATTCATCGAATTGATGCTTTCACTAAACTCTGTCAGTGAGTAGAAGATAGGGGTAGGACCTCTAACTTGCTTCTGAGATACTCAAAAGTGTCCCTTGGCAGTGGCTTGGTGAAGATATCTGCTATTTGTTCCTTTGTGCTAACATACTCCAACACCACTTTCTTCTGTTGAGCTTCTTCTCTAAGATAATGATATTTGATAGAGATGTGCTTTGTCTTAGAGTGCATAATAAGATTCTTTGAAATGTTAATGACACTAGTATTGTCATAGAATATAGTTACTGGCTTAATAACTTTCTTATTTATACCTTCCAACAGTTGTTTGATCCATGCTATATTGGTACAATTCAATGCTGCAGCAACATATTCAGCTTCTGTTGTTGACTGTGAAACACATCCTTGTTTCTTGCTAAGCCAACTCACTAGTATTTCTCCTAAAAAGAAAGCTCCTCCACTTGTGTTTTTTCTGTCATCAATATTGCCTGCCCAATCAACATCAGTATAAACTTTTAAATCAAAGTCATTTCTCTTGTTATATACTAAGCCATAATCTTCAGTGCCTTTCAAGTATCTGAAAATTCTCTTGATTGTTGTCATGTGTGTTTCCTTGGGATATGCAGAAAATCTTGCAACTATACTTACTACATGTGCTATGTCTGGCCTGCTATGAACAACATATTGAAGCTTTCCAATCATGAATCGGTAAAGTGTCTCATCAACAGATGCAGATTCATCATTCTTTGATAATTTACAGTAGGTAGTCATATGAGTACTTACTAGTTTTGAATCCTCCATTCCAAATTTCTTCAAGATTTCCTTTATGTACTTGGATTGAGTAATGAAAATCTCATCTTTCATTTGTAGTATTTGTAAACCTATAAAATACTTTATCTCACCAATTAATGACATCTCTAATTCTTTGCTCATTTCATTTCCAAAGTTCTTGCATAAAGAGTCATTTCTACAAAAGATAATATCATCAACAAATATGGCTGAGATCAGTATTCCATTTTCATCATTCCTCATGTACATATTGCTATTTTCACTTGTCCTTATAAAACCAATCTTGATTAAATAAGAGTGCAATATTTCATACCATGCTCTAGGTGCTTGTTTCAGACCATATAAAGCTTTGTTCAATTTACATACCTGATCTTTATTCTTGTCTTCAACAAATCCTTCAGGTTGTTCAATAAAAACTTCTTCTAATATACCATTCAGAAATGTAGATTTGACATCCATTTGATATACCTTGAAATTTTTGAAAGCAGCGTATGCCAACAATGTTCTTACTCCTTCAAGTCTTGCCATAGGTGCAAAAGTCTCACCATAATCAATTCCCTCTTCTTGAGCATATCCTTTGCAAACTAGTCTTGCTTTATTTCGAATGACCTCACCTTTTTCATTCAGCTTGTTTTTGAAAATCCACTTTGTACCAATTACATTTTTGTCCTTCGGCCTTGGGACCAGTTTCCATGTGTCATTCTTCTTGATTTGATCAATCTCTTCTTTCATAGCATTTATCCAATCTTCTCTGTTAAATGCCTCTTTCACTATTCTCAATTCAAATTTAGATATCAGACATGTGTTCTGTCTCAGTTTGCTCCTTGTCATCACTAGATCATCTTTATCTCCTATAATTTGACTTGATGCATGATTCCTTCTGACATACTTGGCTAATACAGGGTCGGTAGGCTCTGTATGATCTTCTTCATCACTCGGTAACTGGACATTATCTTCATTTTCTTCAGTAACTCTCTCGGTAGGACTTGTCAGTTTAACATAGACAAATTCTTCATAATCTTCTAGTTCCATAGAGTTTCCTTCATCATTTCTTTCTGCAAATTCATCAATTTTCACATTTGCACTTTCTACTATTTTGTTAGATGATTTGATCAGACATTTAAATGCTTTACTTCTAGAAGAATAACCAAGAAATATTCCTTCTTCACTTTTCTGATCAAACTTTCCATTTCTATCATCTTTGTGTACATAACATCTACTTCCAAAGATTTTGAAGTAACTTACATTAGGTTTCTTGTCATACCAGATTTCATATGGTGTCTTCAAAGTTCCTTTCTTCAGTTGTACTTGGTTCAGGGTGTAAATTGCTATGCTTATTGCTTCTCTCCAAAATGTTTGTGGCACTTTCTTTTCAATCATCAGGGTTCTGGCACAATCTACAATAGATCTGTTTCTTCTCTTAGCTATCTCATTTTGCTGTGGAGTTCTCGGTGTAGAGACTTGTCTTTTTATACCATGATCATTGCAGAATAAGTTAAATTCATCAAAGGTAAACTCTCCTCCTCTATCTAATCTAAGACATTTCGGTTGTCTTCCTGTTTCATTTTCAACTCTTGCCTTGTACCATTTAAACATTTGAAAACCTTCTGATTTTTCTTTTAAAAACATAACTGACATCATCCTTGAATAATCATCCACAAATAATATGAAATATTTGTCACCATAATAACTTTGAACTTTCATAGGACCACAAAGATTAGTGTGCACAAGATCTAAAATTCCCTTAGAATGTAGGACTTACTTGTAAAGCTTGATCTTGTCATTTTACCCATCTGGCATCCTCGGCACATAGCATTCTCAGGTTTTTCCAAACTCGATAGACCTCTTACTCGGTGCTTCTTACTTATTTTGATCAGATTATCAAAATTTACATGACAAAACCTTTTATGCCATAACCAGGTATCATCTATCTTTGCATACAGACACTTGTTCTAAGCTGAGTCAAGGTGAAATGTGTTACCTTTTGTTTGTGTCCCGGTAGTAGCTAACTTTCCATGCTTGTCATGAACTTTGACAATTCCTTTCTAAAATTCTATTCGATAACCTATGTTGTTTAGCTGTGCTACACTCAACAAATTGTATTTCAATCCTTCAACCCAATAAACATCATTACATTTAGCATTGTCAAGAAGTGTTATGGATCCTTTACCTTTTACTGGACATGGTGCATCATTACCAAATCTTACATAACCTCCATCATAATCTTCTAACATAACAAACATGTGTTTATCACCTGTCATGTGATGTGAGCATCCACTATCTATGATCCACGAATCATTAGTATTTATGTGAGATATTAGGGATTTTTCTTTATACCTTTCTTCATCTGATCCATCTTTGATAGCCACGTAAACTACTTTCTCTGTATCAGTTTCATCTGATTTATCATCATTGGATTCCTCATCAGCTATTAGGCATGACTTTCTATCTCTTCTTCTGAAGTCTCGGTGTCCTCTGTAATGATTATTTTTCTATTTGTCATCTCGGTAATCTCTGTTTTCAGTAGAATCTTTGTCAGGACAGTTAGAAGCCATATGTCCTATCTTATCACAATTGAAACATTTCAAAGGTAGTTTTCCTTTATGCTTACCTTTGCCTCTCGGTAACCTTCTGGCTGATAGTGCTTCAAACTCTTCTTGCTTTCTGATTTCCTCATACAGTTTGTGTACTTCTTCCATGTTCTTACGAAATGTTTCAATTGCTCCATTGTGATTCCCTTCAAAATACTTATACTTTCTATCATTGTAATCATCAGATTCAACTTTATTTACCGAAGACCCACTGTTATCAAAATTACTTAACTCAAATGCATGTAGCTTACCAATAGTAGCATCCAAAGAAACTGGCATATTGGATATAGACCTCAATTCATTGATTGTAGAGACTCGGATTGCATAAGCAGGTAGAAGGGTTTTCAATAACTTACTTGTGACAACCTTTTCTTCAATGGTTCCTCCTGCTCCTTTGATTTGATTGACAATCTCCTTTAGTCTTGTACTGTACTGGGTTATGTTCTCACCTTCATTCATCCTCATAGATTCAAGTTGTCCTCTTAGACTATCCACTTTTTCTCTTTGAACATGTTCATCACCGCCATACATAGATATGAGCTTGTCCCACATTGCCTTGGCATCATTGCAGCCTTCTAGATCATTAAACTCTGAGTCAGTCAATGCAGATGTTATTTCAATCATTGCTTGAATATGTTCTTGCTTTTCCTTTATCTCTTCCATTGTCAATGGATAGGTGCTAGGTGTAATGAAATCATTCTCTAGATAATATATAGCATATTCTCCAACTCCTAATAGGTGCAGCTTCATCCTTTTCTGCCGTGTAGAGAAACTTGACTTGTTCAGCTTCGGTGCATCCCTCTTGTACATCTTTGGATCTTTGCCTCAAATACCTTTAAACTTTTTCTTCCAGAGTCCAAAGCTCTGATACCAATTGATAGTTATGATACTTAATGTAAGTACATATGCCAAGCTAACAAGATGAGATGGGGTGGTGAATCATACAAACTTAATCTTCCATAAAAACAACAGATTCAACCTCGGTAACATATACTTCAGTAATATAACCAAAACTGCTAAACATGCAAACTCATAAGCATATAAACATCATAACACTCATAACACCAGATTTAACGTGGAAACCCAAATAGGGAAAAACCACTATGGGATTTCAGACCCACTAAGAAATATACTCTTCTAGAGTATGCTCAGTTAAAAGAAAATCATGTTAAAGATTACAAACACATTGCTAGATGTGACCCAGTTAAGGGATTTCCCTTAGATCTATTAGGATCTTCACCTTGTTAGAAGTGGCCTTGTTAAAGGATTTCAAATACTCAATCAGAATGTCACCTTGCTAGAGGGTTTTACAAATAAGACTGTTAAGTCCACTCGGTTAAGAGATTTTATGTCACTTTACAAAATAACAGTAATAAAAATCTATCTGCAACTTCACATCTAAAATGCTAAAGCAGATTCTTATTTGCTCAATACAATCTAGTCATAGGACTTATCTTGTCCCTCAGCTAGGCCTTCTACTCTATTATTCAAACAGGTCTTCAAGCTTCCATGCTCGGTAATCACTATGTAGCATCTCTGTGCTTACACTTGCCTGCATGCATTGTTTATCAACAGTTCCTTATTTATAAACAATTTGCTAACTGCTTAATCTCCTTGATCACATATCCCATGATCAATCATAGCCATCAGATCTTCAAACTTGACCAGGTTCAATGTTCCTTTGATCTGAAAATGTTTTACTTCACCTTGGAACTTGCATACATTTCTTGGAACTTGTGCTAAGGTATTGCGGTTCAATCTGCGCTGTAGATCTTTTTGCCGATATTCTATTGCCATAGATTCTTTAACAAACTTCATGCACGGCATACCAATCATTTAATTAGTTCCAGCTCATCAACTTCCTTCATTAAATAATGTTTTTAATCATTTTATGCATTCTGTTACAACTCGGTTGCAACTCAGTAAATACTAAACTTCACTCGGTAGACATTCCGCCTTCATTAACCGATAGCAATAACCTTAGGGTTTACCGACTAGGTTCCTTAGGGTTTACCGACTAGGTTCCTTAGGGTTTACTGACTAGGTTCTTTGCTCAATAACATAGTATAGTATTAACCTTACAATCAACAACACATGTAAGATATCAAAACAATCTAATCATCATGATCTCATCATTGTCTAACTTGGTAATAGTTGCCCATTAAATAAATTATTTCTCCCCTTATTCATCACATTCTTTCTGTGTCTTTTACTGACATCTTTATACTCACCAAATCATACTTCTTAAGATATGGAAACATCATACTGAATTAGAAAATCAATTTCTTGACATCAATGACAAAATAATAATATTAAGACAGTAAACATCCTTAATCAGTTATATCAATAATCAACAACAACCTTCTCAATATCCTAATTGAAATGCCAACAATCTCTTATTGTCTGTTATAATGCCAACATTTGCATCTAGATGTCCTGAGAGGAATTCAATATTTGAGGAGAAAGATAGAAGATATTTTAAGCCTAACCATGAATATCAAAAGAATAAAAAGTATAGGAGGAACAAAGACAAATCATGCTACTATGCTAACGAGGAAGGTGTAACTGATGATTCTAATGATGAGCCGGCAAAAGATTCAGCTAGTGGATTTGGCAATGCAAAGAAATGGGTATTCTTAGCTATCAAGGAAGATGCTCTAGAACCTGTCATTCATAATAAAGAGAAGGCCCTTGCTACTAAAGTTAAAGACAAGGATGAATGGGTGATAGGAAGTGGATGTTCACATCATATGACTGGAGATAAAAGGAACTTTTTATCTTTGCAAGAATTTGATGGTGGTCTAGTCAAATTTGGAGATGACAAAGCATGCATGATCAAAGGAAGAGGAACTATATCATTGGATGGTAAGAATAACATTGATAATGTTTACTATGTTGAAGTTTTAAGGCATAGTCTTTTGAGTGTAGGATAGTTGGTGGATAAGGGATTTCAATTACAGTTCAAGGATGGAAAATGCAAAATCATCAACAGATCTGGATTGGAGATTGTAGTCGGTACTTAGACTAGAGGTAACATATTTCATCTGAACTCTGATGAGAAGACATGTTTGATTTCACATATTGATGAGAGTTGGCTATGGCATAAGAGGTTGTTCCATGTCAATTTTGATTGCATTGTAAAGATCAGTTAAACTAAGGCGGTTAGAGATATACCTAAGATTGTGAAGCCTCATAATCCAGTATATAAGGAATGTCAAATGGGAAAGAAAGTCAGAACTTCTTTTAAGAGTATTCAAGATAAATCTAATGATGTTTTTGATCTTATTCATATTGATTTATGTGATCTTGCTAGAATAATAAGTTTTCAGGGTGATAGATATTTCATGCTAATCATTGATGGCTATTCTAGAATGATGTGGGTTACTTTTCTAAGGGAGAAATATGAAGTCTTTGGAAAATTCAAGAACGTTAAAGCTTTGGTTGAGATAGAGACAAGATTGAAGATCAAATGATTAAGATCTGATCAGGGTGGTGAATTCACATCCGGTGAATTTAACAGTTATTGTGAGAAACATGGGATAAGGAGAAGTTGTCTGCACCCTGGACACCTCAACACAATGGTGTTGTGGAAAGAAAGAATAGAACTATCCTGGATGTAGCTAGATCTATGATGATGGAAGATAATTTGCCACATATCTATTGGAGAGAAGCTATGAGAACACTGATGTACACATTCAACAGAGTTCATATCAAAGGAGACATTGGTAAGACACCTTATGAGTTATGGTTTGGTCATACACCTATAGTTAAGTATTTCAAAATCTTTTGTAGTAAATGCTATATCAAAAGAGATGATTCCATTGGAAAGTTTGATCTTAGATGTGATGAAGGAATATTTCTTGGTTATTTAAATGAAAGAAAAGCATATAGATGTTATAACAAAAGATTGCAGAGAATTATGGAGAGTGCTAATGTCGAGGTGGATGAGCAGTACTGAAGTCAAATCAAAACTTATGAGAGAGAATAGGAAGTGGAAATGATCATAATTGAACTGGTAACACCTATACCGAAACAAAATGTTGAACCAGTTACTCTGACAGTATCAAAAAATTCAATAGTAATTGAAGATCATAGCAGAGAAATAGAAAGTCAGAAGACTCCTCGATATATAAGGTTGAATCATTCGGAAAATCAGATCATTGGAGACGAGAGAAAAGGAGTGATGACAAGGAGAAGGTTGGTAGATGAAGAGGTATGTTTAATTTCTCAAATTGAACCGAAATCAATAGATGAAGCATGTAAGGATGAATGTTGGATGAAAGCTACGAAACAAGAATTAGATCATATAGAAAATAACAACACATTGACTTTAGTTCCCCGACCTAAAAATAAGAATGTTATTGGAACTAAATGGGTTTTTTGGAATAAATTGAATTAAGATGGGCAAGTTGTGAGGAACAAGGCTAGATTGGTATGTAAAAGATATTCTCAAAAGGAAGGAATTGATTATGATGAAACTTTTTCTCTGGTAGCTAGGATTGAAGCTGTGAGATTATTTCTTGCTTATGTTGCCCATAAGAAATACAAAGTTTATCAGATGGATTTTAAGTGTTCATTTCTAAATGGATATCTTGAAGAGGAAGTCTACATTGAGAAATATAATGGATTTTTTCTTTCTAATGACAATAGCATGGTTTTCAGATTGAGGAAAGCTTTATATGGATTGAAGCAAGCCCCTAGAGCTTGGTATGCTAGATTGGAAAAATATCTTTTGAAGCTTGGTTTCACTAAAGGTAATGCTGACAGTAACTTGTATTATAAGATCACTAATGATGACATATTGATTTTTGAGGTCTTTGTGGATGATATCATTTTTGGAGGTGGGGAAAATTTATGTATGGAATTCTCTGATAATATGAAGAATGAATTTGAGATGTCTATGATTGGATAAATGAGATTTTTCTTAGGTTTGTAGATTAATCAGACTGATAAAGGTATTTTCATTTGTCAAACTAAGTATTCTAGAGAGTTGTTGAAGAAATTTGGTATGGAAAATTCTAAACCACTTGGTACTCCTATGGTTACAAGTGAGAAATTGACAAAGAAAGATGTATCAGCTCTGGTAAATCCTACAAGGTATAAATCTATGATTGGAGGTTTGTTATATTTGACTCATACTAGATCGGATATAATGAATGTGGTTTTTATTGTATCAAGATATCGGTGTGATCCTAGAGAGAATCATGAGAGTGCAGCGAAAAGGATTTTCAGATATTTACAAGGAACAACTGAATATGGTTTGTGGTATACTAAAAATGATGACTTTACATTATGTGCATATACAGATGCAGATTGAGCTTGAGATATAGATGACCAGAAAACAACATCCAGTGGAGCTTTCTTTCTTGGAAATAAACTTGTTTCATGGATCAACAAGAAACAGTCATGTACTTCTTTATCTACTACTGAAGCTGACTATGTTGTTGCTGCTACTAGTTATACACAAGTTCTATGGATGAAGCAAATGTTGAACGATATAAGGGTAGATTGTAATGAATCGGTCATTATTCACTATGATAACTCTACTACTATTGACATATCAAAGAATTTGGTATTTCATTCTAAGATAGAGCACATATCAATCAAGTATAACTTTTTGAAGGAAAAGGTGGAAGCAAATAAAGTCAGATTGGTTTATGTGAACACTAAAGAGAGGAATACAGATATCTTCACTAAACCTTTGCCCAAGGAATCATTTGAGCACTGTAGAGATAGATTGGGGGCCGCTGCTCCTCTAGTTGAGACTTGAATGATGTTGATTGGCATCAATTTGGTATGCATTATCAAAACTATCATTCATTCTGGATTGATGAGTTGGTGCTACTACTTAGGGGGAGTAGTCATCTATGTGGTTCAGAGGTTATGATTTTTCTTTGACGTTTATGTTAGATTTCTATCATTGATGTCAAAGGGGGAGAGGTATACATGTGAAAAACTGAGCTTAACAAAGATATCAGTTACAGAGGGAGTTTGGTCTATGGTTTGGTTATTTGGTTCAGAACTTCATTGATATATCATTTGTTGGATGTGTTCCATTGGGGGAGACTTGTTTGGCACTTCTTGGCACTTGGATGTTTTTCACATCTAGTGTTGCCATCAATGCCAAAGGGGGAGATTATTGGCAATTTGGAGGAATTGTTTATGTGTTGCATTGATGTCAACACTAGCTTCTTTAGTTGTCCACAGGGCTCCAATAGAGTGGTTGGACTTTGATGATGATCAGGAGATTTGTCTTTGAAATATTTTGATTAGTTGAATTGGTTTGGTTTGGTTATTCATGTCATTTAGATGCGTGTCATATTCAGTTGGTCTGGGATTTGGTGATCCGGAAGCTATCATATATTCTAGTAAGCCTTTTGGTTACCGGTAAGGGTTCTATCGGCAGAACTTCGTTGAAGATCTTTTGATGGATTCGATAAGTGGTGTTGGTGCAACTTCTAGAAGGTTTTCAAGATGCTAATGGTTATCGTGTTCATGTTCCAGTTGATTGGTGGTATCTCATTTTGCTTATGGCAACCTATTTTAGGTCCAGTCTTACTCTGCTAGGTTATGGACCGATTTATGTAACGTGTTGGTGGATGCTCCTGATGCATTACCGGTTGGATTTATTGTTTGGTTAATGATGTTTTGGTCTTAAGATGACTTGGATTATTGTTAGATACTTGATCAGTCCCAAAGACACTGAGAGGGGGGGTGAATCAGTGTCTAACCGGTTGATGAAAGATTTAATCTTGTTTGCAACTTTAAAACTCAAATTAATGTACTGGTAAACAAACAATAAAGCAATGAAGAGAAGTAATAGTATAACCATCAATGCACACCATAACATAGATATTTTTGGCGAGGAAACCTGGTAGGGGAAAAACCTTGGTGGGATTTGTGACCCACAATATTTACTCACTAGCCAATATGAATAAATATTACTTATACAATAGGGGCCTGCACATTCAAGAAGGCCAACAGCCTAGAGCGTACTGCTCAATCACAAAAGGAAGTCACACTGACTACAAAATTGGATGATTAAATCCAATGACAATGTACTGCTCAAAATAGCATCTACAATGCTGGATTCAATACCGGTTTAAGCTCTATCAAATACCTCTTCCATAAACCTTTCTTCACTCTGCTCTGCTCTTATTCGCTCATAAAATTATTACATCAAAATGCATATACAAATATTCGCTCTCATATTCATTACCTAATTACATATCCTTACTCTGCTTACATACCATTCATACCTTTTTCACACTTACAAAATGACCTATAAGATCGCATACATATATGAGTCTTTACAATACATCATGTCAGCTATACAAATAATATTACAATACAAAACAATATAATTTCCATGTCGGCTAGGAGTGTTGGTAAGATCTTTTATCGGTGTAGACTAGGTGCTGGTGTGAATAACCTGTAGTGCCTGTCTATGCTGGTAGATGATGTTTGTTGTCAGTGTAACCTGTGAACTATGCTACCAGTTGGTTGCCATCAATGACAACATCAACTATTCTCATCTGACTATATAATGCCAACAATCTCCCCCTTTGGCATTGATGGAAACACTCATGAGAAAAATCCAAAAATGAAGTCCAAAACTGATCCAAAAATAAAGAGTTCTCCCCCTGAGCAAATGATCTCTTCTGTACATTTTTCTCCCATACTACTACTCCCCCTTTGACATCAATGACAAAGGATGCCAAAAAGAATCAAATAATTCAAAAATATACCTCATAGCTTGTAACTGGTTGTGTACAATTTGAAAGATATCCACCAAAATCAGATTAAGACTCTGCATGAATTTAGTGCTGTCAGAAATAATGGTTTCAGTTTGTTGGATCATCCTAGTCAAATAATGCATCTGTTGCTCCGGTGATATTTCTCCTTGAATTATTTATTTAGACAACTCAATCCATTGTGTTATAAGGTTGTCCAATCTAGGACCAAGTTTATTTTTCAGCTCACATGCCTTCATTCTTATCCTTGCTTTTTCTTTTTCTAGTTTTTCAATCTTTTCCTCAAAAACTGCCATTTCTTGATCAAAAACTGAGGTAAGTTCCGAAAAACCTATCATGTTATCTACTATATCATCAATCTCTTTTTGTGTTTTCTTTATCTCTTCCTCAATGTCTTATGTTAGGTTGTGAGGCTTGCATGCTTCCTTATACAATTCTTAATATTTCAAAATAGTGGAATTAAGTACCGGTAATAAAGAATCAATATGCTCAGTACAATCCTTGATAGTCTTATCAAAGAATTCACTTTTCTCCTTGTTCACCCTTTCCTTAACAGTCTCTTCATTAATTTTGTCTATAGTTAGAATATTTGAAGAAATGAATTTGGACAATGTGTCCAATTTACCTAAAGATCCATCAATATGATCAATTTTACATGTCGGTTCAATCATTTTCAAAATAGGTAAAGTATCGTCAATGGCCTTAAATGCTAAGGTGTTGCAATCTGTGATCCTCTTTATGGAATCCAAAAGTACATCTATCACATTTGTAGGTTTGTAATCCATGGTGGAAGTGCTAGGTGGAGTGTGAGGTTATGCAGTTGGTTTCTTCTCATCTCTAGATGTCTGCACATTAACCACTTCAGTTGTCTTGTTTCCATCATTGAACTTTTCTTTATCCATTGTTTCTTCCTTATGCTCACTCTATTTTTCAATTTTGTTTTCAACCTTACTGTCATCCTTACTTTCTGCCTTGTTGACTGTTGGTTCAGCTATACTCTATTCTTGTCCTTTTTCTGCTTTAGTTTGTGCTTCTATTTCTTCTTCTACCAGTTTCTCAATGTACTACTAAGTAGCATCAGGGGTGGTATCTGTTTCCTTAACTTCAGCTGGTATCTCAATGTTCTGAGAGTCAATAGTGTTGACCAATGACTCAAAGATCTCAATATTTGAAGCTTCAGTTTGCTTTACCTATGTGGTTTCCTTATCCATGACAATGTTGAAGTCCTGAGTGTCCACATTCATGGTAAAAAGAATGTTTGAATCTGGATTAGTGTCATCTTGTGTTATTTCCTCTGCCTTCTCTTCCGGTTGACAGCCAGTTTGTACTAGTACCTCTATAGTTATTGGTGAGGCATCCTATGTTGGTGGAGGAAGGTTATCCTTGATCGTTATATCAAGTACACTACCAATTTTACCTTTACCTTTATCCTTCTGATATACCTTTGCAAAGGACATGTCCATTTTCTGTCTATCCTTTTCTTCTTTCTTCTCTTTTTCCATAAAAAATATATCCCATTTGTCTATCATTTCATCTGCAATTTCCTTTACTCTGACTGCCATAAGGCTAACCTATCAGTGACCACTCACAAAAACTATTATGTTTGCCTCTAAAATTAAGTCATCACTTTCCTATTTGGAGTTAACAGGATGCACAAAAAGTAGAGCCTCTACTTTTAATTTCTTATCTAATTCCATTACCGACATTCTTTTAGCTTCTAGCCTTAAGTATAAATCATTAGGCAAATCATCTACAACCTCAGTAAGAAATTTCTTGTAGATATCAAGGTGCAAAATAATACTTTCTTCTATAGTGTCCTTATCAAAATCCTTGAAAGAATGATAAAGTTTATTCACATTGCTAAGGTTACCATCTTGTGTAATTTCATTGATCAACTCTTTTGGTGTAAGAGTATCTGGTGCCTTAGGTTCTTGTTTCTTCTTTGGAGTTACCTTCTTCTTCAGACCACTAGGCTCTCTTACAGCCTATTGCTTCTTTGTTTGATTCATTGAATTCTTGGGAGATGGAGCAGGCCCTAGTGAGAGTTTTCTTTTCTTCCTATCCTCTCTCTTGAATTCAGCTACCCTATCATCGTCAGAATCAGAAGAAGTAGCCATAGGGGAAATGTGAGCTACCAATATCTACTCTGATTGACTTTCTATCACACTAGCAACAATACCGCTAAGATTCATTAAACCTTTTGTAACATCTTTTACCATTTTAGAAGCATCTTTCATGATTTTGTCTCTTTTCTTTCTCTACTTCATCATAGCAACATCACTTTCAATTGTTTCAGCATTACCAAATATTTTCTCTGTTGGTTCCGGTGGAGCATCTAGGAGTATTTTTACATATAAGTCCAAGATGTGAGAATCCACCTCATATCCCATTTCGGTAATCCATACAGTTCTAGGTCTAACTGCTTCCTTCCAGATTTCATCTCCCTTCACTACAAAGCATATCTGTTTATCATATTTATCTACAATGCTTTGGGAAATCCCTTCTCTCTATTTCATTTTAGTTTGGAAATTCTTAAAGTAATCTTTAACCAACTCATCAATGTTAGCTCCCATACCGGTAATTGCCTCCTTTATCTATTTTCCAACAGAAATATCATAGGCAAAATCCTTATGTCCCATACTGAGGATCTCCTTTGAAAAGTAAAGCATTAAACACACTAACAGATTTCCAAATTTGAATGCTCCTTTCTTATCACCTTTTATCTTATCCAAATTTTCTATCAATTCATCCTTCAACCATTCACAGATGTCAATCTTTGCATTGTTTACAATCATCTCATGTGCACTATGAATGCATGAACTAGATAGAGAATTCAACCTATTTGTATGACCAAATTTATATCCAATGACCATGCTAGCAAATTTAACATTTTTATCCTTTATGTCATTGACCCTAAGTGACCGGTTGCCATATGTAGCTCCGGTTAAGCTCATAACTTCCTTGTTAGGGATTTCTTCTTCTTGTCAGGTCTAGAACCGGTGGAGGGTAAACCAGTAACAACCCTGATGGCTTCCTTGGTAATCTTAAATATTGAGTCCAATCACATAAATTCTCCATGAACCCTGCTAAGGACATAGTAGACAACTTCATCTGAGAATTCTGGCATATGGAGGATGTCTATGAAACCTAAATCCTCAACTACCTTATGTTCTGGTTTCACTACCCCATTCTTGTCTGTAATTACATTCATGTACATGTTCATCAAATCTTCAGATCCTAAACTTTCTATGTTTCTATGTATGTATGCCCTAGGGTCTTCAATAAATGCGACTCCCTTCAGAATTTTAGAAAATGCACCAATAGAATCATCCTATTTTTCTATCTTAGGAATGATCTTAAAAATGGGTCTAGGTAGTTTAATGTTTTCCACAATAGTAGGGTTTGCTACAAATTCAGGAATAAATGATGAAGATTCCATTGCAAAAGATAAATACCTTTTAACTGTGAAATCCTTGAATGCTCTAAAAAGACCTTTGTTTCTTCACCTTTAGAATTCCCTTTCTCAATTCTGCTCTCTTTGAATGCGTGTATGCTTGGTGGATTTAAATGAGAGGTTACAAGGCCTTTATAACCAAAAATTGACTTACAACTGCAATAAATGCTTCACCGATGAAGTGAAAAACTCCACATATTTGTCGGTAAAGAAGAAATATAACTTCTTACCATCAACCGAGGGTAAATACATGATTTTCAATTTGTTGCCTTACCCCTAAGGATTATTCCTTAGTTAGATGAAGAATCTCCTGCCGGTGCAGGATTAACCTGTCCTGTCGGTGTAGTGACAGATTCATCACTTCTATGATCTCTCTTCGTAATCCATTGTTTTGAAAATTATTGCTTGATTTCAATCACCTTCTCTTTGCCTTTGTTATTAGATCCTTTATTGTTCACCAGTATAGTCTTGCTTCTACAAAATTTTGCAATATGCCCAATCTTGTTACATGCATAACAAGTTACATTGTTTCTCTGAATAGCCTTTCCATAACCTTGACCGATTTGAGTTCTGCATTGATTAGATAAATGTCCAAATCTACCACAAACATAGCATTTCACATTCATTCTGCAATTGTCTGAGTTATGACCATTTTTATTGCATTTGGAACATTGACCGATGGGTAAGTTTGTATTATGATTATTCCTAAATTTGCATTGATTTTCTCTATGACCAAATTTGTTGCAATTAAAACATTTCCCATTAAATTTATAAGCATTAGGTTGCCTTACCGGTTTGCTGTGATCATGGTTGTTTGCAGTCCCAGAACTTTCTCCATGTTCAAATCCAAGTCTAATTATTTCTCCATCAGGTTTTTTACTTTTCAACATATCATCAAGATTATCTGAACTCTTCTTGAATTTATCTTTGTATTCATTTGCAGTGATCAACTCACTTTCCAAAGTGCTAACTTGTCTCAAAATTTCCTCTTTGTCATGTTTCATGTGAATCAAATCTATTTTAAGCATATCATTTTCATAACTAAGCCTTTGAGATTCATCTGATCTTTTATTAAGTCTTCTGGCCAAATCTTCCTCATTCCTCTTTCTATCTTCAATATCCTTGCATAGTCTCATGGTTAAATCTTGCATTTCATTCTTCATGTTACTATTCTCTTGTCTCAATTTGTCTGCAATATCTCTAAGATTTTCTTTTCTTCATCATCTTGATTTTGCAATTGCACATATAATTATTTTCTCTTATTCTTTTCTATAACCAGGTTATCTAGAAGTGTTTTGATAAATTATCGAGCAGTTCTAAGTTCATCTTCTAGTTTGATATTCTTCAATTTTTTTGCATTAAAATCTTCAAAATCTCCTTCCAACTGTTGTCTCAAGCTTTCCATCGGTACCAGTTTTAGAATCTTCCTCAAGCCGTTAGACTTCTACAAATAGAGGACTAGGCTCTAATACCAATTGTTAGATACTTGATCAGTCCCGAAGACACTGAGAGGGGGCGGGGGTGAATTAGTGTCTAACCGGTTGATGAAATATTTAATCTTGTTTGCAACTTTACAACTCAAATTAATGTACCGGTAAACAAGCAATAAACAGAAATAAGAGTATAACCATCAATGCATACCATAACACATATTTTTGGTGAGGAAACCCGGTAGGGGAAAAAACTCAGTGGGATTTGTGACCCACAATATTTACTCACTGGCCAATATGAATAAATATTACTTATACAATAGGGGCCTACACATGCAGGAAGGCCAACAGCCTAGAGCTCACTGCTCAATCACAAAAATAAGTCGCACTGACTACAAAATTGGATGATTAAATCCAATGACAATATACTGCTCAAAATAGCATCTGCAATGTTGGATTCAGTACCGGTTTAAGCTCTATCAAATACCTCTGCCATAAACCTTTCTTCGCTCTGCTCTGCTCTTATTCACTCATAAAATTATTACATCAAAATGCAAATGGAGATATTCTCTCTCATATTCATCACCTAATTACATATCCTTACTTCGCTTACATACCATTCATACCTTTTTCACACTTAAAAAATGACCTATAAGATCTCATACATATATGAGTCTTTACAATATATCATGTTGGATATACAAATAATATTACAATACAAAACAATATAATTTCCATGTCGACTGGGAGTGACAATAATATCTTTTGTTGGTGTAGACTGTGTGCTGGTGTGAATAATTTGTAGTGCCTGTCGGCACCAGTAGATGATGTTTGTTGCCAGTGTAACCTGTGAACCATGTCTAGTTGGTTGCCATCAATGACGACATCAACTATTCTCATCTAAGTGTATAATGCTAATAATTATCATTGGTTTGCATGTTTATGCAATGGATTTATTGTATTATCTTTTAGGTGGCCGACCTAATTGTTTAGGTCTTGGGTTGATATAAATATGATGTAAGATCTCTTTGTATATCATGGTATCAATCGTGGTTATGGGTTTATCTGTGTGCGGATAAAGCTGTAATCATATACGGAGGATTTGGTCGATCTTAGGTGATCAAATTGGGTTTGTGTAAGAGGTTTAAAACTTCTGAAATTGAGCTTAACCGGAACTATACTCAGGCATAGGAGATGTATTCTTGCAGTTCATTCATATTTCTAGATTGTAGTCTGGATATCTTTTGTAGTCAATGAGGCTCCTTTTGTGATGAGAAGTGCGCTCTAGGCTATTGGCCTTCCTGAATGTGCAAGACCCTTATTGTAATCACACACTTACTACAGAAGTATCATCTGACTATGGGTAGGCTTCCCATTGTGGTTTTTCCCTTTACTGGGTTTTCTACGTACAAATATAGGTTTTATGTGTTGTGGATGCATGGTAATTTGTTTATGATTTATGTTTGTGCTTAATTGATATATCTTCTATTCTAGTATTTGGTTTATGCATTCTGGTAAAAGGCTTTGTGTGCTTAAAGTTTCATAATCTATTAACAACCGATTCACCCCCCCTTCTCGGTTGTTCACCGGTTATCCTAACAACATCAGGTTGTCATAGGAGTTTATTCCCAAGGTGTCTACAAATTTGTTATAATTTTAAGAATAACTCTCCATTTTCTTTTTTATATATATTTGTCATTAGGACCTTGTGTTTTATGTTGTTTGCATGATGAGCAACAATTTTTTCCACTAAGTCATCAAATGTTTTGATTCCACCTGGCAACTATGAAAACCATTGTATAGTCGATCTTCCTAGACTTTGAGGAAAGAGCTGCATTAAGTATGTTTCATCATGAGATACCTCTAAGAAATTTGTGTAAAATTCATAAATATGATCCCTAGGATCACCCTTTCCTTCGTATTTGCAAACTTGGGAGCCTCAAAGTTCGTAGGAAAAGGTGGCATGATTATGCTTCTGTCAAACGAATAAGGATATGTCCTCTAGAGAATACCTTTTTTGTGACCTGCCTAAATTTTTTATGTATTGTGAGAGATCATTTATCTATTGGCATAAGATATCCATCTCTATGTTGGAGGGTGGGATATAACCATGGTTGTCATTTTGGTATTGATTGCTATCATAGTTATTGGTATTATGTTGTTTGTGATCATTTTAATCCATGTTCCAATGACTACTAGTTTTTGCCTAATCAATTGTTTCTACTAATTGGGAAGCACAACAGTAAGGGGGGAGTTTTAACCCTTCTTGTGCAAGTTTGAGAAAGTGAGTGTTTGCAATCCCTTTGAGTATTATGTCAAAGATATTGTTGAACCTAGGATCACCTCTTTATTTTTCTATTTCCTCTTGTGTGGGAGTTTGTGAATATTCTCCTCCTATGAATTATGTGGTGAAAAGTATTGACAATTTCATCATCCTCTGATTCATGTTGTGATTTTGCTTGCCTATACCTCATGGATCTAGTCTCATCCATTTGAAAATCTAGTGTATGAATGCGGGATTGTGATGACTGTGATGGTCTAACTCTTTCTATAGCTCCAAAGTTTCACTAAAATGGGATGAATCAGTTGTTTTGGATGAATGATTCTCAATACCACAAGTTCATCAATAAAGTACTCTTTAGATATTTAGTCTAGGATGAAAAAAATTTCGTAAGGTATAGAGAGTGTTGTGATTGACATCCACAAGCTATCTAACTATGAGAGGATTCACGAGCATGAGTTAGTTGTAGGGTCCACCCTTGACTTGACTTGTTTTGACTAGAGTTGACTTTTAATTCATGCATGATAGACATTATTGGGCATAGGCTATTCTAGATGATTTATATGATGTTGATACTATTGTTATTGATCATGTGATTTATTAGACACCGTATACTTATTATGTGATTGACTATCGAAAGACTATATTGATCATGTGATTTGATGAGCAAAGTGTTGATGGATTTTACATGCCTTACTATAATCATGAATTATACTAATCATGCACTTGATGATGTTTTTATGTACAGACCATATTTATGATTATCTATGATGAGTTGATCTTATGGTGTGTTTGATTGGTGTATGACTGTCTTCGGGATAGAGACAATTCCACATCACTCATTGTGAGTGGGATGTGTCGTTGCGATTCTCTAACACTAGTATGTTATAATATATATGCATATGTCATATCATTGCTTTGTGGATGTAGGATTTGCAGGTACCAGACACTGACTCCACCTGGCTCCATAGGTCTAAGTGTGTCTTTAAATCCCAATGGTATGTGGTTCGGAGTCGGCACAAGTTCCCCTCACATTCTCTAGGTCTAATTTGTTCACTGTGAGTCGTCAATGTCTTGGCGCAAGTCGCCATGTCAGATAGTAAGCTTGATCTCTTTTGTGTTGTGAGTATTGGTTGGTTAATCCTATTATGTTGAGGTCGATTGATGATCGATGCAAGATTAAATAGTTAATAATGTTTAATTTAATTTATTGGATTCTTGCCTCTTTGGTTATTTAATTATTTGATATTTAAATATTTATTTATTTTAATGATGATTTAATATTTATTGTTTAGCTTATGTTGTGGTTTTATATTTATTTGTGATTTGACCTTTTATTGGTATTTAATTGTTTATTTGTTTATTTAATCCCCTATGGTTTAATATTTATTTGGTATTTAATGTTTATTTGGTTCTTTAATTCATTTATGAGCCTTTGGATTATCTAATTTAATTTCCCCATTTGATTTATTTAATTATGGCTCATGTTTTATTTATTTGTTTGACCTTTATGTTAAGTGGGTTGTATAAATACACTTCAAAATAAAATAATAAAAACATTCCCACCTAATTGTAAAAGCATGATTTATATTTATCTTACCTACCCTCTTCTTTTATTGGTTGAATTTGAAAAGGGAGGTAAAATTATATTATATGGTGGGGTTGGCAAAATATATTATAGATTGGAATATTCTGATTGGCTGTTGTGGAGGGTAGGGTTTTTGGTTATTGTTTGGCTTTTTATTTTCATTTCCGTGAAGTTTTTGGGGTTGGCTATTCTCTAGAAATTTTCTCCATCAAGTTTTCTTCCTTAATTTTGGATTTCTTCACTTTTGGATAGTTGCTAGAGCTTGTTGGTTTTGGCTTTTGGATTTGGGGAGCTCTTCTTCAGCTTCTTTCCATCACATGCATTGCAGGTTGGAGATGTATTCTTCTTTTTGTATTTTGTTTTACAGTTTTCCTGTATGCTCCACGTTTGTAGATTGAATGTGTGAGCTTGGGGAAATGAATCTATAGTTTTTATAGTTTGGAAGGAAATATGTGAATGCATAAATTTGTTGCAAGGTTTTATTCTATAGTTTGTGAAAAATACTTATATTCTGGGATTCATCTGGTGTCTTTTTGAGTCTGTGTCGTGAATGGAGTTTTGATTGAATCTTGGTTTTTAAGTGTTTATTGTTTATTTCATTTATGCCCTTTAAATCTATTGTTTTGGGTGACTCTATGTATATGTTTTTCGAAGCCTTATGTTTTAAGTTTGATTTTTAAATCTCTGCCAAATTTTTTGTTTTTCCATCTCTCTTTTGCAAAAGCATTGATTCTGCATTTGTGTTGTCCTTTCATTCATTTGCGTTGTCCTTTTATGCATTTGTGTTGTTTGTTATTTCATTTGCGTTGTCCTTCGGTGTATATGTGTTGTCCTTTGTGCAAAAGTGTTGTCCTTATTTGCACAAACACTAAACTATTTAACATGGGCGCTAACCTGTAATGCATAAGTGCTAACCTGTAATGCAAAAGCACTAAACTTCAATGCAAAAGCGTTGTTCTACTTGTTTCAGTGTTTTTCACTATTTTCCCGGTTAGATTTGGATTTTCAAGTTTCATTTCATTCCAGAAGATTTTTGGGATTTTTGCAGACATTTTCCAGCTACTGTTATTTATCAGTTTTGATGCTATTTATGTGTTCTATGCTGCAACATTCTGACTTATTTATTGTTGAAGATTTGAGTCCTTTCTTATATTGAGATGTTACAATGGGAAAATGGTATTGCTGTGGAGACAACAAGATGTTATTATTGTGGAGACAATAAGATATTAATGTTGTGGAGACAGCAAGATGATATTGTTGTGAAGACAATAGAATTTGATATGTTTTATTGATGGAATATCTCTTATTTGATATGGTATTCCACATGAAGGCTCATTTTGCATTATAATGAATTTCAGCCCCTTGTGTTCTTTAGTTATGGTTTTCCTTGTATGTTTTATGTGTTGTTGGGCTACATGATGAAGTTATGGATCTTTTCTTGGAATTTGATTTAGAGCCTCTTATGATTTATTGTTGGGCCATGTTAGGAGGAGTGGGCTTCCTTGTGATGACCAGGGTCATGAGAGATAGGCTTGCATGAGGTTCCTTGTAAGGATGCATGAAGTCTAGACCACCAGGGCACATTGGAGTTTTCTATGATTTGTAAACAAGTGATAACATTAATAATGAATAAATTGGAATGGGTAATTAGATCTCATTAAAGTAAGATAATTAATAGTTTGAGCCTCATGGTTGATTCCTAGGGAGGATGTTTTAGGATAAGCATGAGAAGGCCGTGCAGGCAGTAAGTCAAATCTCCCATGATTTTCTCATGGGTAGAAATGGCTCCACATGCCTATCGGGGTTATGTCATGAAGAGTTGTGTATTGGCAATATTATGGGGGAGGATAGCATGTGGTGACACTCTGCTCCTACATGTGTCCTTTTCTTAATATGTATTGATGTCATGTTGATTTGTGCACCTCTAGGAGTTTTCTATTTGTGCTATCTTGTGATTGGTTCTTTCTTGAGTGTCCTTGTATTGGTTAGTCTCTTTGGTTTTAAGTATCAACCTAGATGTGTAGTGTGTGTTGGGACCTTGTGTCATCTCCTAGCATGGGGGGCGGTTCCTTTGGTTCCACATGGTTGGGTGGTTGGTGCTTTTAAACCATTGGGATGTTCCTATCTTTGGATTCTTCTTGCGTGGATGAGGATGCTTCTTCAGATGGTTCATGGATAGTAATTTCAACAAGAATGTAAATGATGATGAGATTTATGTAATGAAATTCTTATGTAATGGTTGTAAAGGAATTCATGCTTATGAGAAATGATTATGTTGTTCTACTTATAATGATAGCTTTTGGTTATGGTATATGATTGTAATGATGAACCTTGAGTTGTATTGTAACACATTTATATTAAAATAAATGGATGCATGAGATGTGGATAAGTATTGTGGTTTGGAATTAAATGATGCATTTTGTATTCTTGATAAGCCATGTTAAATGGAAATAGTGTAAATGTTATGATAATGGTATTAGACTTAAATGATTTCTTTAACTAATGCATTAAGTGGAAGAAATGTTATGCCTTGGTAGGATGTATGAGTATGAGTAATATTGGAAGATATCTTAGGACATGTTTATGAGTTGTGATTAAAGGATTCAAAATTATAGTATCATGCTTCATGGACAGTGATCTAGTGGTTGGATTCAAATCTTATAATGCTTTGGATGTAGTTGAATGTTCCTTATGAAAATATTGTATGGATGTTCTTAATGAATGAATTACTAATCTTATAATGGAAATTACTATAAGTGTATGGGTAGACAGTAAAATGAATACTTGTCTTTTCAGAAAGAATTTGATTATACTACATGTTATGGTTTAAGACTATATCTCCATTTGGTGGATGTTATTAGTTGTTATTGAATTAGGATATTGTATTTTAATTTGTGTTGAGGTGAATTCGTGTAGTTACTTAATTTGTAATAAGAGGATTGTTGGTTAATTGATATAGTGTAAGAGATTTTATGAGAATTAGATGGGCTAGGGATTAAATGTTTAAGGTGACTTTGTGATTATTTCCTTATGTACTTTAGGAATCATGATGAAGTAATAAGTATGCTAGGAGCATAGAAGCATAAATGATTATGTGGAAGATAATAGTAAATGGAAATGGTGCTAATGCAATGTAAGGGTTAATATTGGTATGTGAATGGTGATGTTAATAGTCGAAGGTTGGTTAATGGTAATAGGAACATTTGGACTTGGTGTATAAAATAAACCTAAGAGAAAAAGGGAAGTAGCTATGCATTGAAAGATATAATCTCATATTAAATGAAAGATTAAGAAGGTTGCATATCATGACTGTTAGGTATTGCTATGATGCACCTATGTGTGTATAATGATTAAGATTATGAGGTATTGATCTGGAAGAAAGTAAATGTTTATTGCTTATGTAGGTAGATTAAGTAATGGCGTTGAGATACCCTAGGGAGTTAGTAGTAATGATTTGTTGTATTCCGCTTGCGTAATTGTCTGATTATCTTGAATGAAGTATTCTATGTTCATAAAACTTAAATGTTATTTGTGTGCTCATTGCATTTCTTAAGAGATGTTATGTGTTGTATGGTTAAACAAAAAAATTAAATTAAATTACGGTGTATTTAGCTATATTTCTTTGGGGTATTTTGGCGAGCATTACATTAGTTTTACCTACCATGGATGACTAGTATGAGCTCTTAGGATGATTGATCCTAGATATTAGAGATATACTAATAAGTTGATCTGTTGGCAAGATGTACAAGATTTGAAAGGACTAAGGACAAAACTTGTTAATATTGAAAGTTGAATGCATTATGATTTGGTGATGGATTCTCACAGTAAGTGCAAAATTTGGAGTTTCTAGTAGGATATTTCTGGTTGTGGAATGTAGGATGGTGGAATGTATTGGCTTATGTTATATGATTGTGATAAGGCTATTCTTTGGAAAAATGCTTGTGATCTCAAAGGTTCTAGCTCAAAGTCTATTGTAAAACTATTTTGAAAGTCTTGATAACTGTATATGAATGTTCGATGTTTCAACAAGAGCTTACGATATTTGTACAGAAAACTTCTTTTTTGGACTTTCTTTTCACTAGGTATCTTCTTCTTAAAAAGGTGGTAGATGGATTTCTTGATGTATTTTAGAGACTTCCAAACCCTCAAGCATTGACGTTTGTGCAATATTGTTCTTGCTTGGGGATTTGTTTTGATCAATTGATGATATGTACTTGTTTTGAGTGTTCTTATTTTGACAAGAAGAGACATCAAGCACATGAACACATATTTTCTTGGTAGAGTACTTTTGACATGAACGCAATGAAATGTGTATGTTCTATTGAGCACAATGTACCACTGAGAAGGGGGGTGAATCAATGGTTCCTAAATTATTTTCCTTTTTAAAATAACCTTAGAATGTCGGTTATTATCCTAAACACTAAACAGTCAAACCGGTAAGACAAATGAGGATACCAAAAGAGACAAACACAAAAATGCAACCCATGACACCAAATGTATGAGGAACACCCAGCCTCACAAGTGAAACAATGAATTAAAAATATTTTGGGCACAAACCCAAGGAGCACCAACCCCTGCACCAATATCCAACTTGGTGATGTATATTGAAATACAATTTTGATATAGTTATAGCTTCTGGTTGCAAATGAGTTCTACAACACTTGATCAAATAGATCTATGTTGGTTAACGGTCTTCTCTTCTTCTCTCTTTTCCTCACAACACACTTAGTCACACTTGGATGCCTTCTTGACCAATCACACCTTACCTTTTAGCTCAACTATTAGACTTGCAACAATTTACCAGTACTTTGTCACTAGCGGTTAAACCCTCTCACCGATTTGCCTGCTAACTCACTCTGCAACTTTCTTAGAATAAATTATAAGGAAGATGATCCTTCTCTGCACTCAAGCTCTCTTTACTCTCCTTGTTCACATCAAACATCAATCATTTCTGTTTTGAGCTCCTAGACATTTATAATCTAGGATTCCTACCTAAAACCACACTCAATCAATGTCATGTTAGGTTTTGTCTTCTCCAACTCTAACCAAATCCGATCAGATTCGATCTTCTTTTCCAAGGATATGATCTTCATGACATTGATCAATCACTAGCAAAGCTTCCCATTCCAATGTGCATTTTCTAAATCTGGAGGTCTACACCATGTTTTTCTCTATCATATGCCATTAATGACTTTGTTGTTTCCTTCATCAAACGAGTATGAAGATCAAATCTTCTTGTAGGATTAGTTTAGTCGCTTTGCCAACTTGCCTTCCTTGATCCGCAATCCTATGACATCCTCTGTGACTTGCGGGTTCTTCATAAAAGTTGACCTACTTGCTGACATGTTATGTTGATGCACACTTCATCAACCTATGCAATATCACCACCCAACATCCAAGTGTTATGTTTTTCTACATACACCTCTGCTTGAATTTCTATGTCAGTTTGACATTCTTTGTCGACCAAGGTTGACTACCAGCTTAGTTCACCTTACCGGTATGATCAACAAACATCCTTCGTACCCGCAGCATATCCTCCTAACAATTCATCATGTCTTATGGTCTATCTTCATGCTATCCTCTATATTCTGCTCACAGGATGTTGTTGTGATTATTTTATCATTTTGCCTCTTCATCACAAACAAGCAACCGACCTTCATCCCGGTTTGTGCCTTATCGGTAATCCTTCTTAATAGGTAGATAACACAATTCATGTGTATCGGTAGCCTTCCTTTTGTCTTCTCAATCACATGGGAATTGCCATCACATGTCTTGCTCTTCTTGTACTGGTCACCACTTCTTACTTATCAGTGACCTTGCCAAACTAGTTTGACATCAATGACAACTTAATGCCAATGATGCCAACATGTTCTTAGGCCAAATTCAGCAAATGTGTATGTTCTAGCAGCTTTGAAGAAAATGTGTTTGGAAAGTGTAAATCAAAATTCAATGAACATTGCCAGTATCCTCCCAGCCTGCATGTTTGACAAAATGCCTCAAAAAAGAGAATAACAGATAATTCTATGCCAAGCACAAATAGGCATCATAATGATAAAAATAACAACCAATCATGAACTAAAATCAACTGAAGTAGCATAGATAATCTTGGTGAGGCATTGAGTCAAACATTTAAGCTACTTGGTTTGTGATCCAACACTATGCACGTATGTCTACCAGAAAAGGGCATTTTGAACTATTCATGTATGGTTCACCAAATGAAATGCAATAGAAATGAGACTATTATAAATCAATATGAAATCATGTTAGTAAAGATCCTTCGGCAATAAGCATTAGATGAAGAAAAATCCATTCAAAGCATTATCAAATAATATTAGCACAAGAAGTTAGCTAGGAAATAAACAAACAAAATGAATATGATACTTCTCCATGATGCTCCATATGCAATAACTCTTCCTTGTCCTCCTCCTCTCCAAGATCATGTTACTACATGAAGTATACCCTCATCTTGAGCACTAGCACAAAAATATGTCAAATGGAGGTAATTGATTATGATATTGAAGTGTTGCTATGAGAAATGGACGTAAATGATCTAAGTGTTAGCAACAATCAAGAAGGAAGACTAAGAGGGGGGTTAATTAGTCTTCACCAAATCTTAACAAATTAAGCTCCAAAACATAAACTTATAAACTGCATCAACAAATAGATAAGAAAATTAATAGCACATCACACAACACCAAGATTTTGATGTGGAAAACTTGGTTAAGGGAAAAACCATGGTGGGAACCTAACCATAGTAAGATGATACTCTGCAGTAGTATGTCAAAATATTATAATGGGAAATGCACATGCATTCAGACACACTGCTCAAAAGATATATGCCCAGAAGGATACAATCCTAAGGGAAGTCTCACTAACTTACTATATGATTCAGACTACAATCCAGAAGGAATGAACTGCAATGACAACATCTACAAATGCTTGATGACAATTCTGGTTAAGAACAATTGTCTGCTCTACAACACCAATCTCACCTCAACTCTTCACTGAATGATAAATCTCTTGTTTTCACAATAACCTCTCTCTAATAATGCAAACACCATACCAACACCTAAATTACACAAGCATCTCACCTATATATACAAATCATCAACCTTGACAACAAGGTCAGCTAAACCCTCAACCCTTAACTCACAATTACAAAAATTACATTGCACGATACAAAGATCAACCACTAGAACAATATTAAGATTTACATTACATATCATGGACCTAATTAAAATTTCCAAATGATTACATCCATCGGAAATCCCACCAAGATCAACTATAACATGCTACAACACCAGAAATACTGCATAACATGAAAATCATCACCGGTTCATAGAAACCACCAAAAAATTGCACAATGATCAATGCGGATCATCAAAACAAATAGGACATGAATAGGAAACACTAGTAAGAACACTAGAATCATCTGAAACAGTTGCACCAATACCTCTTTTCAAATCTTCATCGGTCAACGTCTCAAAGCTCAAGAACACAACCAATCAATAACTGTCACAAGGAAAGATAACTTGCGGAGAACCAAATAACGAACCATCTGAAATGAAGATACACAAGATCATCCCAAACAATAATCTAAAGTCTCAACACAAGATCTAATCACACCGGAATATACTAGAGGGAATACCAGATTCCACAAAATAGTGATCAACAAAACCAAACTACAAAACTAGATCAAAAACTCTTCCCAAACTCACCGGAATAACTCATAGGAATATGTTGACATCAATGACAACAATATATCCTATCTAAAACAATGAACACCCAAATCCAACAATCTCCCCTTTTAGCATTGATGACAACATATGAATGTGAAAAACAATCAATGCAAACAAAGAACATATCACCAACAAACTCCCCCTAAGATCAAGATGGATAAAGTAATTTTTCACATGATCTCTCTTCCCCTTTGATAGCAATGCCAAAGATCTCCAAAATAGAAAACCAAACTCTCTCCCTCTAAAACACAAACTACTCTAGTAGAGGAGCAACACCAACTCATCAATCTAGATAAAAGAATAAGGCTTTGAATACCACCAAAACGATGAAACTAAATGCATCTAGTTCTCATTAGGAGGGGTGGATACCCCTAACTTGTCTCTCAAATAGACAAATCTATTTGCAGGCAAAGGCTTAGTAAAAATATTAGCAATTTGTTCCTTTGTAGATACATATTCCAACTTCACCTTTTGTTCACTGACTTGTTCTCTCAAGTAATTATATTTAATTGATAAATGTTTAGTCTTTGAATGTTGCACTGGATTCTTAGACATGTTTATAGAACTGGAATTATCACATTATATAACATTAGGCTCATCATAAATAACTCTAATATCTTTCAACATTTGCTTCATCCAAACTATCTGAGTGCAATTACTAGTAGCAACAATGTACTCAGCTTCAACATTAGATAAAGATACCGAATCTTGTTTCTTGCTAACCCATGAAACCAACTTCTTACCTAAAAATAATTCTCCACCTGTAGTACTTTTTCAGTCATCAACATCACCAACCCAATCTACATCAATGTAAGCACACAACATGAAATCATCATTTTTTGGATACCATAAACCATAACCCTCAGTTCCCTTTAGATATCTAAATATTCTTTTAACAGCAGTGACATGACTTTCCCTTGGATCAACTTGATATCTAGAAGCCATACACATAACATGCATAATGTCAGGCCTAGTTTGAGTAAGATATAGCAGTCCAGCAACCATAGATCTTAATAAACTCTGATTAGATTTCGGTGATTCATCATTTTTAGACAATTTACAACCAACCACCATAAGAGTTCCAACCGGTTTAGAATCATCTAATACAAACTTCTTCAACAATTCCTTGACATACTTAGTTTAAGATATAAAGATACCTTTTTCCTATCTGTGCAATCTGCAAACCTAAGAAAAATATCATCTCACCAATCATAGACATCTCAAATTCTTTTTGCATATCACCAACAAACTTCATACTCATCATATCATCACCACCAAAGATAATGTCATCAACAAAGACTTCAACAATCAAAATGTTATCATTTTCAATCTTGAAGTACAAATTACTATCAGCAGGACCTTTGATAAATCCTAATTTTAGCAAGTATTTGTCTAACCTAGTATACCAAGCTCTAGGAGCTTGTTTCAATTCATAAAGTGCTTTCTTAAACTTGCATACCATGTCTCCATCATCTGAAAATGAAAATCCATCAGGTTGTTTAATGTAAACTTCTTCTAGATCACCATTCAAAAATACAGATTTGACATCCATCTAATATACCTTGAATATTTATTAGTAGCATAAGTAAGCAACAATCTAACACCTTCAATTTTGGCAACCAGAGAAAATTTTTCTTCATAATCAATCCCTTCTTGCTGTGAATATCCTTTGCAGACTAGTCTAGCTTTATTTCTGACTACTTCACCGGCTTTATTTAATTTGTTCCTAAAAACCCATTTAGTACCAATAACATTTTTATCCTTAGGTCTAGGGACAAGTTCCCAAGTGTTATTTTTTTCAATATGATCTAACTCTTCTTCCATGGCTCTTATCCAATTATCATCTTTACAAGCTTCAACAACATCTTTAGGTTTAACTAAAAAAATTCAAACATACTTCTTTTGTAGCTAATCTTCTTCTAGTCATCACACATTTATTCTTATCACCAATAATCTAATTCTCAGAATGATTTAGTCTGATATACCTCAGAGTCTTCTAATTGTTCTCATCCTTGGGTTCCTACACATCATCACTAGTAGCAACAACATCTGGATCATTCTACTTAGGCTCTTCAGGCTGAATAGGAGCTAAAATAACATGTTGACCTTCATCATAAGATCTGATCTCCTTCCCAAGGTTCTCATCTACCTTCACATTTGCAATCTCAACTATCTTTCTCAATCTCTTATTATAGCACCGATAGGCTTTGTTATTTGTAGAATATCCAAAAAAGATACCTTCATCACTTCTAGCATCAAAATTTCCAATATCCTCATCTCTCTTGATATAGAATTTTCTATCAAAAACTTTGAAATATTTCATAGTAGGAACATGACCAAACCAAAGCTCATAAGTGTGTGTGTGAAAAGTGGTAACCTGCAAGTTGTAAGGTACAAATACTTCAATAAATCATTGCATGCATGGTTAAATAGATATAATCATGAATATAAAAACCATAGAAAATCGACCTATTGCCTTATAAAAGATGCGAGTATAGACTTTCTCTCAAATTTGTCTAAGCAATACCAGTGACTAGACTTCACCAAGACGGAGGATTTAATCTATATGAGCACAAAATTAAGCTAAATGGATGCAAGATTAAGATAGATATGCAAGATAAAGTTGGACGAATATTAAGATAACATGATTAAACTAATATGTAATAAACTAAGATGCAATATTTTGAATGCACAATATCTCAATGAACCTAGAGCAAAAACAACATAATAACAATAAATCTCCATGGTTATCTGATTAAGAGATGAGAGCTTGAATTTATAGAAAATCCAGAGAGAGACCAACGGTCAAGATTGATTAATGATGAGTGGCCGAGATTCTCCAAGACGAAGCACAATCCAAGTGAATTGATGTGATTGGCTGCTTTTCTCAGCTTTAAAGGAAATTGAACTAAATTTAAAATAAAATCAGAAAAACTGATTTATTTCATATTTTTATTCAAATTTGATGTTTAATTGATTTAATTGTTTTTTTGATATTTTTCAATTTAATTCCTTTTTTCAAATTAATTCTTTTTTTAAAAATTTTATTTTATTTTGCATTCTATTCTTTTTTAATGATTTAATGGAAAATTGATTTATTAATTAAATATGCTAGGATATTTAATTAAATAAATAGGATAATTGATTAAAATGATTTACTTGGAATGATTAATTAATTAAATAAATATGTAATTAATATAGAATGATTTATTTTCCATGTGACATTGATGATCAGGAATTAATTAATTAGGTGCTCATGATTGATTAATTACCTTTGTTTAGGACCTTGGTGATGTAGCGAAGATTAGGGGCCCATAGTTTAGGTGATCATTTTTAGGGTATTACATTTGCCCCTCTTTGAATTGATGTGCGAGCAGTGCATTGATTCAAAGAATAGTTGATGTCGAAGAGATGTCAGTTATGAACTTGATGGATCACAAACTGATGAAGAGCAAGATATTCAACTTGACTTGAAGCGATGAAACTAAACAGATTGATCAAAATGATACCAATCATGATCTTGATTGAACTAGGACCAATGAAGAGTGAGATGCCGATCCTGAACTTGATGGATCAAGAAACGAGCACCGATCTAGATCTTGATTGAACTAGAATTGGTTGAGCAAATAGATAAAATAGATTCTGAACTTGATTAAACAAGAACCGATTAGCAAAATAGAATGTCCAGCTTGATTTGATGCGATGAAATTGAACACCGATTTGAGATTTGATTCAGATGAGGACAAACTTGATATGCCCCTAGAGATTGACTGAATTACGATTAATCTTTGATTGAAAATATTTTTTGCTCGACTTTAGAGGAAGATTTGAAAAATTTCTTTTTTGATGATGTAATCACTAATAATGTTGACATAATGAGTATGCCCCCTCGGGAGCGAAATCAAAAGATAGCGAGGTCACAGTGATTTTAGGCAATTTTATTTAATAAAATGATATATTAATGATAATTTGAGCACTACAATTGATTGGAGAATTAATTTGAGATAAGAATTGATTCAGAAAAGATATGAGTGCAAAGTGATGTGAAGAGTGACGCGAAGATGAAAGTGCCAAGCAGTTAATGTTGTGAAAATTTGACTAGAAAATGGACTTTAGATTTTGATTTCGATTCCAAAAATGGACCTAGGATAGTTGATTTAGCTAAGAGTACAAATTTTGTGTCAATTAGAGCAAGTTTAAAAATTAGGGTTGAAGGGGCCATTTTCAATTCATTTTTACCTCTTAAAATTCAAAATTTCAAAAACCTTCTCAAGAGCAAAATGGAAATTCCCATTCTAGATCACCGATTCAAGTACTAGAGATGACATAATCAATCATGAAACTACCCAACAGTAGTAAGTGATCGATCTTGAGCCTCTTTAATTTCTCATTTTGTGAATTTTTCTTGAATTTTTCATTATTAGTTTCGTTTTAGTTCATCCCTTGTCATTTTATCATATGGCCAACTAGGGATTGTCGTATGAGTAACTGACAACTTTTCTTTGCTCGTATGGTCATGTATGATTTATCATATGATCTCTACCCTTGTATCGTATGAGTGTGTTGTTCATAGACCATTTTGTCATCTATTATGGGATAGTAGCTCATGTGAGATAGTTTACTTGTACGAGTTTTTGCTTTTCTGTGTTAACTCATATGAAAAACAATGAGTATTTTTCAAGGTTCAAACAACAATTTTGGATTTTTTAATATTGTAAATTTGGATTCGTTAGCACTTTTGACACATTCTTAGCTCAAATTTGATCGCATAGTGATGATTTTGTGTTCAATTTTGCAGGTTCAATTACCTGATATTCAATTCAGATGTACATATCCACCTACTATGAGATTAGTGTGGGACTTATCAAATGCACAGAGAGAACATATCAGATTGAATGTATTTGGATACTTGCTATAGATGCTTGATATCTATATGAATCACATATTACTCACATATTTAGTTGAGTGATTCCATAGGGAGCATAACACATTCCACCTACCAACTGGGGAGATGACTATCACTCCTAAGGATGTATACAGGATTTTGAGGATACTATTTGCTAGAGATAAGGTTGATTATAATGTGACTCCATAATAGGGCATTGAGGCACTGAGACGCATATTTCATGATCACACTATCTTGGATCAGTCTATCACTTGGGACTATCTATTGAGTAGGTATGGAGTACAATTCCCTCTTGCTTATGTTTTAGCTGGCATTATTGGTTGCTTCATGATGTCTGATAGGGGACAATAGGGATTCTTATGTGGATGGAGTAGGATAATGGAGATATTGCTTACTCATCGAGTCAGATTAGGTTGGGGTTCATTCTTACTCATGCATATGCATCATGAGATGCATTAGATCACCTATAGAGGAGCGAAGAGCATGGTGGTAGGTCTTCTAGTTTTGCAGATTTGGTTGGGAGCATATCCCAGTTTGTAGATTGATTGTGGATGATGTGTGGTAGGATGGGCAGCCTATTGTATATAGATATTTTGGTTGTATTGTACAACCCTACCTAGGCAAGACCAACTACTGCAGGCGACAGCTAGATGACATGACAGTGGTATTCTGGAGACTGTATAGGGGTCTAGAGAAGTGGGATGACTGGAGGAGATAGTGGAGAGATATGTTTATGATGTAGCCACTTTTAGGTAGATCTTCAGTTATTATTGAGTGTTTTATAGTTAGTAAGGTTTTGAGGCCGTATGGGAGGCCACATATTTTCTCCCAGAAGTTTATAGCTTATGCTAGATTTGTAGATGAGGAGAGACAAGGATGGGGGCATAGATTGTCATATTCCTTGGCCATGTAGGAGTTAGCGGGTTTATAGTTGCAGAGATGGGAGTACCTTGAGGATGTTGTAGATGTGGGAGTATTGCCCCAGTATAGAGATTGGTTTCAGAGACATCCCTTTCCCAAATTTAAAGATCCTGGAGAATATGCTCCTCATATAGAGGAGGGTGATGACGTGCTTGCACATGCATGGAGAGAGATGACACCTAGGAGGGGTGGAGGAGATCTGGGTATGAGTAGTAGCAAAACACCAATAGCAGGACGACAACGGTGGAGGGGAGAGGGAGGAAATTTAGGAGCAGTTGGTGGAGATACAAGTGGTGATAGGGGAGGAGAGGCCATAGTGGATGTTGAAATGGGTGAGGCAGCGAACCTTGGCAGTGAGGATGCTCTGAGATAGGTGTGAAAGAGGAGAGAGAAGCAAGGTGGTGGAGGTGAGGAGGTCGGAGTAGGAGGTCAGACACCTGCAGATATCATCTATACTTTGAGGGGTAGAGTGTGAGGATTGTAGACACAAGTGGTAGTTGTACAGGAATAGATCACAGAGCATGAGCGATAGCTACAGAGCCTGAGGACATAGCGGGACCAGGAGATTCAAAGATTGAGAGCAGAGCTAGCTGCCTCTCAGTGTGAGGTCCTTCACTAGTCTAGTCGAGCAGCATATTATGTAGCAACTTATAGTGCAGCAATGTCCACAGACTGATAGGGTGGTGCCATATTCCCTGTACATGGCTCGATCTGAGGGAGCACAGGCACCTAGATAGGTTGATGTTCAATAGGAACCGCCTCCTCCAGCATGTGATGAGGGAGAGGACCATAGCTAGATTTTGACGTTCTCTGTCATTTTGTTGTATACCCCATTTTTGTAGTTTATACAATTCTTGCCTCGATTGATAGTATTTATGATATTTGATATCATTTTTACCCTTTGACATTGATATTTGATGAGATATATATCAGTCTACAATTTGAGCTCATTTGTACCTATGTTTTTTATATGAGATGATTTATGAGATGTCTTTCTATATGTTGTTGTTCTATACGAATGAATTTCTTTGCAGTATGTATGTATGTAATGCAGATGAATATGGATGTTTTTGTTTCTTTTTATATGTAAATAAATGATTTGATGAATGAAAATGATAATCTAATAATGCAATTTTATTTTATTTTGTTATTTTTCATGCAATAGTATGAATGTGAATGAATGCATAATAGACTTATGGATCTATATGATATGCTCATGTATGCAACTAACATCTCATGTAGGATTCGTGGCGTCAATACACAGGTACTTTATTGTGTCAATGATGATGATACAAGTGACCACTTGGTAGAGAAATGATGATTGATTTAGATTCAACGCACCTAGAAACATTGCTATCATGTTGAAATCACTTTAAATGCATAACATAGTATGAATGCAAACTAGGACATGTATGCAAACTAGGACTGAGTCACCGAATTTTAATTTTCTTTTTATCATCACTGAGTGGAAATGTAGGAATAAACGTAAGCACCAAGGCACAAACAACCAGGATGACCTGAATGTCACGTCTATTTTAATATAGCAAGCAATCATAAGCACCAAGGCATAAAGAGCCAGGATGACCTAAATGTTTCTTGCATGAAAACACACCAGACAAAGCAGAGTTCCTTCCTTTTCATATGAAACATTAATTATCTTGTCCGCAATGACCCTTTTATTGTTCATATCCTAGGACATATTAAGCACATATCCAGATTGCATAATAAAGAAATTTACTCAAAATAGACAAGGAAATAATTCCAACCTCCCTGTAGCATACAAATAAATGGAGTCAAAGTATGTGTGGTGATTTCACCTTGATGTGAAGGCACTTATCACATACACCCAACTATTGAGATGTTTCTAGATCATCAGAATCACTCCTACAAGAAGAAAAGAAAGAAAAGTATTATGCCTCGAGTCCTTGCTCCTCTTAGTCAAGATAGACTTCCTTGAGTTACTTAGAGGGAATAATAATCAAAAACCAATTTTAAAGATAGCACACAAAGAAATTTTCAATCACATCTCAAACAGTTTTAGTGATTGTTTACTCAGTGGTAAAATTTTGTAGTGGTTTGGAGACAGGTGACTGACTTAGATTGAACGACCTGTACTACTAACAGAAAAAGAACTTGGTTAAACTGCTTAGGATATGTAGATTGATCATTCGATTACCCAAAGACTAGGATGTTGATCAGTTTCAAGCCATGAGGGTTCCAAGAAGAACCAAGGTGTCACAAAAGTGACTGAAAGATATGTAAAAGCTAAAGAAAATATGCAGGAAAGTGGGAAATAAAACAGGAAATGCCAAATTTGCATTGATAGATAGAGAACTTTAGTACAAGAGGTGCTTGTTTACCAGGTTTTCACCTTCTTGGCAGATATTCTCTCTCTCTTTTTTTTCTTTTTTCTTATTCTTTTTTTATGATTTTAAGGATTTTTCTTAGGACTTTTTAGAATTTTTAGGATTTTTTTCAGGACTTTTTAGCTATACAGATTACTGGAGCAGAGAATGCTAAATGTAGAATTTCTTCAAGTGGATGGTGTTGATCAGTTCTTAGAGTTGTTCTCCTTTCAGTGTTGAGAGTTGGTAGGCACCAGAGCCAAAGACTACAATAACGATGTAGGGACCCAGCCAGTTGGGTTCAAACATCGCTTTTTATTCTCAAAACTGGTTATTTTTAGGATTCTCTCTTAAAACAAGGTCACCAACCTAAAATTCTCTATGTCAAACTTTCTTGTTATAACATCTAGAAACTCTCTTCTGGTAAGCTCTCAGATGATCAAACACCACTTGTCGATGTTCATCCAACAATTCTAGTTCTTGAAATCTAGATATTTTGTGATCTTCATCAGTAACAAGACCTTGCAAAGAAACTCTCAAAGAAGGAATTTCCACTTCAATAGGAAATACTGCTTCGGTCCCATACACCAAAGCAAAAGGTGTAGCCCCAGTAGGTGTTTTGATGCTTGTTCGATAATCCCATAGTGTTGGATTGAGCTGTAGATGCCAATCCTTTCCAGATTTGTTGATCATTATGTGCAAGATAGTCAGCAGATTTTTAGTCAGTTGCTTCAGCTTGTTCATTACCTTGAGGGTAGAATATAGAAGACCAATGCTATTTAATTTCAAACTTTTTGCAGAGCTCATCGAGATCCTTGTTTTTGAACTGCCCTCCATTCAAGAAGGAATTCCATACCTGTAGATGATGTAGTTAAGAATTAACATAGCCACCTGTTTGTCAGTTGCTTTGATTAGCAGAACCACTTCAACCCACTTGGTGAAGTACTCGGTGACAGTTATGATAAGCTTGTGTCCATTAGATGATGCAGGATAGATTTGGTCAGTGAGATCAAATGTCCATTGTTGAAAAGGCCAATGTGTGATAAAAGGTATTAGTTCCCTTGCTAGAGCATGTATGCGATTCTCATGTAGCTGGCATTTCTCACAAGTTTTAGTGAATTTTATAGCATCTTTTTCCATATCTGGCTAGTAGTAGCCAGCCCTTAGTAGTTTCTGAGGTAAAGTTAGACCGTTTGAGTGAGATCCACAAATACCTTCATGGACTTCATATAATGCACATTGAGAATCTTCAGGTTATAAACACCTAGGGAAAGTACTATCTAAACCTCGCCTATACAGGTCATTAGTGATGATGACATACCATGAAGTATTTCGGATTAGGTTTTGTGAGGCCTCACCTCGACTCAGTCTGACATTCAGTGGATTTTATTTTTAGACTATTATGAATACTTTATTTTGATGCTTTTTGAGACTTAGAACTTACATGATTTCAGGATTTGGATAACATTGCTATGATTTGATGATTTTACTTATATGCTTTATGAGATAGTACACTACATGATTGTTAGATAGGATGATATTGTAATGATAGATGTCGTTATTGAATTTATAGGACTTTACTATGATATAGTACTATGATGTATGGTTAAGTTTATGTGAATTGGGATGAAATTGTTTATGAGAATTTGCTTGATAAAAGATGTATTTATTATGTGCAGATGAAAATTTTATGCAAATGATGATGTGTATTGTTAAATTATTGAATTATATTATATATGGATATTTGGAAGTACTAATGTGTAAATTGAGATGCGCAGGAAATTTACCATGTGACCATGGAAATTATGGAGAACCAAACCTAGACTTATGTATGTTCGTAAGCTAGGGGTTGTCTATTTGGAGAGACAACACCCCGTTTGTGTTGTATTTTATTCGTAACAGTATATGCTGCATGAGTGTTAAGTGTTATTTAAATTTAATGTGTAAAACCACAAGAGACAATTTCATGTTTTATTTTGTAAAAGTGTTTTAGTTGTGTCACTTGACACATGTGTGGATTTAAATTTAAATGTTTTATTTTGTCTCTTGGTGGGAAAGTGTTTAATTATAGTTCTTCTTAAATAAAATAATGTGTTGTCATAAATACTTTGGGAATATAATATTTGGGGTGGTCAACATATGTTTGACCCGAAAATAAACTTCAGAGGGGTTTAAAATGGGTTAAATGAACACCTAGGGGTAGTTTAATAGGGTTTCCTAAAGCCCATAAGCTATACCTAGGGGTTAGGGGTAATTTTAGGCAAGTTTCTACTTTTTAATGATCTTTTTAATGCTTTAAAAATTGGCTTTTTTGAGTTGTGCGAAAATTGAAAATTAGAAGTTTAAATCTAATTAAGATTTTTCCTTTTGTAATGAGAGTCATTTTGCATTTTGCTTTCTTTCCTTTTTGATTTTTTTTAGAAACTTGTGAGAACTCAGAGAATGAGCTTCTTAAGGAAGATTTTGAGATTTTGAGGGTAATCACCCACTCTCCATTTTTGGAGACAAGAGAAATTTTGAAAAGAAAAAGAATAGAATGGAATAAAAATTTTAATTAAGGGTAGAAGAAGAAGAATCGTGGATTGGGCAGCTCTTCCTCAAATTTCAAAACTACCATTGGGCAGATTAAGGTTGGTCTGATTATTCGATTAAATGGTTATTTTCTTGCATGTGTTTGAGTGTCTGAATTGGTGAAGAAATCTGAGTTTTCTTGAATGGCTTGTTTTAGATATTCATTGAAGTTTTGCATTTTGCTTGATGTGTTTTGGGAGTTTTCTCAAGACCTCTTACTCTTGGGAGAGAAGAGGATCTTGTGGGTGGTAGCAGTGACAACCCTCGAGTGAGAGACTCTCGTTTGAGAGCGATCACAAGGGATCTTTGTGTGACCCTTGCTGCATGGCCTGTTTGTACAATGGGGGTCATAGAATGCCTTTGGGGGGCATAAGGAATAAGGGGTTGAGATTCTTGATATAATTATTGTGCCATGAGGTGGCTTCTTGTTTATTTCATACTTGCAGTTCTCCTCAGGGTATTGGTCCACTACCACCCTTTGAAAAGATCATCACCAAAGTGTGGTGTTGTGAAGCCAAGTTGGGAGTGTGTCTGAAAATATGTATGAATTTGCCTTCTATGTGTTTGCCTATTTGTTACCCGTCTAGGAATTGGTTCTCCGAGCTCGGGGGTGGCTACCAGTTAGCCTAGGCTGGGAGGTGAGCACTCCGTGGTCATATTTGTGTTTCTATTATGCAGGAAAGTCAGGAGAAGAGAATAGGAACCATGAAAAGATACAGAAGATTATTGTTGAAGATACTTAAATCCATTTGCAAATATTTGTTTTAATTTGATTCAGAAGTATGCCCTCATTCATAGAAAAGAGAGGCAAGTTGTAATTCTTGAAAATAGACTTGAGGTTTATTGTTGTAGCTAAGCAAAGAAACATCCTGTAAAATTTGTAGTATATCTTAGAGTTGTAAAAAAAAAAGCTTGTTTTATCTCTACTTCTGTTTTTGTTTCAGAAAAAAGAAAAACCTCCTTGAGTTGCATGCAAAAGCTTCTTTTGTATTATGGAAAAATTAGTTTTCAAATAAATTGTATCTATATTCTACTTGTTGAAAAGTATGAGTTATTTTGCTGAAAGATCCTAAGTATTTAAAAAGAATAAGGGTGTTTTAAGTAATTGTTTTATTAGTGGAAAGATCAATGAATGTATTTTATTCAGAATAGTATGATGTATTTTAAGAAAAAAAAAATCGTTCCGTTTTTGCCCTAATTTTTGGGCATGACAGGTTTCTTTTATCATTACGAGTAAGGTTATCAGGGATAATTTGGTCACACAAGTAAGAGTAGATATGGCTATAGTGAGATGAGTCATGTCCAAAGATAGAACAGACCATCTGAGACTCAGGGGAATCATAAGCAGGACAATGAAGCTCTTCCACTAGGAATTCATAGCAGAACTCAAATTTTTGTAGTTGTGGTATAGATGCCAATATATCCATAGCATATGCTGCTCTATTTGCTGATCTGGGAATCTATTGAAATGATACAAAGGTAAAGTATTTCTTAAAGTCGTCAACCATTCTTTTATAGGGAATTAGTTTTTCATCTTGATTTTGATATATATCATTGATCTGGTTAATTATCAGCTGAGAGTCACCATAGATGTATAACTCAACAACTTTCCATTCAATAGATAGCTTGATTCCACTTACCAAGGCTTCAAATTATGCAATATTGTTTGTACAAGGAAAGAGGATCTTGTACGCCTTTGGGATTGAGTATCTTTGAAGAGTGACAAAAATAATTCCAACACCAAAACCTTGTTGAGTAAAAGATACATCAAAGAATATTTTCCAGGCTCGCTGAGTAAGATGCATTATGGATTCATCCAAAAATTCTATGTGCAAAGGTTGATCATCTTCAAGAAGAGCATTAGCCAGTTGATCTGCAATGACTTATCCTTTGATAGCTTTGTGTTCTACATACTCAATGTCAAATTATGTGAGTATCATAACCCACTTAGCCAATCTCCCTATAAGTGTTGCCTTGCTTAGAAGATATTTGAGCGGATCAATCTTAGCCAAAAGTTTGATATAATGTGATAGCATGTAATGTCTTAATTTTTGTGATGCAAAGACCAATGTCAAACAAGATTTCTCAATGATAGCATAGTTCATCTCATAGGATACCTACATCCTGTTGATAAAATATATATCTCTTTCCTTTTTATTCTCACTGTGTTGAGCCAAAAATGCCCCCAGTGATGTATCAATAGCTGATATGTAGAGAATCAAGGGTTTGTCTTGAATCGGTGGCATTGAGATAGGTGGCTTAGAAAGATATTCCTTGATCTTCTTTAGGTGTTATTCATAGTCTTCATCCCCATTGTATGTAACTCCTTTCCATAATGCTTTTGTGAATGGTTGAGCCTTATCTGCTAGCTGAGAAATGGAGTGTCTTATTGATTGGAGCTGACCTTGTAGAGTTCTCATTTGACTGACATTCTTTGGAGGTGGCATTTCCATTATAGCTTTAACTTTTCTAGGTCGACTTTAATTCCTTTTGCTGAAACAATGTATCCTAGCAGCTTGCCAGATGTAACTCCAAAAGCACATTTCTTAGGATTTAGTCTGAGTTGAAATTTTTCCATCCTGTCTAAGATTCGACCTAGTTCTGAGAGATGTATTGACCTTTTCATAGATTTGAGTAGGGTATCATCAACATAGTCCTCCATTTTTTTTTGCATCATTTCATGAAACATTTTTTTTACAGCTCTTTGATAAGTGGCACCCGCATTCTTTAAGCCAAAGGGAATCACGTTCTAGCAGAAAGTTCCCTAGGCACAAGTGAATGTTGTTTTCTCTTGATCCTCAAATGCAATTTTGATATGATTGTATCTAGAAAAACCATCCAACAGAGAGTACATTTCATAGCCAGTAGTCATGTCCACGATCATGTCTATGTTAGGCAGTGGAAAATCATCTTTTAGACATGCTTTGTTTAAATCTCTGAAATCTGCGCAAACACATATTGATTTGTCAAGTTTGGAAACAAGAACAATATTAGATATCCACTTAGAATAATCAATTTCTCTGATGAATCCTTCTTTTAGTAAATTTTCTAGCTCAGCCTTAACAAGTAATGCAACATGAGCATGCATTTTTCAAAGTTTTTGCTTGACAGGTTTAACTCCAGGAGAGATAGAAAGATAATGCATTATGAGGTTAGGATCCAAACCTGGCATATCAACATATATCTATGAAAAAATGCTCTTTTTCGTGAATAAATTAGCAAATTCTTTCAGTTCTTTTGTTGATAGGGATTGAGCTATGATGGTATGATGAAAGAATAAGTATCCGATCAACTACTAAGAGGGGGGATGAATCAGTAGATAGAAAAACTCATACAAACTTCACCAATCTCAAAAATAAATCTCTCAAAGTAAACTTAGAACTATCAATGTGATACCAATGTCAAGATAAAAACTCATAAGATAAACTGGTTGACTGTTACAACAAATTAACAGTAAACAACTTCTTCATTTCTCAATGCTTTCAGTTATCATGAGTTATCAATGTATTTAAGTAGTTAATTAAATTAACTATAAAAAACATAACCACAAAATCATTCACCACTTGACACAAATATTTTTTGACATGGAAACCCAAATAGGTAAAAAACCACAGTGAGATGAGACTCACAAGATAACTATATGAACTCTTCTGAAGTTCGCCCTGTTAGGAGCCTAGCTTGTTAAAGATTTATAAAAGTCCTCTTAAGAATTGATCCTATTAGGAATCACTCAGCTAAGGGATTGACAACAATGCCTTGTTAGAAGCAATAACCTGTAAGGAGTAACCTCGGTAGAGGATTTGAAAATAAAAGCTAATGGATCACCTTGTTAGAGGATTTGAATAACACCAAGCTTGTTAGAGCTTACCCGGTTAGGGGATTTCAATTCTACTGTATTGTTAGAAAACAATAGGAGTTTGTGGATCTATCTAAATAGCAATACACTTGCTTGATCAGATCCATTTCATGCTCCTATCTACCTTTACTCAAACTGCAGATACATCATCCAGTTCGGCAACCAAACACTCAAGTGATTTGTGTTAACTCTTTGTCAACTCATTAAACTAAACAATGTCATCGACCTTATAAAAAAATCAATTAGGTCGGTAACACAAAAAAAACCTAATTCTCATAGAGATTACAAAAAAATTGGTTCAAGTATGACCGTTGGATTACATAGCAATCTCTACGCATCAATCAAGAAATCATTGATCACTCCTTGATCACTGCTTCATTGAACTTAGTAACTCATCACGCACTTTGCATTAGATGCAATACATTTTCTCATTCTATAGACAAAAACCGTTACAACAATTTGCCAAAACCTCTTCAAATTGTCTTCATACAATAATCATACGTGTCATCATCATTACTGCTCATCATCAGATCATAAACCAATATAAACAATTCACCAAAATTAATCGATTAGGGTTTATCAAAAACAACAGGTAGGGTTTACCAGGTACATCAATAGATAGGGTTTACACCAGTTACCAGTTCACCTCATAAATTCTTCCTACTAGTTACAGTAACAATAATATAACAATATGAACAATATCATTACGGGTTAATTGATATCAATGACAACATAACATATCATTAATGCAATCTTCATGCAAATGCCAACAATCCCCCCCTTTGGCATTGATGGCAATACAAATATCAATACGATTGATTGTTGCATGATTGTGAATAGGAATCCTAGTTTACATTAAAAATTATTCACCATGCTCATGTTGGCAAATGCACACTCCAATGAGAAATTGTAGATGATTGAAGGTATTGTCATTGATGGCAAACTTGCAATCCTATGATACTGGCAAGCACCGATAGTGGCAGACTCAACACCGGCACACAGATCACCGACACCAAAAAGATTGATCACCGGCAACATGGCTGACAAGAATTTTGTTTAAATGTATTTGGTATTTAATTGTAAAATCTTTTGTAAGCTGACTTGGCAAATTGTAATATGACTCATATATGTATGAGATCATTGTAGATCATTAAGTAAAAGGAGTGATAGATAGATGAAAGGATTAATATAGACCTAATATGTGAGTTGTAAGGCAGATATTGGATAAGGGTTTATGTATGTAGCAAAGCTTAAACCGGTACTGAATCTAGCATAGTAGATGTTGATCTGAAGTAGTACAAGACATTGGATTTGTATAATCCATTTTGTAAGTTAGTGTGACTTCTTTTTGTAATTGAGCAGTGAGCTCTAGGCACTTAGCCTTCCTGCATGTGTAGGCCCCTATTATAAGTAGTAATATTCTCTGATTGGCCAGTAAGTGAATATTATGGGTCACAAATCCCACTAAGGTTTTTCCCACACTGGGTTTCCTCATTAAAAATATTATGTTATGGTGTGTCTCTTATGTTGTGGTTATTGCTCTTATTTACTGCATTATTTTTGGTTTACTGGTACACAGTTTTGATATGCTTTTCATGCTATAAGTTAAGAAAATTATTATACTGGTCAGATACTGATTCACCCCCCCTCTCAATATCTTTGGGAATCCTAACACTTGGTATCAGAGCCTTGTCCTCTATTTTCAAAAGCCTAACAGCTTGAGGAAGATCTTGACATCGGTAGAGATGGAAAATTTGAGAAAGCAATTGGAAACAACTCTTTCCAACTATGATGAAGAAAAAGTGAAGAATATCAAACTTGAGGATGATCTGAAGGCTGCATAGGATATTATTCGAGGACTTCAAGAAAATTTCACTATAGCAAGGAATAAGAGAAGAGAACTTTGCGAAAAGATGCAGAATGATGAAGATGAAAAAGAAACTCTTAATGATCTGGTAAACAAACTGAGACAAGAAAACAATACAATGAAGAATGAGATGCAAGATATGACTACGAGATTTTGTAAAGAAACTGAAAATCAGAAGAAGAATGAAGAGGACTTGGTTAGAAGACTGAATGATGTTGTAAATGAAAACACAAGACTTAGTCATGAAAATGATATGTTGAAGACAGATTTGATGTATACACAAAATGACAGAACTAGACTCATGAGACAGAAAGGAATCTTGGAGAGTGAACTAGCTACTACAAATCAACACAAAGAAAAATTCAAGAAAAGTTCAGAAGAACTTGATGACATGCTAAAGAATCATAAACCAAATGGTGATGCAAATGGCCTTGGATTTGAAGTTGGTGAAAGCTCCAGTACTGCAAACAATCATGATCATAGTAAACTGGTAAGACAACCTAATGCTTACAAATTTAATGGGAAATGCTTTAATTGTAACAAGTATGATCATAGAGAAAATCAGTGTAGATCTAGAAATTATCAAAACACTAATGCACCCATCGGTCAATATTATAAATGCAACAAAGTTGGTCATAATTCAAAAAATTGCAGAATGAATGTAAGATGTTATGTTTGTGGAAGATTTGGACATCTATCTAATCAATGCAAAACACAAACCAGCATAGGATATGGGAAATCTATTCAGAAAAACAATGTGACTTGTTATGCTTGTAACAAGATTGGACATATTGCAAAATTTTGTAGAAGCAAGACATCACCGACAAATAACAAAGGACCCAACTTGAAAGGAAAAGAAAAGGTTGAAGAGGTAAAGCAAGAATTCTCAAAACAATGGATCAGAAAGTCAGATCAGAATGTTGATGGGAATACTCCTCCATCAGAAAAATAGAATAACACTCCATCGGTAGGATACTCTTCATCTAACTGAAGGAAAAACATTTGGGGGTTTAGCAACAAATTGAAAAACATGCTAACATACCCTCGGTTGATGGTGAGAAGTTGAATTACTTCTTTACCGACAGATGAGTTAAGTTGTGACTTAATCGACAAGCATTAAATATGGTAGTTGGAGAAAATACCATTATAAAGTAAGTGTTTTGGCTCTTTTTTCATTCACTGAGCATTCAAATCTTCGAGAGTGCGAACATTCCCGAGCGAAGGCATCCTTAGCGAAAAAGCGAAGCAGTTCATCCAAGCACTCATCCTTAAGGCAGATTGAGGTATTTATAACTATGGCTTCCTCATCCACTCCTGAATTTATTGCAAACACTACTGTGATTGAGGTTATCAAGTGCCCTAGACCTATATTCAAACTTGTTCCTAAAATTGCGAAGAAAGATGATACCCTAGGTGCATTTTCTCAAATTCCTAAGGGAGTAGTATATGTTGAAGATCCTAGGATATACATACATTGTCATATAGAGGAATTAGGAGATGATGAAATAAAGAATATGTATAGGACTATTTTATGTGATGAATCTGGAAATATCAAATCGGAACATAAGATAGTGGAAACCCTAGGTTTTACTGAAATCCTTAGTGTCCCGGATTTTACCAAGGATGTTATAAGGATTATGCTAAGCAGAGTGCATGATGAATTCTTTTGGTTGGATTCCATCCATAAGATCACCGAAGAAGAGGTTAAGGTAGTAATAGGTTTACCTTCCATTGGTAGCAGACCTGACAGAAGTAAAAGGTCTCTAATGACACAATAATGGACCTAACCGGTGCAACATTTGACAAGAGATCACTTAGAGTCAATGATGTGAAGGACATAAATGTCAGATTTGTCAGTATGATTTTAGGCTACAAGGCTACATATGAAAATAGGTTAAACTTAGTATCTAGCCTATGTATTAAAAGTGCTTATGACATGGTTAATGATAATGCTAGAATAGATGTGTGCAAATGGCTTAAAGATGAATTGATAGACAATCTAAAAAAGATCAAAGGAGATAAGAAAGGAACTTTTAGATTTGGAAATTTGCTTGTATGTTTAATACTATACATTACTAAGCAAGTACCCGGTATTGGTAGGAGAGATTTTGGTTTTGATATACTGGTAGGAAAGAAACTATTGGACACATTAAACAACATGGGAGAAAACAGAGAGAAAAACATAAATGAACATTTTCAAGCACTAAAGGCTCGAATGAAGACAAGAATTAGGCTATCTCAGGCAATTGTGGATAAATATCAAAAGCAAATATGTTTTGTAATTAAGAAAGATTAAATCTGGATGGAGGTAGTTGTCCCTAGAACTATTTGGGTAACTGAAATGGGATATGAAACAAATGATAACATAATTGAAAATTATGCAAAAGCCCTTCTTGAAGCACCAAAGGATCCCTCTGAGAAAGTCTTTGGAAATGCAGAAACAATTGAAAGTGGTATTCAGTCACATAAAAGAGTTAAGAAAGTTGAACAAACAGTGAGGAAGGGAACTAGACAAGCTAAAGCAATTAAGGAAGATGTATTGAAGCAAACTGGTATTAAGGAAAGTGAGTTGGAAGGACTTCAACCGGAAACTCATCTTTCACTGATTGCAACTTCTAAAAGTGATATACCGGTGGTATTCAAAAGGGTAGAAATAAAAAGAAAACCCTCACCGACACCCTCACCTACACCAAGGAGAACAAGACAAAAGCAACAGGCAGTAAGGCCTCCAGTTAAGAAGTTGACTCCGAAGAAGAAAAAGGTAAAACAAGACATTGCTCCACTAGATAAACTCTTAAGTGAAATAATAGAGGATGGAAAGTTGAAAAACATTAGCAAACTGTATAACACACTTTCCACTGATGACAAAGAAAGCATAGAAAATAGTGTAATTTTACAAAGCATAGAAAATAGTGTAATTTTACACTTGGACATTTACAAGAAATTTTTGATGGAAATTGTTGATGAAATACACACTGATCTCTATAGAAGACTTGAATCTAGAAGGGTAGCTATTGTTGAGCTAGATAAGAAAATAAAAATTGAGAAATTACTTGCAATTCACCTAGTGAACAAAACTGAAGAAATAGATCAGTTAATTAGTGAAGCCAACCGGACAGTATTTTCAACCAGTCACTGGCATGTAGCACTGATGGCAGAAGAATGAATGAAATTTCTGAAGATACTGTGGACCAATGGGACATATTCTTTGTTGAAAAGGAGAAACATGAAGAACTCAAAAGACCCAAGACTATCAGAGTATGTCAAAAGGACAGGGATAAGGGGAAAGGTAAGGAAGGTGGACCTTTGAACCTAAAAATAACTGATAACTTACCCCCATCTCTTTCTAATACTCCACCAGTAGAAACAGTTGACACACAACCAACTATAGAGAGTATGGAGACTCCTTTAGAGGATACAAATCTTGAATCTAAAGTTTTATATAGCATGAATATAGATACCCAAGAAGTAAACATTTTGGTAGACAAAGAGACCACTAAGGACAAGAAGAAAGATATGGATACTGAGCCACCAGCTGTAGATGTTGAGGTTGGAGTTAGTGAGACTGTAAATATAAGCACTGGAAAACCTATAGATACAGAGAAACCAACAAAGGACACCACTGAGAAACCATCTGAAGCACCAGTAAATGAAACTAAAAAACAATTAGAGGTGAATGCAGAGAAACCGACAATGCATATAGAGACTACATCTGAGAAACTGGTAGTTGAGAGCTCAGAGAAATCCTCTGAGGCACCAGAACAGAAATAGGAACACCAAAAGGTTGAGACACAGGTTGAGAAATAGGTTGATGTACAAGTTCAAACTAAGACAGTGCCACTGGCAACAATTGAAAAGCCTAAACCTTTGCTAGTAGAAATGCAAACACAAACTGAACTACCAGAGGTCAAAACAAGCAAAGTTATTACTACAACGGATAGCACAAAAATTGTAAAAATAGTTGGGCAGACATCTAGTACTTCAATGACAGAATTCAGACCAATGAACGTGACAGAGGTCTTATTAGACTCTATTAAGAAGATCACTAAGTGTAATGCACAAGCCTATAAGGCTATTGATGACACAATTCCTATTTTTAAATTGATACCACCCAAGTGCATTGTGGATAATAAAGATTCTTTAGGTCAACTAGACACATTGTCTAAATATATCACCGGTAACATTTTGACAGTTGATCAGATAAATGAGGACACATTCAGGGAGAGAATGATTAAGGAGAAAGACAAATTCTATGAGGAATTAGTGAAGAAGAATAAGGAGAAAATAGAAACCTTATTACTAGCACTAGGAGAAACAATTTTGGATTTCAAGAAACTGTATAGAGACACCTGCAAAACTAATATTTTGACAGAGAACATAGATTCAGAGATCAGCAAAGCTCAAGGAGACATTAACAATATTGCTGACAATTTAATAGGATCATCAGATTCATTTTTGGAAATTGATACGAACATTGCAGATCTTGAAGAGAAAATTGAGAAGTTGGAAAAAGATAAAGAGAAGATAAAGGATAAGGCAAAGAACTTAAAATGCAAACTAGGCCCTAAATAGTACATTTTAGAGAACAGAAGTGACATTAAAAGGTAGTAAAAGATTCAGCGACAGTCAGAACTTGGTATTGACAAATCTTTTCCAGATTGTAACCCCTGGTTACAAGGATCTAGGCAGGAACCACACTCCACTGACAACGAATGACAAGCTTTGTCATTGATGTCAAAGGGGGAGTAGTGAGATGAGGAAAAATAATCAGAACAAAGACATCATCAACTCAGGGGGAGCATACATTTTTGACAACACAGTTTTGGTAAGATATTTTGGCAAATTCTTTTTGGACAACACTTTTGGACACTTTTTGATTTTTCTCATAAGTGTTGCCATCAATGTCAAAGGGGGAGATTGTTGGAAAATGCACACTCCAATGAGAAATTGTAGGTGATTGAAGGTATTGTCATTGATGGCAACCTTGCAATCCTATAATACCATCAGGCATCGGCACCGACAGACTCAACACCAGCACATAAATCACAGGCACCAAAAAGATTGATCACTGGCACCATGGCCGACAGGAATTTTGTTTTAATGTATTTTGTATTTAATTGTAAAATCTTTTGTAAGCTGACTTGGTAGACTATAATATGACTCATATATGTATGATATCATTGTAGATCATTAAGTAAAAGGAGTGATAGATAGATGGAAGGATTAATGCAGACCTAATATGTGAATTGTAAGGCAGATATTGGATAAGGGTTTATGTATGTAGCAGAGCTTAAACCGGTATTGAATCTAGCATAGTAGATGCTGATCTAAAGTAGTACAAGACATTGGATTTGTATAATCCATTTTGTAAGTCAGTGTGACTTCTTTTTGTAATTGAGCAGTGAGCTCTAGGCACTTGGCCTTCTTGCATGTGCAGGCCCCTATTGTAAGCAGTAATATTCTCTTAGTGGCCAGTAAGCGAATATTGTGGGTCACAAATCCCACCGAGGTTTTTCCCACACCGGGTTTCCTCATTAAAAATATCGTGTTATGGTGTGTCTTTCATGTTGTGGTTATTGCTCTTATTTACTACATTATTTATGGTTTATCGATACACAATTTTGATATGCTTTTCATGCTATAAGTTAAGAAAATTATTATACTGGTTAGATACTAATTCACACCCCCCCCTCTCAGTATCTTTGGGAATCCTAATAGCTCAAATCGTGTCTTCAGCTTGTCACTCGTTCTCCTTCCCATAATCACATAATTCTTCTCCCCCTTTGACAGTAATGCCAAATTGAAAGTAAAACATGTAATGTCAAATTTCACTGTGCATCATCAACAATCTGTAACTTGATGCTCCCCTGTGGAATAAATCTACTTCTACACCAATCCTTCTGTAAAATTCTGCAAGTAGCATCGGGACTCATTTAATCTACATCATACTTAACTGACTTCATGAAGAGGGACAACCCCTAGCTAACTTCTAAGACACTCAAAAGTAGTCTTAGGTAGAGGTTTAGTAAAAATATCTGCAAGCTTCTCCTTGGTAGAAACATGGTCTAAGATCACATTTGTACTCTGTACTTTTTCCCTCAAGAAATGATACTTCAATTCAATATGTTTCGTTCCTACGTGTAAAAGAGGGTTCTTGGAAATATTAATGGCAATTGTATTATCACATAAATTCTTTATAGGTTTTTAAATTTTCATCTTAAAACCTTCCAAAATGTGCCTCATCCATATAGCCTGAGTACAATTCATGTAAGCAGCAACATACTCAGCGTCAGCAGTAGATTGTGAAGTACAACTCTACTTTTTACTACTCCATGAAACAAGTCTTCCTCCAAGAAAAAATGCTCCACAGGTTGTGCTTTTCCAGTCATCATTTCCTACCCAATCTACATCTATGTACACCTTCAAGTCAAAATTTTCTCCATATGGATACCATTACCCATAATCAACAGTGCCTTTCAAGTATCTAAAAATTCTTTTGATTGCTATCAGATGTGTTTCCTTAGGATTCTTCAAGAATCTAGCAACTATGCCAACTGCATGAGCTGTGTCCGGTCTACTGTGAACAACATAGTGAAATTTTTTAAATCATTGACCTATATTCCTTCTCACCAACAGATTTGGACTCATCTTGCTTAGACAACTTACAACCTGTAACCATAGGTGTCCCAACTAGTTTATAGTCACTCATGCCAAACATCTTCAAGACCTCTTTCACATATTTAGACTATGTGATGATGATACCATTCTTCATTTGTTGTATTTGTAAGCCTATGAAATTTTTTATTTCTCCCACTAAAGACATTTCAAACTCATTTTTCATTTCATCTGAAAAATTGTTGCTCATGTCATCATTACCTAAAAATATGATATCATCAACAAATACTTTGCTGACTAATATTTTATCTGTTTCAGATTTGAGATATATGTTACTATTATCACTAGTTCTTAGAAAGTCTATCTTCATCAAATGTGTATGAAGCCTTTCATACTATGCCCTCGGTGCCTTCTTTAATCCATATAAATCTTTATTCAATCTGCATACCATGTCTTTATTATCAGTCAAAGCATAACCATCTAGCTTCTCAATGTATACTTCTTCTTCTAGTATCCTATTAAAAAATATTGACTTAACATCCATCTAGTATACCTTGAATTTCTTATGTGCTGCAAATGCAAGTAAAGTTCTGACACCTTCTAGTCTTGCCACTAGTGCAAAAGTCTCACCATAGTCTTCTTCTTCCTCTTGTTCATAACCTTTGCAGACCAACCTAGCTTTTTTGCAAACGACAACACCATCTTCATTCAACTTGTTCCCGAATACCCACTTAGTACCTATAAAAAATTTATTTACTGGTCGGGGTACTAGGGTCCATGTGTTTTTATTCTTAGTTTGATCTAATTCGTCCTCCATAGCTTTAACCCAATGATCATCATCAAATGCTTCCTTAGCAGTTATTGGTTCAATAGTGGAGATCATGCAAGAATTCTCTCTGATTCTTCTTTTGGTTAGTACTCCAACATCCTTATCCCCAATAATTTGTTTAGGATTGTGATTCAGTCTCACATATCTTGGAATACTATGATCATTATCTTCAGGTTCATCTTCTTTATTATCATCATCTTCTTCTGAATTTATCTGTTTCGGTTGAACTGGTACATCAATATTTTCTTTGCCGGTTTCAAATTTCACAGTTTCTGGTTCCAAAGACAAAATGCAAGGATCTTCATCCTTTTTCTCCAAACTGGTTTCCTCTTAGACTTCAGGATATTCATCCACTCAAATATCAGCACTATCAATAATTCTTTGTGTCCGGTTGTTAAAGCACTTGTAGGCCTTACTCTTGGTGGAATAGCCAAGAAATATACCTTCATCACTTTTAGCCTCAAATTTTCTAATGTAATCACCTCTCTTAATAAAACATTTGCTTCCAAATATTTTGAACTAACTAACATCAGGTGATCTACCACACCAATATTCATAAGGAGTCTTGTCCTTACCTCTCTTTACCAAAATCCAGTTCATAGTGTAGACAGTTGTGCTGACAACTTCTCTCCAAAAAAAATTCACTACACCTCCTTGTATCAACATCGTCTTAGCAGCTTCAACAACTGATTGATTATTTCTCTATGCAATACCATTCTATTGTGGTGTCCTCGGTGTAGAAAGTTGTCATTTGATACCATTTTCTTCACAATACATAGTGAATTCCTCAAAAGTAAATGCATCGCCTTGATCTGTCCTCAAACACTTTATCTTCAAACTGCTCTCCTTCTCAGCTAATACCTTGAATACCTTAAACATACCAAAAGATTCAATCTTATCCTTCAAGAATGTGACCCACATCATCCTTGAGCAATCATCACTGAAGATCATAAAATATTTGTCACCTTGAATACTTTTTGTCCTTATTGGTCCACAAAGATTTGTATGAACCAAATCTAACAAATGTTCCACTAAAAAAGATTTTCTCTTGAAAGTTGAGGATGTCATCATTCCCAACTGACATTCTTTGCATAGAGCATTAACCAATTTGTCAAACTGAGGCAAACCTCTCACTATCTTGGACTTACTCACTTTAATAATGTTATCAAAGTTTATATGACAAAATCTCATATGCCGAAGCCAACTATCATCTTTTTTTGCAATTAAATAGTTGTTGACTCTAGGATTAAGGTGAAACAAGTTACCTCTAGTTTGCTTCCCGGTTGCAAACAGTTCACCTTTGTTGTCATAGATTATGCACATACCATTTTTAAACTTCAATGGGTATCCTCTGTCATTAAGTTGTGCCACACTCAAAAGATTGTGCTTTAGATCTTCAACCCAGTAGACATCGTCTGCACTACTCTTTCCATTAAGAGAAATAGTCCCCTTACCTTTAACCATGCAGGGTGAGTCATTACCAAATCTTACAACTCCACCATCAAATTACTTCAAAGAAATAAATTTGCTCTGATCACCGGTCATGTGATGTGAACAACCACTATCAATGATCCAATCATCAGAGTTATCCATTCTAGATACTAATGCCTTATGGTCTGATATCTCTTCTTTAATAGCTACAAACACAATGTCTTCATTAGCATCACCATCAAATTCCTCGTCAGTGATGCCACCATCAACAACAATAAGACAATATCTTTTCCCTTTACCCTTGTTCTTCTTGAATTTATCTCGTTTGTGTTCATCATCACCATTAGGACAGTTAGCAACAATGTGTCCAATCTTGTTGCATGTAAAACATTTCAAAATTAATTTACCTCTATATTTACCTGTACCACTAGGTAACCGCTTAGCCAACAATGCTTCAAGCTCAACTAAACTGTCTTTATCATCAGCTTATCTACTGGATTTGGATTCATAACTGTGACTAGCATCTCTATTTTTCCTCATAGATAGGTTAGAAACAAAAACTCTAAATGCAGATTTAGATTTCTGTACACTATCATCATAACTGTTTAATTCAAAAGCAATAAGCTTGCCAATGATGGATTCAAGAGTTACCTTAGTTTTGTCAATGGACTTCAGCTCCTGAATAGCTACAACTCAGATAGTGTAGACCAATAGCAGGGTTCTCAATACCTTACTGGTCACTATGGAATCTTCCACTTTACCTCCTACACTCTTAATTTCACCTAATATCTCTTTTATCCATTGACCATACTGTTGGATATTCTCACCTTCGGCCATTTGTGTAATGCCCACCAAAATACCCTAGAGAAATATAGCTAAAAACACACTAATTTAATTTTTTTTAACAATACAACACATAACATCACTTAAGCAATGCAGCAAGCACACAACAACATAGAATAATTCACTCAAACTATTCAAACAATTACACAAGCGGAATACAATAAATCATTACTACTAACTCCCTAGGGTATCTCAACAACATTACTTAATCTACAAATAAACATTTACTTTCTTCTAGATCAATACCTCATAATATTAATCATTATACACACATAGGTGCATCATAGACATACCTAACACTCATGATATGCAACCTACTTAATCTTTTATTTAATATGAGATTCTATCTTTCAATGCACCACTATTTCCTTTTTCACTTAGATTCATTTTATACACCAAGTCCAAATGTTCCTATTACCATTAACCAACCTCTGACTATAAACATCACCATACACATACCAAGATTAATCCCTTACATTCTATTAACATGATTTCCATTTACAATTAACTTCTACATAGTCATTTATAATTCTATTCTCCTAGCATACTTATTACTGCATCATGATTTCAAAAGCACATAATGCAATACTCACAAGGTCTCCTTAAACATTTAACCCATAGCTCGTTTAATACTCATAAAATCTCTTACACTGTATCAACTAACCAACAATCATCTCATTACAAATTAAGTAACTACACGAATTCATCTCAACACAAATTAAGGTACAATATCCTAATTCCATAACTACTAATAGCATCCACCAAATGGAGATATAATTCTTAAACTATAACACATGATACATTCTAATCCTTTCCTAAAAGACAAGAACTCATTTAGTCATCTTCCCATACACTTACTAGTAATTTCCATTAATAAGATTAGCAATTCATTCACTAAGACCATCCATACAATATTTCATAAGGAACCTTCAATTACATCCCAAGCATTATAGGATTTCGATTCAATCATTAGATCACTATCTACGAAGTATGATAATATAATTTCAAATTATTTAATCACAACTCATAAACATGTCCTAAAATATCTTCCAACATTACTCAAAACTCATACATCCTATCAATACATAACATTTCTTCTACTTAAATCATTAGTTAAAGACATCATTTCATATCTAATACCATTGTCATTACACTTACACCATTTTCTTTTAACATGGCTTATCAAGAACACGAAATGCATCATTAAATTCTAAACCACCATACTTATCCACATCTCATGCATCCATTTCATTTAATATAAATGTGTTACAACACAAATCAAGGTTCATCATCACAGTCATATACCATAATCAAAATCTATCACTATATCTAGAACAACATAGTCATTCCTCATAAAAATGATCTCTTTTACAACCATTACAAAAGAATTTCATTACATAAGTCAAATCATCATTTACATTCTTGCTGTAATTATTATCCATGAATAATCTAAAGAAGCATCCTCATCCACGCAAGAAGAATCCAAAGATAGGAGCATCCCAATGGTTTAAAAGCACCAACCACCCGATCATGTGGAACCAAAGGAACCAGCCCCCATGCTAGGAGATGACACAAGGTCCCAACACACACTCTACATCTAGGCTGACACTCAAAACCAAAGAGACTAACCAACAAGGACTCTCAAGAAAGAACTCACACAGAGCCACAAGAATAAACTCCCAGAGGTGTAAAACTCATAAGGACATAAATACATCCAATAAGCATATTCATAAATCACAAAGGGGGAACACATGTAGGAGTGGAGTGTCATCACATGTCATCCTCATAACATAATAACATAATAACACAAGGCACTAGCTTGATGGACATGTGGAGCCATCTCAACCTATGAGAGACCAAGGGAGATTAGCTTACTATCTTCACAACCTTCTCATGCTTATCCTAAAACATCCTCCCTAGGACATAAGTCATGAGGCTCAAAACTATTCATTATCTTGTTTAAGTGAGTTATAATTTTTTCATCCCAATTAATTCATTATCAATGTTATCACTTGCTTACAAATCATGGAAAACTCCAATGTGCCTTGGTGGTCTAGACTTCATGCATCCTTACAAGGAACCTCATGCTAGCCTATCTCTCATGACCCCAATCATCACAAGGAAGCCCACTCCTCCTAACATGGCCCAACAATAAATCACAAGAGGCTCTACCAACATAAATACATTAAAATAATACTCAATGCAACCAATAACTTCCACACATACTCTCACAACATATGCAAGGCTACAACAACATCAATATAACAAAATGAGCCTCTTGGCTAGCAATAAACAAAGGCATATCAAGCCATTAAATTTGCTACCATTAATGAAAGTAAACCCACAACAAGGCCAACTCACTTGCTGCCCCAAAACAGCAACACTTCCAACTCACCAACCATAGCACATCAATATGGATGAAAGCACAATTCTTTCCCCAATAACATAGGAAGGTAAATATGCTTGAAACCAACAAAATACATCAAATAAAATCAGATATAAAACTATAAATCATCAACACCCTCAACAATGCCTCCGGTACAAGAATTAATCTGGAAAGTACCACACAATCAAGCAACTAGCAAATGAAGGCCTATTTATCAAAAATTTAAAAAAATAAAACAAAACCAAGCAAAACCATGCTCCAATCAAAATATTTTAAAAATATTATATTCCATACCTACCTTCCCAAAGTTCAAGAAAATAAAATATATTTTCTACCTACCATAAACTTCTAGCCAATCAATTCTAAGGGTAGGTAAAATAAATTTAAACCATTGACCTAGGGTGAAAATAACTTTTAAATAAAAGAATACAAATTACCCCCCCCTTTAATTACTTAATAGGTAAAATAATATTACCCAATAAATAAAATTCACTTCAACATTAAATAAATAATAAATAGTTGAAGGCCAATATTAAATCAAAACTTAGAAAGACACAGAAGGCTTTCAGCAACCCCAAAAATACAAATATTTCCCACAAACTATAGAATAAAACCGTACAACAAATTTATGCCTTCATATATTTCTTTCATCACTATATAAATTTTAGATTCATTTCCCCAAGCTCACACATTCAATCTACAGACACGGAGCATACAGACAGGAAAATTGTAAAATAAAATATAAAAAGGTAGAATACATCTTACATCTCCAACCTACAACCCGTGTTATGGAAGAAGCTGAAGAAGAGAGTCCACCAGCCAAACCAAATCCAACCCAAGCTCTAGCCAAAATCCAAGAGAAAAGAAAACCAAAACCAAGAAGAAAACTTGCTAGAGAAAATTTTTCAGAGAGGAACCAACCCACGAAAACTTAATGGAAAAGAAAATAAAAAGACAAACATTAACCAAAAACCCTAACCTCAATCTCAGCCAATCAAAATATTCCAATCTATAATATAGTTTACCAACCCCACCATCTAATATAATTTTACCTCACTTTTTAAATTCAACCAATAAAAGAAGAGGGTAGGTAAGGTAAATATAAATCATGCTTTTACAATTTGGTGGGAATGTTTTATCATTTTATTATTTATACAACCCACTTAATATAAAAGTCAAACTAATAAATAAAACATGAGCCACAATTAAATAAATTAAATGGGGAAATTAAATTAAATAAACCAAAGGCTCATAAATGAATTAATGAACTAGATAAACATTAAAAGCCAAATAAATATTAGACTATAGGCGATTAAATAAATAAATAAATACCAATAAAGGTCAAATCACAAATAAATATTAAATACATCATAAGCTAAACAATAAAAATTAAATAAATATTAAATCATCATTAAAATAAATAAACATTTAAATATCAAATAACCAAAAAGGAAAGAATCCAATAAATTAAATTAAACACTAGATAACCAAATAATCAAATCACTATTAATCAAAATAATTAAAATAAACATCATTAATTATTTAATCTCGCATCAATAATCAAATAGTCAATCTCAACATAAAAGGAATAATCAGCCAATACTAACATACTCACAACACAGAAGAAACCCAGCTTACTAACTATCATGACGACTTGCGCCAAGACACTGACGACTCACAGTGAACAACTTAGACCTAGAGTATGTTAGGGGAAATTGTGTCATCTCCGAGCCACATACCATTGGGATTTAAAGACACGCTCAGACCTATGGAGCTAGGTGGAGTCGATGTCTGGTACCTACAAATCCTGCATCCACAATGCAATGATATGACATATGCATATATATTATAACAGACAAGGGTTAGAGAATCGCAATGACACATCCCGCTCGCAATGAGTGATGTGGAATTGTCTCTATCCCAAAGATAGTCATACAACAATCAAACACACCATAAGATCAACTTATCATAGATAATCATTAAATATGGTTAGTACATAAAAACATCATCAAGTGCATGATTAGTATAATTCACAATTATAGTAAGGCATGTAAAATCCATCAACAATTATGCTCATCAAATCACATGATCAATATAATATTTCGATAATCAATCACATAATAAGCATATAGTGTCTAATAAGTCACACGATCATTAATGATAGTATCAATATGCTATAAATCATCTGAAATAGCCTATGCCCAATAGTGTCTATCGCGCATGAATTAAAGGTCAACTCTAGTCAAACAAGTCAAGTCAGGGGTGGACCCTACAATTTGCATGTCATCAAACTTGCCTCTTAGACTCTCTTCTTTAGCAATATTAACATGTTCATCACCGCTATAAATTTCTTCATGTTTTTTCCATACCTCATATGTAGTCTCAAGACCATGAACATCTACATACTCTGCATCAGACAAAGAATTGATAATAGCCTCTAATGCTTGATGATTTTATTGTTGCACTTTCTTTTGATCATCAGTCAACATCCTAGTAGGTGCAACATATTTTGTATCGACATGTTCCCAATACTGTCTTCCCAAACTCTCGATATAAATTTCCATTATGTCACTCCATATCTTGTAGTTCTCTCTATTAAACTTTGGACCTTTCTTCTTCATCATGATCTGCAAGATCTTTACCTCAAGTTGTTAGGCTAAGACCTTAGAGAACCTAATAAGCTCTGATACCAATTGATGGTATGATGAAAGAATAAGTATCTGGTCAACTACTGAGAGGGGGGGTGAATCAATAGATAGAAAAACTGATACAAACTTCACCAATCTCAAAAATCAATCTCTCAAAGTAAACTTAGAACTATCAATGTAATACCAATGCCAAGATAAAAACTCATAAGATAAACTAGTTAACTATTACAACAAATTAAAAAGTAAACAACTTCTTCATTTCTCAATGCTTCTAGTTATCATGACTTATCAAAGTAGTTAAGTAGTTAAGTAAATCAACTATAAGAAATATAACCACAAAAACATTCACCACTTGACAAAAATATTTTTTGACATGGAAACCCAAATAGGTAAAAACCACGGTAAGATGAGACTCATAAGATAACTATCTGAACTCTTCTGAAGTTTGCCCTGTTAGGAGCCTAGCCTGTTAAAGCTTTTAAAAAGTCCTATTAATAACTGGTCCTCTTAGGAATCACCTAGTTAAGGGATTGACTACAATGCCTTGTTAGAAGCAATACCCTGTAAGAAGTAACCTCGGTAGAGGATTTTAAAATCCAAGCTAATGGATCACCTTGTTAGAGGATTTGAATAACACCAAGCTTGTTAGAGCTTACTCGGTTAGGGGATTTCAATTTTATTGTAATTGCCAGAAAACAATAAGAGTTTGTTGATCTATCTGAATAGAACTACACTTGCTTGATCATACCCATTTCATGCTCCTATCTGCCTTTACTCAAACTGCAGATACTTCATCTGGTTTGGCAACCACACACTCAACTGATCTATGTTAACTCTTTGCCTACTCATTAAACTAAACAACTTCATCAACCTTATAAAAAAATCAATTAGGTTGGTAACACAACAAAAATCTAATTCTCATAGAGATTATAAACAAATCGGTTCAAGTATGACCATTGGATTACATAGCAATCTTTGCACATCAATCAAGAAAACCTTGATCGCTCCTTGATCACTGCTTCATCTAGCTTAGTAACTCATCACGTGCTTTGCATTAGATGCAATACATTTTATCATTCCATAGACAAAAACCATTACAACAATTTGCCAAAATCTCTTCAAATTGTCTTCATACAATAATCATACGTGTCATAATCATTACCGATGATCATCAAATCATAAACCATTATAACCAATTCACCAAACTTAATCGGTTAGGGTTTATCAAAAACAACAAGTAAGGTTTACCGGTTACATCAATAGATAGGGTTTACACCTATTACCGGTTCACCTCACAAATTCTTCCTTCCAGTTACAGTAACAATATTACAACAATACCAACAATATCATTACCGGTTAATTGACATAAATGACAACATAACATATCATTAATGCAATCTTCATGCAAATGTCAACAATCTCCCCCTTTGGCATTGATGGCAATACAAATATCAATACCATTAATGTTGCATGATTGTGAATAGGAATCCTGGTTTACATTACCAAGTATTCACCATGCTCAAATCATGTCTTCAGCTTGTCATTAGTTCTCCTTCCCATAATCACATAATTCTTCTCCCTCTTTGACAATAATGCCAAATTGAAAGTAAAACATGTAATATCCAATTTCACTATGCATCATCAACAATCTATAACTTGATGCTCCCCCTATGGAATAAATCTACTTCTACACCAATCCTTCTATTAAATTCTGCAAGTAGCTCCTGGACTGATGTAATCTGCATCATACTTAACTGACTTCATGAAGAGGGACAACCCCTAGCTGACTTCTAAGATACTCAAAAGTAGTCTTAGGAAAAGGTTTAGTAAAAATATCTGCAAGCTTCTCATTGGTAGAAACATGCTCTAAGATCACATCTTTACTCTGAACTTTTTTCCTCAAGAAATGACACTTTAATTCAATATGCTTGGTTCGTGCATGCAAAATAGGGTTCTTGGAAATATTTATGGAACTTGTATTATCATGTAAATTATTTATAGGCTTTGAAAACTTCATTTTAAAAACTTCCAAAATGTGCCTCATCCATATAGCCTAAGTACAATCCATGTAAGTTGCAACATACTCAACTTCAGCAGTAGATTGCGAAGTACAACTCTGCTTTTTACTACTCCATGAAACAAGTCTTCCTCCAAGAAAAAATGCTCCACCGGTTGTGCTTGTATGGTCATTAACATTTCCTTCCAAATCTACATCTGTGTACACCTTCAAGTCAAAATTCCCTCCATATGGATACCATAACCCATAATCAACAGTACCTTTCAAGTATCTAAAAATTCTTTTGGTTTCTATCAGATGTGTTTCCTTAAGATTCTTCTAGAATGTAGCAACTATGCCAACTGCGTGAGCTATGTTTGGTCTACTGTGAACAACATAGTGCAATTTTTTAATCATTGACCTATATTCCTTCTCATCAACAGATTTGGACTCATCTTCCTTAGACAACTTACAACCTATAACCATAGGTGTCCCAACTAGTTTTACTCATGCCAAATGTCTTCAAGACCTCTTTCACATACTTAGATTGTGTGATGATGATACCATTCTTCATTTGCTCTATTTTCAAGCCTATGAAAATTTTTATTTCTCCCACTAAAGACATTTCAAACTCATTTTTCATCATATCATCATTACCTCCAAATATGATATCATCAACAAATAATCCGCTGACTAATATTTTATCTATTTCAGATTTGAGATATATGTTACTATCATCACTAGTTCTTAGAAATCCTATCTTCATCAAATATGTATGAACCCTTTCATTCCATGCCCTCGGTGCCTTCTTTAATCCATATAAATCTTTATTCAATCTACATACCATGTCTTTATTATCAGTCAAAGCATAACCATCTGGCTGCTCAATGTATACTTCTTCTAGTTTCCTATTCAAAAATGTTGACATAACATCCATCTGGTATACCTTGAATTTCTTATGTACTTCAAATGTAAGTAAATTTCTGACACCTTCTAGTCTTGCCACCGGTACAAAATTCTCACCATAGTCTTCTCCTTCCTCTTGTGCATAACCTTTGCAAACCAACCTAGCTTTGTTGTGAACTACAACACCATCTTCATTGAACTTGTTCCTGAATACCCACTTAGTACCTATCACATATTTATTTACTAGTTGGGGTACTAGGGTCCATGTTTTTTTCTTCTTAATTTGATCTAATTCCTCCTCCATAGGTTTAACCCAATGATCATCACCAAATACTTCCTTAGAATTTATTGGTTCAATAGTGGAGATCATGCAAGAATTCTCTCTAATTCTTATTTTGGTTAGTACTCCATCATCCTTATCCCCAACAATCTATTTAGGATTGTGATTCAGTCTCACATATCTTGGAATAACATGATCATTATCTTCATTATCATCATCTTCTTCTGAATTTGTCTGTTCTAGTTGAACCAGTACATCAATATTTGCTTTGCCGGTTTTAGATTTCACAGTTTCTAGTTCCAAAGACAAAATGCAAGGATCTTCATCCTTTTTCTCCAAACTAGTTTCCTCTTAGACTTCAGGACATTCCTCCACTCGAACATCAGCACTCTCAATAATTCTCTATGTCCGGTTGTTAAAACACTTGTAGGCCTTACTCTTGGTGGAATAGCCAAGAAATTTACCTTGCCTCAAATTTGCTAATATAATCACATCTCTTAATAAAGCATTTGCTTCCAAATATTTTGAACTAACTAACATCAGGTGATCTACCATACCAATATTCATAAGGAGAGTTGTCCTTACCTTTCTTTACCAAAATCTAGTTCATAGTGTAGACAGTTGTGCTAACAGCTTCTCTCCAAAAAAAATTTGCTACACCTCCTTGCATCAACATTGTCCTAGCAACTTCAACAACTGACCAGTTGTTTCTCTTTGCAATACCATTTCGTTGTGGTGTCCTCGGTGCAGAAAGTTTTCATTTGATACCATTTTATTCACAATACCTACTGAATTCCTCAAAAGTAAATTCATTGCCTTGATCTGTCCTCGGACACTTTATCTTCTTATCGGTCTCCTTCTCAGCTAAGGCCCCGAATGCCTTGAAATTACCAAAAGGTTCAGCCTTATCCTTCAAGAATGTGACCCACATCATCCTTGAGCAATCATCAATGAAGATCATAAAATATATGTCACCTTGAATACTTTTTGTCCTTATTGGTCCACAAAGATCTTTATGAACAAAATCTAACAAATTTTTTGTTGAAAAAGATTTTCTCTTGAAAGTTGAGGATGCCATCTTTCCCAACTGACATTCTTTGCATAGAGCATTAACTGGGTTGTCCAACTGAGGCAAACCTCTCACTGTCTTGGACTTACTCACTTTAACAATGTTATCAAAGTTTATATGACAAAATCTCCTATGCCAAAGCCAACTATCATCTATCTTTGCAATTAAACAGTTGCTGACTCTAGGATTAAGGTGAGACAAGTTACCTTTAGTTTGCTTCTCGGTTTCAATCAGATCACCTTTGTTGTCATAGATTTTGCACATACCATTTTTAAACTCCAATGGGTATCCTCTATCATTAAGTTGTACCACACTCAAAAGATTGTACTTTATACCTTCAACCCAGTAGACATCATCTACACTACTCTTTCCATTAAGAGAAATAGTCCCCTTACCTTTAACCATGCAGGGTGAGTCATTACCAAATCTTACAACTCTGCCATTAAATTCCTTCAAAGAAATAAATTTTCTCTGATCACCAGTCATGTGATGTGAACAACCACTATCAATGATCCAATCATTAGAGTTATCCATCCTGGATACTAATGCCTTTTGGCATGATATCTCTTCTTTAATAGGTACAAACACAATGTCTTCATTAGCATCACCATCAGATTCCTCATCAGTGATACCACCATCAACAACAATAAGAAAATATATTTTGCCTTTACCTTTGTACTTCTTGAATTTCTCTCCTTTGTGTTCATTATTACCATTAGGATAGTTAGCAGCAATGTGTCCAATCTTGTTGCATGCAAAACATTTCAAAAGTAATTTACCTCTATATTTACCTGTACCTCTAGGCAACTTCTTGGCCAACAATGCTTCAAGCTCAACTAAACTATCTTCATCATCAGCTTCTCTGCTAGATCTGGATTCATAACTGTGACTGGCATCTCTACTTTTCCTCATGGATGGGTTAGAAACAAAAGCTCTAAATGCAGACTCAGATTTCTATACACTACCATCATAACCATTTAATTCAAAAGCAATAAGCTTGCCAATGATGGATTCAAGAGTTACCTTAGTTTTGTCAATAGACTTTACCTCCTGAATAGCTGCAACTCAGATAGCATAGACCGATAGCAGGGTTCTCAGTACCTTACTGATCACTATAGAATCTTCCACTTTACCTCCTGCACTCTTAATTTCACCGACTATCTCCTTTATCCTTTGACCATACTATTGGATATTCTCACCTTCAACCATCCGCATGTCATCAAACTTGCCTCTTAGACTCTCTTCTTTAGCAATCTTAACATGTTCATCACCGCTATAAATTTCTTCATGTTTTTTCCATACCTCATATGTAGTCTCAAGACCATGAACGTCTACATACTCTACATCAGACAAAGAACTAATAATAGCCTCTAATGCTTGATTATTTTTTTGTTACTCTTTTTTTAGATCATTAGTCATCATCCCAGTAGGTGCAACATATTTAGTATCGACATGTTCCCAATACTGCCTTCCCAAACTCTTGATATAAATTTTCATTCTGGCACTCCATATCCTATAGTTCCCTGTATTAAAATTCGGACCTTCCTTCTTAATTATGATCTACAAGATCTTTACCTGAATTTGTTAGGCTAAGACCTTAGAGGACCTTATAAGCTCTAAGACTAATTGATGGTATGATGAAAGAATAAGTATCTGATCAACTCCTGAGAGGGGAGGGGTGAATCAATAGATAGAAAAACTCATACAAACTTTACCAATCTCAAAAATCAATCTCTTAAAGTAAACTTATAACTATCAATGTAATACCAATGTCAAGATAAAAACTCATAAGATAAACTGGATGACTGTTACAACAAATTAACAGTAAACAACTTCTTCATTTCTCAATGCTTTCGGTTATCATGACTTATCAAAGTAGTTAAGTAGTTAAGTAAATCAACTATAAGAAACATAACCACAAAAATATTCACCACTTGACACACATATTTTTTGACATGGAAACTCCAATAGGTAAAAACCACGGTAAGATGAAACTCACAAGCTAACTATCTAAACTCTTCTGAAGTTTTCCCTATTAGGAGCCTAGCTTGTTAAAGCTTTACAAAAGTCCTGTTAAGAATTGATCCTTTTAAGAATCACCCGGTTAAGGGATTGACTACAATGCCTTTTTAGAAGCAATACCCTATGTCATGCCCAAAATTTAGGGCAAAAAAAAAATGGAACAATTTTTTTTAAAAAAAAAACATACTAATTGATTAACAAGTTCACTCACACGAAAAGCGTTATTGAAACTTCCATAATTATACTCGAGCTAATTCTGAAAAGAACCAAGCATCGAAATTTTGTTTAATTTTATTTGCGGAAAGCTATCTGGTTTAATTTTATCTCTACGAGATACCTAGTCATTAGGTTTATTAAATCCATCACGTTAAAGAAAATAGGAGAGGAAATTTAATTCAATTCCCAATAAGACACATAGTCTAAACATCCAATTTAAAATTTAAATACTCTAATTAAATTACCCGGGACAAAATTAAGTATTTATTACATTAAATACATTTAAAATTATAAAGGCTAGGCTTACTTCTTATAATTTATATATTTCACTTCCCTTTTTACTTCCTATGAGTAATCCTACGGAGGTATTTAAATGTTTAAAACTCTATAAAAAAAAACATTTAAATATTTAAAACTTTATTAAAAACTTACTCCAATTTATAGCCAGAATATATATATTTATATTTAAATATATAAATATATATATATATATATATATATATATAATTTTACATTATTTTTAATCCATTTAGAATTATCTCCCCAAGATAATAGTTAATCTGCTTCCCAACCCTAATTAGGGTTTTATATTTTTTTTTACACATATTAATAACTCTGAAAACTATCATAATATTTTATTTCATTTACCCTAGCCCTACCCGGGCTAGGGTTTAATCCATTTTTTGTTTATCACTAAGTTTTTTTTTTTACAGGGCCGAAACCCCAAGGCGGTGGCCATTTTTGTTGCAAGTTCGAAGAAGGCGACGGGGAGGGTCGAGGCGCCACTGTGTGGGTGCACAGTGGGCGCCGCGGCACCACTGTGTGTCCACACAGTGGGCGCCGCTAGCGGCTCACACCACTGTGTGGCCACACAGTGGCGGCCACGGCCGTCCACTGTGTGTCCACACAGTGGGAGCCGAGCGGCCCACACTGTGTGTTCACATAGTGGGCGCCGCGCGGCCCTCAGTGTGCATACACACAGTGGGGTCCACGTGGAACCCAAATTTCCCCTTCTTTTTTTTTTTAATTTATTTTTTTTTAAATATATTTTATATAAATATATATATATATATATATATATATATATATATATATTTATATATATATATATATTTATATTTATATAAATTTATAATCATAAAGTTATAAGGGTGAAAATATACCAATATATATATATATATATTTTAAATAAGATTTACATGCAAAAATTTTATACTAAAATAACAAAGGAAAAGCATTATGTTAATTCAAATATATATATATATATAGAATTAGGCCCTTTTTTTGTTTACTTGGTTTTAATTGCTGATAAAAGAATGAAGCAAAATCTATTGATAAGCTTTTTAATCAACACTAATTAGAAATACAATTTAGAAATACATTTTAGGAAATACAATATAATTCTCTAGAATAAATAGATTCAGTGATTTTTCCTCTAATAAAATAATTACTTAAAACCCTTTTTTTTTACATACTTAGGATCTTTCAGCAAAAATAAACTCCTATTTTTCATCAAGTAGAATATAGATAAAATTTAATTGGAAACTATTTTTTTTCATAATACAAAAGAAACTTTTGCATGCAACTCAAAGTGGCTTTTCTGTTTCTAATCAAAAGTAGAAATAAAACAAGCTTTTACAACTCTAAGATATTCTGCATATTTACAGGATGTTTCTTTGCTTAGCTACAACAATAAAACTCAAGTCTATTTTCAAGAATTACAACTTGCTTCTCTTTTCTATGAATGAGGCATACTTCTATAACAAATTTAAACAAATATTTGCAACTGGATTTAAGTATCTTCAACAATAATCTTCTGTGTCTTTTCATGGTTCCTATTCTCTTTCTCCTGACTTTCCTGCATAATAGAAAACACAAATATGACCACGGAGTGCTCACCTCCTAGCCTAGGCTAACTGGTAGCCACCCCCGAGCTCGGAGAACCAATTCCTAGATGGGTAACAAACAGGCAAACACATAGAAGGCAAATACATACAGATTTTCAAACACACTCCCAACTTGGCTTCATAGCACCACACTTTGGTGATGATCTTTTCAAAGGGTGGTAGTGGACCAATACCCTGAGGAGAACTGCAAGTATGAAATAAACAAGAAGCCACCTCATGGCACAATAATTATATCAAGAATCTCAACCCCTTATTCCTTATGCCCCCCAAAGGCATTCTAGCCCTATATCCCTCCTTATGACCTCCATTGCACAAACAGGCCATGCAGCAAGGGTCACACAAAGATCCCTTGTGATCGCTCTCAAAAGAGAGTCTCTCACTCGAGGGTTGTCACTGCTACCACCCACAAGATCCTCTTCTCTCCCAAGAGTAAGAGGTCTTGAGGAAACTCCCAAAACACAACACAAATCATAATGCAAAAATACCAAAAGATTTTTCAACAAAAACATTCAAGAACACAGATTTCTTACACCAACAAACTTCCAGACATAAGCAAGAAGAAGACATTATAATGAATAACTGAAACCAACCTTAATCTGCCCAAAGGTATTATGATATTTGATGAAGAGCTGCCCAATCCACGAATCTTTTTCCTTTTACCCTTAATCAATTTTTCTATTCCATAACATTATTTTCTTTTCAAAATTTCTCTTGTCTCCAAAAATGGAGAGTGGGTGATTACCCTCAAAATCTCAAAATCTTGCTTAAGAAGCTCACTCTCTGAGTTCTCACAAGTTTCTAAAAACCAAAAGGGAAAGAAAAACAAAAATGCAAAGAGACTCCCATTCGAATAAGAAAAAATCTAAATTAGATTTAACTTCTAAATTTTCAATTTTCGCACAACTCAAAAAAGCCAATTTTTAAAGCGTTAAAAAGATCATTATAAAGTAGAAACTTGCCTAAAATTACCCCTAACCCCTAGGTATACCTTATGGGCTTTAGGAAACCCTATTAAACTACCCCTAGGTGTTCATTTAACCCATTTTAAACCCCTCTGAAGTTTATTTTCGGGTCAAACATATGTTGACCACCCCAAATATTATATTCCCAAAGTATTTATGACAACACATTATTTTATTTAAGAAGAACTATAATTAAACACTTTCCCACCAAGAGACAAAATAAAACATTTAAATAGCAATATAAAACCTAATTCTCATAGAGATTACAAACAAATCGGTTCAAGTATTACTATTGGATTACATAGCAATATATGCACATCAATCAAGAAAAACGTCATCTCTCCTTGATCGCCGTGTCATCAAACTTAGTAACTCATCACGTGCTTTGCATTAGATGCAATACATTTGCTCATTTCCTAGACAAAAACCATTACAACAATTTGCCAAAATCTCTTCAAATTGTCTTCATACAATAATCATATGTGTCATAATCGTTACAGCTCATCATCGGATCATAAACCAATAAAACCAATTCACCAAAATTAATCGGTTAGGGTTTATCAAAAACAATAGGTAGTGTTTACCGATTACATCAATAGATAGGGTTTACACTAGTTACCGGTTCACCTCACAAATTCTTCCTACCGGTTACAGTAACAATATTACAACAATATCATTATCGGTCAATTGACATCAATGACAACATAACATATCATTAATGCAATCTTCATGCAAATTCCAATGATGGTATGATGAAATAATAAGTATTCGGTCAACTATTGAGAGAGGGGGGGTGAATCAGTAGATAGAGTTTACACTGGTTACTGGTTCACCTCACAAATTCTTCCTACCGATTACAGTAACAATATTACAACAATATCAACAATATCATTACCAATTAATTGACATGAATGACAACATAACATATCATTAATGCAATCTTCATGCAAATGCCAACAAGCTACATGTATGATATGCTTAGTTTCTTTTGTTCTGATGTTCATTGGTTGTGTAGTTTCAATCAGCACTGATGATTGCTCTTGAAAGTGATTAGGCAAAATATCAAGTATCTTACCTTCAAGTTCCTTAGAGAGGTTTTCATCATTAGGTACGTCATTTATTTTTACTATTTTTTATTCTGACACTGCCAGAGTGTGGTTTTTACCATCAAAACACTTATTTTTCTTTTTTTGATTTTGGAGACTAAGATACTTTACATCTACTTCTGTGATGTTCTCACTTTGTTCACTGGTGGAAGATTTCATGTGTTCGACTGCATTAAGATACCAAGCTAATGTATAGTCATTAGTAAAGGTAGTTGGGATATCGAAGGGTTGATCTTGTAGAGTACAATCACTAAGCTTAGGATGTACCAGGGATAAAGATTCAACGGGTTCAAGGGAATTCATGGTATGGTCATCACAACCTCGGACCAACAAGTTGAGTTCTAGAAGACTACCTTGCGTAATCATTTCAAGGCCAGGAAGAATTATAACATGATTATCAAAGTTTATGTTAGCATTTAGAGGATCTAACCCCGTAGATCTACTACTAGCACCTTCTTCTACTTCAAACTAGACTACGTGTTGTGGTTCAATAGCAATAGGTTTTTAAGATAGAGTTTTGACATTCATGACAAAGTAGTCATAGTTTGGTGTCGAATAGGTAATGTCATAAATAGACCTTATTTCAGAGTGATCAGAGTCAGAAGGTGAAGAATTTGACTCCTCTTCAAGTGGATTAGTGAAAGCATGTATAGTATCAATATCAACATCTTTTATGCTACAAATTCCTTTATGATTTGGTTCAATGATCACTTGTAGTTGACATACTTGTTGATATAACCTTGATGACTCTGTTAGTTTGTGTCTTCTTTTCCATTCAGCTTCCTCTGGACTGATGAGCGGTCATGTTTGTCTAGCCTCCAGTTCTTCATTTGTATTCCCATATCTGATTTGCTCTATCTCATTAGAGGGAGATACAGTAGGTAGGGAATTCTCATTTTCTTTTCTTTCTTTCAGTTGTATTCATAATCTTCTTGTCTTTTTAGTCTGATTTCCTCTATTTCTCGTTGCAGCTTCAAGCATATTATCTCTTGTGCTTTGTCTATGATATCATTAGGTTCTTTAGGAGTTTCTACAGTAGATGCATCTGATAGAGGCTCTGGACCCCATTCATACTCATTTGAGTCTATTTATGAATCTTTTGCTTGCATTCTTCCCATATATGTGATAGGAATGTTTAGTGGTGCAAACATGTCTTTAATTCCTTCTACCTCTTCTCTCATGTCTTCTGGAATATCTACTTCTTGTAGTGTTACTGCTGATATATTTGGAACGTGATTACCAGATGATTCTTCTCTCTTGATTGTGAATTATTCTTGTTCTTTCTCATACTCTTCCTAAGTTTGATGAGTATTTACTTCTTGTGATGTTGGATTTAGTATCTTTTTCCTCCACTTAGGTTGTTGATGAGAAGTTTGTTTTTTATTTGATGACTCTTCTAGATGGTATCCGAGTCCAGTTTTTGTTGGCATTTTGGTATGGTTTTGTCATTGATGTCAACACCTGCTAAATACTTCTACTTTGGAGATCCAACAACATTCACCGGCAATCAGTAAATTGTTCAAACAGTCACTGGTATATGGTTAACCGGCAGGATATAATGTTCACCGGTACCTGCATTGACATGGAAGACACCTGGTAATGTCGAAGACATCATGTGGACACCTTTCTTTGAAGTAATAATCATTGGCATATTCTTATTTGCATATTTTCTTTTACCGGCAAATAGGTCCACGTTATCTAGGGTTACACTGGCAGGTTTATCTTTTCCAGATCAGCATGGCACGCTATGGAGATGATTTATTATTGTTGTAAATGCATTAAGCCAACATGTTCAATCGGTTATTGCATCAGATATTATATTATTTGTAAATGTTTTATTGTAATATCTTGTAGAGCCGACCTATTAAAATTGGTCTTAGGGTATGGTATAAATGTAAGATCTTATTTGTAAGATCATGTGTGGAATGCGAAAAAATTTTAAGGAAGGATATATGAGAAATCAAGCAAAGATACACACGAAGACATCATTTGAAGGTGAAGTTAGGTTTTTGTAGAAGCATATCAGCATTACATCGGTACTGAATCCAACATATGAAGATGCTATTTTGTGCAGTACATTCTCATTGGATTTAACCATCCAACTGTAGTCAGTGTGACTCCCATTTGTGATTGAGTAGTGAGCTCTAGGCTGCAGACCCCTCTTTGTACACTTACTATCTGCAGTAGTATCATCTGATTGTGGGTAAGGTTTCCCACCATGGTTTTTCCCCTTACAAGGTTTCCACGTCCAAATATTTGTGTCATGTGTTGTGAATGACTTTATGTTTATGTTTCATGCATTAATTCTTACCAGTATAGCAATTTTCTGTTAACACTGTTTATCGGCATACTTAACTGTCTTACCGGTACTAAGCATTGAGTTGGTTAATAAGATTTTGGTTTGAATTTATTAGACAACTGATTCACCCCCCCTCTCAGTTGTCCCCGGGACCTACAGTTTTATCATTTGTAGACTTAGTTTGTAGCTTATAGGCTTGATGATTCCTTCTTGGCACTTTTATAGAGTACCAATACCTGAATATCCCATGTGTTGAATCATCTTATATCCTGGACCATATTGTTCAGGGAAATATCATAGTGTTTCCCTTCTCTATTTTCACTCTCGTCTTTGAAAAGCCATTTGAGAACAGTCACCTCTTCTATTTCATTTGCAAGGGAAGTAGAGGATTGTACAAAAATACCATCATAGATGATGTTTGTCATTGAAGTTTGTGGCTTCATAACCTCATATGGTTTCTTAGACTATCTTGGTCATGGGGAAGAGACATCAGTGAAAGTACAGGTTCTATCTTGTATCCATCTATGCCAATACCTATGATTTTCAATTTCTTTTCTAAGTCTTTCACATCAAAGTTTCTAAACTTTTAGGTGCAGAGGTTGCTCTATTATGAGGAACAAGGGTATGAGCACATTGCTTTAAAGCATTACAGGTGTAGGTTGTATCAACAAGAACACTGACTTCAACTCCATCATAGGGAAATTTCAAGCATTGATGGTATGTAGATGGCACTGCTTGCATTTCATGATTTCATGGTCTTCCCAGCAAGATGTTGTAGGATAGAGTAAGATCAAGCATTTGACAAATAACATCTCTTTCCATAGGTCCTACCATGATCGGTAATAGTACCAAACCTTTAGAGGTTCTTTCTTCTTCATCATAAGTTTTTATTGTTATTTTATTTGTTGGATCAATGACATTATCATAAAATTCCAACTGCGTCAGTAAATTGTAGGTACAAATATTGAACCCAGTGCCTCCATCTATCAAAACATGCTTGACTCGGTGTTTATGGATCATAGATTCAATGTGCAATGGCTAGTTATATGGATGATTGAGGGAATTATCATCTTCTTCATAGAAGGACAAGTAGTGAGGTGAAGTCAGGTGACCCACCCTAGATTGAAACTGATCCAAATCTAAGTCTTTAGGGACGTTATTAGTGAGCAAAGCTTTGTCTAGAATCTCTCTATGAGCAGAAGAGATATTAAGCAGTTCAAGAATGGAGATTTGAGCAGTAGTTCATTTTAATTGTTCAACAATATTATAACCAAAAGAAGATGATGAAGCTAGTTGTTTAGATTTAGCCATGATCATATCTGGTTGTTTGTTTGAAGAAGTCGATAGGTTTGATGTTGACAATGGATTTTATGATGTGTGATCAAGAGAGGAGGAACTAGCTCCGTTGAGAGTAACCTTTTTTTGAGCATGAGTCACGACATTCGCCATTCACATTTTATTTATCTTATCTTTGACTATGATCACATTGCAATATTCAGATTGGGAAGGTTAAATAATTTTGATCACATTATCATTATTGGCATAGGTGTAATTGATTTTGGCACCTCCCTCTGATTTTGAGGAATCACCTTGCTCATAAGTAGGTAAGGGATCTTTGAAAGCTTTGTGATCAGCATTGGTTGAATGATTTCCAACAATAATTTATCCAGCATCGATAAGGTATTGAATCTCATGTTTGAGTTTCATGCAGTTATTTGTTGTATGGCCCTTATTTCAATGATATTCATAGTACTTGTTTTCCCTCCACCATTTGGGTTTGACTTCAGGATCATATGGCTTGGAGTTGTCAGGTAATGTGATTAGTTTTTTTACCAACAAATTCTTAAGAGATGACTCGTAGGATTCTCCCAAAGGAGTAAAATCACATTTAGGTTTTGAAACCCAAGTCTTCTCTTTAAACCACTCTTTTGATTTCTTAGGGGGTTTTTTTGCAGTGCTTTCAGCTGCTTTGAGGGATTGTATGCCACTATTCAGATTGAATACTATGGGTTTTGATTTTGGTTTGACTATATCAACCACTCCATCATTAATAACATTTATTTTATTATCTTTACCATATTTCCAGTATTTGTTCTTCTCTTTGGAACTAGATCCTTTATATGTTTCTTTATAAAGTGATATTTTTCCTTTCCTTACAAGCACGTCTTCTATTTTGAGAGCACTATCCACCATCTTGTTGAATGAAGGGTATTCTTGCATTTGGATATTATATTTCAACTTAGGAATTAGATTATTAACAAAGATGTCCATCTTCTCAGAATCAGGAATGGGTCGTGAATATCTAGAGAACATCTTTCTCCAATGTTGAAGGAAAGTGAGAAAAGGTTCTCTCGTCTCCTGTTTGGTATTATAGAGCTCGATCATTGTGACTGGATGATGAATGTTATAGGAGTATTGTTGGAGAAAATATTCAACCAGCTCCTCAAAAGATTTAATTTCCACAGGCAGGCTTGGAAACCACTCCATAGCTTGTCCTCCTAAACTTCTTTGAAAGAGACGCATGAGATATGCCTATCTGTGCATGAACTCCATACATAAAGCACATAATTCATAGACATGGTCTTGAGGATCTGAGTTACCACCATATTTGTCAAACTTAGGAATTTCCACTCTTGAAGGAAATGGAGGCATGTAAAGGTTCTTGTCAAATGGGAATAGGTAGATCGTGTCCAAATAATACTTTGTAGATGATTGACATGATTCCAGTTTGCAATTCTTGCAATTGTTTGTTTACCAATGCTAGTGGTGTCTCTTCTTCTTTAGTGATAAGGCTTTCAATGTTATAATCAATGGGAAGTTTAGCGCCCTGTTTTGCCAATTCTAGAAAATGCTCTACTTTTTCTCTGGCCATGATAATTTTCATCATTTTTCTGAAATCCTTGTCCTTTTGACAGTTATTGATAACAGCTTCTGTAGGTTCAAAAGTTTCAAACATGCTAGATGAGGAGTCATTGCCAGTAGCATGGGTGCTCATATTATCATGAGTATTGTGTTTAGCAGCTTCTCTTTCTTGCCTTTCTCCAGACATGGTGGGAGATAAGGGTTGATCAAAAATTGGTATACTTGATGATGAATATTTGTGAAAGACATGATCTTCTATAAAGAATGGATTGTCCTGCGATGAAAAGGGTTGTCCCTTACCTTTGGCAGTTGACTTACAAGAACGTGTGGTTTGAATAGTCATTTACAATCGATGTGACCGACAGTTAGGAGTATTGGCAATTGATACTCAATTGGTTGGTTTCACTATGTTGTCATTGATGGCAACATGGTATCTTGTTTTGGCTTCATGTTTTGGTTCAGTTGTGTACTGACAGGGACTTCACAGACACTACATCGGTACCGGCACTGGTAGGATAGAAGGATTTCTTTGGTTACCGAAAATGCAGGCCGACATGGTTTAGAATGAGGTTATCAGTATTGGAGGCCGACATCTCTTGGATCCGGCATCGACATTTTTTTTTATATTCATGTATTTATGTTATCTAGCCAACATGTATATTGATATTGTAATTATCTTTGTAAGTCGACATAAGGCATGATAAGTTGTATAGGGTATATAGGTCAGCTGGATTAGATGATTTTGATATTGTAATGGTAGTGGATATATGGATGTGAAAGAATACGAATATGTATTAGGAAGGAGATGCGAAATATATCAGAGAGATCATGTATGTGAGGATATTTATGTAAGGGTTATTCTGGTAAAGGTTTTAGGGTTTCAGACCGGAATAGATAGAGCTTAACTAGAACTGTATTATGGCATAGAAGATGTTATCTTTTGTAGTTGAACACTTCTCTGGATTGTAGTCTAGATTTATATGTAGTTAGTGAGGCTCCTTTTGTGATTGAGTACTGTACTCTAGGCTTTAAGCCTTCCTGCAAGTGCAGACCCCTTATATTTGGTAATATATCTTCATATGGCCAGTGGATTGATATTGTGGATCAAAAATCCCACTGTGGTTTTTTCTCTTTGAGGTTTTCCATGTATAATTCTATGTGTTATGGTTCTCATTTATGTGATTGACTTATTGGTTGCTTTACTTCTTTCAATTTTGTATGTACCAGTATACTGGTTGGTGTATGCATGTTTTAATAAAGCTAAAATTGATCATTCTGGTATAACATTGATTCACCCCTTTCTCTCAGTGTTATTGGATTCCAACAAGGAGTGATACATAAGTCAAGCTTAAATCGGAGCTAGTAGTTTATTTGAGGTAATGATTGAGGAGATGAAGACCAAGACTGGTTTCGAGAATGATCTATCTTGTATAAGACATGATCTAAGCAGATCGGATTGATCATATTGATGAGTGGTTGATTGAACTAGCTAAGATATGACTGACAAAATCATGTAACACAACGATAGGGGTGCACTATCAAGATTGTTTATGCTCAGGATTCAAATGACCAATAAGCTCACTGCAGACTGATTAGGCAAGTATGCAAAAAGATAAGCTTCTAGACTGACAGAATTAGAGGCTCGTACGACAAAATATAATAACCCAAATGATAGTTTACTGACCTCCACATGACAAAGACAGTTTCTCGTACGGGTTGTTGTTTAAACTTGCACGATAGTTTAGACCTTCTTAAATGACAAAATTAGAGTAGCAATAGAGACTTGTATGATAGTTTATTATTGCTCAGATGATAATTTGTGGTAGGTAGTACAACAAACTGGCAAAGACGAACCTTATATGTTAAGACTCATATGACAATTTAATGTTAACTAGACAATAATTCTCATAGAATAGGATGACAAAAAAGAAAGCTCATATGACACAGGACTGGATAGGGATGAGTTTCTGACAAGGACAAAGTTTTGACCACTGAATTTTTTATGTTTTTGATTATTTTCCAGTTTCAAAGTTTCAATTTTTAATTTCTAGGAAAAAAACACAACAAACACAGCAGACTAATTCTAAGGAAGTTGGCTGAGAGAGAAAACCTTTGCTTGTAGACTCAAGTACACACCCAATAGCTAACCATAATATAGTCACCGAGTCTCACACAATGGATTCTCAACGCCATATTAGCTGACTCCAAATGCTAATGGGGGCACGATATGGAAAGTATCTTGGGAGACTTACTATCTCTCTTGCACAAATATTATCCCCCTTTCAGAGGTGAAGCGGGTAGCTTCTATTTTAAACTTCTCAGCAAGGATTTCCATTCAAAATTACCCCTTGAAGTCGCGCAAGCATGATTGAGAGATCTCAAAGAGAAAACTCAAATAATCGCATCCCCCGAGACTTTAATCCTGAAAGACCTATTTATTATAATGAGTTGGAATGCTTGGGTTTAGTTGTACTCACTTGGGTTGTTCTCACAAGGTGATTACTTTTTCCCACTGTGACAGGCCTACTAAAGGAACACAAATCTCAAAACTAGAAAAGCTCAAGGCTTTGGATTTCTAATTGTTTGTGTAGATAAGAGCATACTCTCCTACCTTTTAGACTCTTCCCAAACATGAAAAGTAGACTTGTTAATTAACCATATCACAATTTAAATGCCTAGAAATGAATTAAAGAATACACAATGTTCAATTGATTCTCTTTAGGCAACCTACAAAAACAAAGCATCAGTAGTCATGTTGTTTTTTATCAATGGATTCTTTGACAGGCGTAAGTTTGATTGATGGATTCTTTGACAAGCATTCTACAGAAAACCAGTTAGGCTGTGAAAATCTCTCAGGTAAATAAAAGATAGATCAAGGTTAGCATTAGTATTAGGAAAATTCAATTCAAGAAAAACCCTAAAAAGTATAATATTTATGAAATGAGAAAATCAGAAATTCGTATGACAATTCTCACAAAGCCAAATGAGTATTATCAGCAAACCAGATGAGTAAATACTAAATAAAAATGACAAAAGTAGAATATCGTAAGAGGATTCCCACAAAACCGTACAACAAAACTCAAAACTCGTACTATGTGATACAAAATCTCGTACGACTATTTGCAAAGACTGTACAGACAAACTCTGGAAAATAAAAAGAAATGGTTGTAAGGCTGAAATTTTGAATTCTCCTGCCCCATAGTGGGTGCCAAAAATGTGGCGTGTGAAAAGTAGTAACCTACAAGTTGTAAGGCACAAACACTTCAATAAATCATTGCATGCATGGTTAGATAGATATAATAATGAATATGAAAACCATAGAAAATTGACTTATTGCCTTCTAAAAGATGCGAGTATAGACTTTCTCTTAGATTTGTCTAAGCAATATCAGTGACTAGACTACACCAAGACAAAGGATTTAATCTATATGAGCATAAAATTAAGCTAAATGAATGTAAGATTAAGCTAGATATGCAAGATTAAGCTAGATGAATATTAAGCTAACATGATTAAACTAATATGTAATAAACTAAGATGCAATATTCTCAATGCACAATATCTCAATGAACCTAGAGCAAAAATGACATAATAACAATAAATCTCCAGGGTTATCTGATTAAGAGATGAGAGCCTGAATTTATAGAAAATCTAGAGAGAGACCAATGGTCAAGATTGATTAATGATGAGCGGCCAAGATTCTCCAAGAAGAAGCATAATCCAAGTGAATTGATGTGATTGGTTGTTTTTCTCAGCTTTAAAGGAAATTGAACTAAATTTAAGATAAAATAAAAAAAATTGATTTATTTCATATTTTTATTCCAATTTGATATTTAATTGATTTAATTGATTTAATTATTTTTTTGAGATTTTTCAATTTAATTCTTTTTTTTTCAAATTTGAATAATTTTTTCAAATTAATTCATTTTTAATGATTTAATGGCAAATTGATTTATTAATTAAATATGCTAGGATATTTAATTAAATAAATAGGATAATTGATTAAAATGATTTACTTGGAATGATTAATTAATTAAATAAATATTTAATTAATATAGAATGATTTATTTGCCATTTGACATTGATGATCGAGAATTAATTAATTATGGGCTCATGATTGATTTAATTACCTTTGTTTAGGACCTTGGTGATGTAGTCGAGATTAGCGGCCCATGGTTTAGGTGACCATTTTTAGGGTATTACAATAAGGGGTCTTACCAGTATCACCTTTGATATGAACTCTACTGAATGTATACACTACAGTGCTAATGGCTTCTCTCCAGTAGACCTTCGAAACATTTCCTTGAATCAACATAGTTCTTGCAACATCCAAAATAGTACAGTTCTTCCTTTCAATAATCTCATTGTGCTATGGGGTCCTAGGAGCAGATAGTTGTCTCCTGATTCCATGCATCTCACAGAAAGAATTAAACTCACTGAAACATAATTCTCCACCTATGTCAGATCTCAGACACTTCAGCTTCAATTTGGACTCAGTTTCAACTTTAGCTTTGAATATCTTAAATTTTTCAAATGCTTCTGATTTTTTCTTCAAAAAGACAACCCACATCATTCTGGAATAATCCTCAATTAGCAGCATAAAGTATCTATCACCCTGCATACTTCTAACATTTGTAGGTCCACATAGATTAGTATGCACAAGATCTAACAATCCATTACATGTATACCATTTTCTCTTGAAAGAAATCCTTGTTTGCTTACCCAAGTAACATTCCTTACATACCAGATTAATGGGTTTAAAAATCTTAGGTAGATCCCTAACAACTTGTGTAGAACTGATCTTGATCAATGAATCAAATTTTACATGACACATTCTTCTATGCCACAACCAACTCTCATCTATATTGGCAATCAAACAAATTTTCTCACTAGCATTCAAATGAAAAATGTTACCTTCAGTCTTAGTCCCAGATGTAATCTCTATACCGGAGGCATTCAAGATCTTGCATTTACCATCTTTGAATTGTAGATCATAACCCTTATCAGCCATCTATCTAACACTCAAAAGATTATGCTTCAAACCTTCAACATACAAAACATCATCAGTGTTATGCTTACCATCAAAAGAAATAGAACCTCTCCCATGAATTACATAGGCTTTGTCATCTCCAAATCTAACTATTCCACCATCATACCTTTCCATGCTTACAAATTTTCTTTTGTCACCGGTCATATGATGTGAACAACCATTGTCAATCACCCATTCACTCTTTTCTTCTACCTTAGTAACCAAAGATTTCTCCTCAACAGAATGGCTAGTGGAATCAATAGGCACAGGTCTATCCTCTTTAATGGCAATAAACACAACTTTATCTCCTTCTGATTCATCATTTGTAACACCTTCATCTACAACATAATAATAGTTCTTCTGGTTCCTAAACTTTCAGTTAAAATTATAAGGCTTATCATAATTTTCATGCTTCTCATATCTATCATTCCTAGATCATGTTTATCAAACTTATTATGTATGTCATACTTAGCCATTCTCTCCGGGCATCTAGAAGCAAAATGTCCTATCTTATTACAAGAAAAATATTTCAAGGGAAACTTTCCATCATACTTACCAGCACCTTTAGGCAATTAGTGCTTCAAGCTCATCAAGCCCTCTTTCTTTCTCTTCTATCTCTCTTATTTCTCTTTCATATTGGGATATACTACACTCATCAGGATCATATTTCTGGTTACTGGAAATAGATGTTGATTCCTTGAATGTTGTCTCAGACTTTCCATGCAATTCTCCAAATTCACTCAGCTCAAATCCAGCAAGTTTTCCAATCAACACATCTCTTGTCACTATAGTTACACTCTGGATCTCATCAATAGCGGCAACCTTATGTTTATAAGGAGGCAAAGATCTCAGTACCTTAGCAACAATCTCATCTTCTTCAATCTTTCCATTGGTAGATCTAATACCAAGAACAAGCTCATTCACCTTAGCCATGTATGAGTCTATGTTCTCATCATCTCCCATCTTCAATGTCTCATACTTTCCTTTTAAACTTTGTAACTTAGCAACTTTCACTTGACTATCACCTTCATACAACATTTCAAGCTTCACCTAGATCTCTGTTAGGCCCAATATGGAAAGCCAATGTACTAAGAGGGGAGGGGTGAATCAGTACTCCAAAACTTTTCTTGAATAATAACTTTACTGTTATGCATAAATAGAATAGTGCAGTAACATAGACTAAAGTTAAAACAAATAGATAACAATCATACATGATTCACTCCATAACACATATATTTTGGTTACGCAGAAACTCTTGGTTAGAGAGAAAAACTACGGTGGGGATGGCACCCACAACTTCACTACTGCAATAATAAATAGTGCTCGGTGAGAGCTACATTTTAGCTATTTCTGATAGCTTACCCTGTTAGGAGTAACAAGATCTGTTAGATCTACCTTGCTAAAGGATTTTACAACATTTATTCTGAATGTTGCACCTGGTTAGAGGCTTTACAATTTATAGACTTGATTAGAGTCTTTTACCCTGTTAAAGGTTTCTCTTTCAACTTCACAATATTACAATAAAATCATTACAAATATCTATAACTTTACATCTGAAATGTTATAGCAGATTCTATGTGCTCAGAAAAAGATTACCTTGCTTATAGCATACCTTGGTAACCCATATAGTAACTCGGTAAACCCTTCTATTTACTTTGTTCTTTGACTGTTCTCTGAAAACCTTCTCAGTGACCTCTGTGTTTCTATAACAGTCTTCTTACACACATACATACACCCTTAACTAATGCTTTATAAATAGATCTCTTAAGACGGTGATCCAATTCATTTCTTCAATCTTACAAACAAGATTCCTTGAATGAAGAACTGTACAAAATATTTCATTGGTTAGATTGATCTCAAAATCATACACAATCTTCTGGTGCAATTTCCAATATAATAACGGTTAGATGTGCCTCGATCTTGTAACATGTTTTCATATGCATGTCTAGGTTCAATGTATCTGGTAATACATTTCACTCAATGTATATTAACTCGGTTTGTCATATTTGCTACTCGGTGGTCATAAAAAGATACTCGGTAGACAACTTGGTGTATACTGCGTTCTGTGTCTGCTTTCCTCTATAACCGGCTAGACTATGCATACTGACTTTTCTGTGTGTATCGACTACATGATTTGGTAGTGTTAACCGACTAGACTATATAGTATGACTTTGAATATAAAAACTAATGGCAATTTGATAAGTAGTAACAATCTCCCCTTTTGACATTAGTTGAGATGTTTGACAAAAACTACTTTCAAAGTCATAACTCAAAAATCTATATACTTTGCAAAATGACTATACTTGACAGTATATACAATAGTCAATGAAATAGTATATTTAGATATACTCCCCTTATCATTATACTGTACATAACTCTAATTTTTGCATGCTCAGTTCTATGTTTGTGTGCTCTGCTTACTGTCCTTGGATACTCTGCATACTTTGCTTGGTATACTCCCCCTGTATACAATACTCTGAATACTATATCAAAACTGTATCACTCCCCAAATATATAGTATCACTCAATATATTATATTACTCCCCCTTTTTGACAAACATAAAAAAAAACTTAATTTCCATTCGGGGGTGGTAACTGATCAAAAATAGATTTATAGTTGTTCTGGGCGTCGGTGAGAGCGACAGAGAATGCATCTTTTACACTTTCCATTAAAGAATTTTGTGCTTGAATATCAGCCAATAGTGATATTAGGCCATCAAGAGTGCTTCCCTCTTGGGTAGAAGATAGGTGTGTGGCTCGGTTAATCTGTTCTTGAACGGATGAAAGATGAGGAAGAAATAATGTCTGGAGTGTCATTATATCCATCTTGATCTTATGTTCTTCATTTCTGAGTTCCAATTGTTGAGCCATGAGTTGTTGAAGCTTGGTATAAAAATTTTGAACTGAATTGGGCTCAGGAGTCAACTTATTTGAGAGATCGGTGATCTCTTTGTCAATTGCATCAGTTTTATTCTTGATATCTTTAATGAATATAGAAAATGTACAAATTTTTTGAAATAAATAAAGAATATGCTTGAGTTGAGGGGACAACTCAGCAATGAATTTGACAAGTTTGACTTTGCCAATAGCTAGAGCTGTTTGTACCTCTTCTATCATTTTTGCAGTAAGCTCCTTGTCTTTGAGCTTGCTCAAGTACTCAGATGCATCAACTCCGGATGTTTCTATTTGATTAAGGATTTCATCCAGTTGAATGTGGATGGTTGCATCAGTTGACACTGTAGATGTAGGTAGCATATCGAATAATAGTGTCTTCACCTTCTAAAGTACTTTATTCTTCTTTTGTATGGCCATCTATTTTTCTTGTTCGGCCTTTGCTTTGCATAGTTCACCAAAATCAATGAGTGCTTGCCCCTTTAATTTTGATATATCCACATTGGGCAACACTATTGGTTTAGATAAATCAACTTTGAAGCTATTCTTTTTCACCTTCTTCTCTTTACCTTTGGTCGGTTGGACCAAGACAATAGCTTGAGAGGTTTGCTGACCCTCGGTAGGTTGCTTGATAGACGCAACACTTTGGTCGGTTTCTGTAGCTGTTGTGGTGTATTTTGGTGTCTTTTGGTGTCTCGGTACTAGGTGTCTTAGCTGCTACATTTTCGGTGCTCGAGGGTGCTTGAGAGGTCTAGTCTTGAGTAGTCTCTTCTCCTGTTGCAGACTTGTGACCTTCGGTGCCTTGTGCTATATCCTGAGGAGCTTCGGTAGAGACAGGTTGAGTGATCGGTGGATAAGTCTGAACTTGTTCTAACATGGATTCACTAGATACAAGTTTTGCATATGTAGTGCCTTCTATCATCTCCTACTCATGTTCCTCTATATCCATGACATCTTCATCAATTTGAATAGTGTCAGCCAGGTCTTGCTCGGTAGCATTCGGACTGTGCTCGGTGACATCAGGATCTTGCTCGGTGACATCAATGATTTCAACTTTAGATTGTTCACCGGCATCTTTTATTTTGAATATTTCCTTCCATTTTTCTTTTGTCTCATTCTCTACATCAATATATAGCCCATTCATCAGTTTTAAGGCTCTCTGTTTGACAAGAAATTTTGAATTTTAGGTTGTCAAGTGTTCCTTTATTTCTACTATAGACCTATCAGGAAATAGATGGACTAGACTTATTTCTCTGATTTGTTTCTCTGAGTCCATTGCATATTTCCACCTGTTATAATATGCAAGTAAAGTTCATTCGGAAGTGACTTTACTAGTTCCAATAGAGCTAGCCGAAACTTTAGAAGTGTACAGATGAGAGCTTCTTCAATTTGTCTCTTCTCATCATTATTTCTTGTTTCATACTTGACATATCTAAAAGAACCAAATCCACCATATTCTTTTAGATTGGCACAGAAGTTTTCAACACTATGTATATTTACCTTCTTGCTTTTGACAATTTGGAATTTGTTGGCATCCTCAGATTCTGTATCACTAGACTCTTTTGCCAGAATGAGTCTCCGAGTAGATTTCTTGTAGGTCTTGGTTACCTTGGGAGCAGTAACACTCTTTTGTTTCTTACTTGGTGATACAACTGATGCTCTTGTATTAGGTCTCTTTGATGGAGGAGTCAGTAGGGCCTTTGAAATGTCCTATTTCTTTCTTTTCAATACTTTACCCTTAGGCAGTTCAGTGCTCAATGTTATTGCTGCCTCTTGAGCTTCCAATTCCTCTTCGGTGATGGCAAGAGTACCTTTGACAGGTGTGGAGGAAGATTCTTCTCTGAATTTCTCTGTTAAAACCTTTATCATCTTTGTTGCTTTCCTTGTAGCTTTGGGTACTACAATGCTCATTTTTACTTTTCCCTTCACCTCTTCATAGGTTCCATACCTCAGTTCGGTAGCATGCCTTGGTAATGAAAGATAGGCATCAATTTTTTGTTGTGTGATGTCAAAGTCAATCTCGTAACCCATAGGTGGCAAAGATTGAGTCCTCAGTTCCACAGCATTCACATAACAGTAATCAGTATCTACTTCAAAGCATATATCATCTTTATATTTCTCCACTAGCTGGGGTGGAATCCAGTACCTGTTGTGCATCTTCTCTTGAAATTTTCTGAAATAATCATCCATTATGTCATTGAAATTATCACCTAGCATCTTGATAAAGTCATTAATCTGATGGGTGATTGGTCGGTGTAGCTCCCAAACTACTTTACCGACTGAAGGAAATAATTTTTCAAAGTAGAAAAACATGCATACAAGAAGTGAACCAAACTTTAGTGTATTTGTCGAGTTTTTCTTCTTCGGCTTCCTTATTGTGTTCAGGTTCTCAAACAGGTTTTTCAGTAACACTTCACATAAATCAATTTTCATTCCCTTTTTCACAATTTTATAAGCTATGTCAACTACGGCACAGGGTACACCATTTTCCCTTGCTGATTGGAAGAAATAGTAACCAATTACTCTAATGGCAAACTTAAGTTCTGCATCAATGACATTGTTCAGTTTTAATCCTTTGTAATCAGATTCAACTCCAATTAAACTGATTAATTCCTTCTATGATATCATCTTCTGTGCTCATGCATGATCATAGATAGGATAACCTGTGATCACATGAATGATGAATGATTTCCTTGGTGATTTTGAATGGTTGCTCTTCTAGCCACATGATATCATCATGAACTCTGCTCAAAACAAACTTGACCCATTGGGGCTTGAACACATGAGGGTAGGTTAGGGCTTCAGTCAATCCTTTGATTTTGATGTGTTCATACTTGCTATTCAATTTACCATCTGTGCACAATTCATCATAGGTGTCTCTTATCTCAACATGACCGAGTTCTTCAACACGACATTTGGTGAAGAATCTAACATCTTCGACTAACAAGACTCGATCCGGGATGAGTGAAAAGGCGGTTTTGTCTTCCAGTTCAAAGGCAACTTTAGGAGTCAAAGTGTATTTCAGTGAGGGCTTCTCTACATTCTTGACAACTATGGGATCTTGGATCTTGGGCGCCATTGTTGATTTCAGGTAAAACTTAGCAAACTATCCTTCAAATTCGCTCTGAATGAGGTTTGATCGCCTTGATTTGCTCTTCTCTGCTCTTTTGGAAACTTGATGAATGTAAATGACCACGAAAATGCTTTTAAGTACACAAAATACCTTATTGGGCTCCATGTGGGTTAGGTCAAAACATTAAATGCACTCGGTTTACCTTTAATCGATTTACTCTCCTTTTTTTTCATTTTAACCAAGTAACCAAATTTCCTTCATTTACCGACTTGACAGGCTTCCTATATTCACCGACTTGACAAGTTTCCTGTAAAGTACTTTGCTGATTAATTTGGAATAGGTGCACCTAACTTGGTAGGTAAGGTGCTTTCTTCATTTGACACAATTTCCTTCTTTTTCCAAATCATCTTTAATTTTTCTTTTATTTCTTCAGTGTCTCCTCTAGGTTGATCTCTGCAATCTCCAGCTAAATGTCCAGCTTTGTGATAATGAAAACATGCCATACTAGGATTTCTCCATGATATTTGGTTGTTCATTCCAAACCTTATAAAACAGTTGGCACTAATATGTCCATATCTTCCATAACATTCACACCATATCCTTGTATTGTAATCCCATGGTACTGTTGCATATTGTTGGTAAGGATCTGTGTGAGTTCGGTAACCTCTATTGTTTGCTCGGTGTGCAGACCACATGTAGCTCTTTTTCTTAAGCCATCACTTCTCAGTACTATGTCCATATCTATTACAGTTTCTACAAAACCCTTTAAATTTTGCCTTCTGATAGTTGTTAACAGACTTTGTCCTACATTGATTAGATGTGTGACCATATTTATTGCAATTGTAACAATAATCATTTGACTTAGTGATATTTGGCTGCTTACCTTTTCTGATTTGGCATATGTTGGTAGTGTGACCTTGATTTCCATAGTAGTAGCAAATAGGCTTCTTTCTTTTGATGTTATTCCTTTTTTCAGCTTGCTTTGATGATTCTCCTCTCTCGGTAGTATGAATTCCTTTCTCAGTAGAGTCTTTTCCTTTGTAACCGAGTCCTGCATCTTTGTTGGGTCTTCTTGTATTCAGTTGCTCATCCAACATCTTTGATGCTTCATAACTCTTCTTTAGTGTTTCTTTGGAATTTTTCTCTGTTTCAAGTTCATCGGTCAACCTTGATACTTCAAGTTTCAATGCTTGATTTTCATCATTCTTCAGAATTGCTTCATGATGTGCATAACCTAGCTGATATGTCATATTTTGTTGAATCCCAGTCAACCTTATGATTTCATCATTTTTATCAGATACCAAGACTTCAAGTTGTTGTTTCTCTCTTTGTAGATCTCTTGCTTTATCCTTGGCTATCCTTAATGCATCTAGATTTTCAGTCATTTGTGTGCTGAAATGTTCATGTTCTCTTTTCATTGCTTTTAGTTGATCAGCCAGTGATTTGTTCTTTTCTTGCAATACTCCAATCATTTCTTCAGTTTCTTCAGATATACTATTCTCAGATGATGTCTCAATTTGTTCCACTAACTCTTGAGAATCCTGCAAATCATTAGATAATCTTCTTCTTACTTTTAGAGATTTTTGCATTTGCCTTTGCATGTCTGCAATCACTTGATTAGCATGATCTAGCTCTTCTTGCAGATATACAATCCTCTGAGATTGTTTGTAGCCTTCCATTGATAAGATCTTTCTCTTTAGGCAGTTAAACCCTTTTCCAAGATTCAAGCTCTGATACCAATTGTTAGGCCCAATATGAAAAGCTAATGTACTGAGAGGGGAGGGGTGAATCAATACTCCAAAAAATTTCTTGAATAATAACTTTACTGCTATGCATAAATAGAATAGTGCAGTAACATAGACTAAAGTTAAAACAGATAGATAACAATCATACATGATTCACTCCATAACACATATATTTTGGTTACGCAGAAACTCTTGGTTAGAGAGAAAAACTGCAGTGGGGATGACACCCATAACTTCCCTACTGCAATAATAAAGAGTGCTCGGTTAGAGCTACATTTTAGCTATTTTTGATAGCTTACCCTGTTAGGAGTAACAAGATCTATTAGATCTACCTTGCTCAAGGATTTTACAACATTTATTCTAAATGTTGCACCTGGTTAGAGGCTTTACAATTTATAGACTTGATTAGAGTCTTTTACCCTGTTAAAGGTTTCTCTTTCAACTTCACAATATTACAATAAAATCATTACAAATATCTACAACTTTACATCTGAAATGTTATAGGAGATTCTATGTGCTCAGAATAAGATTACCTTGCTTATAGAATACCTTGGTAACCCATATAGTAACTCGGTAAACCCTTCTATTTACTCTGTTCTTCAACTATTCTCTGAAAACCTTCTCGGTGACCTCTGTGTCTCTGTAACAGTCTTCTTACACACATACATACACCCTTAACTAATGTTGTATAAATAGATCTCTTAAGATGGTGATCCAATTCATTGTTTCGATCTTACAAACAAGATTCCTCGAATGAAGAATTGTACAAAATATTTCATTGGTTAGATTGATCTCAAAATCATACACAATCTTCTGGTGCAATTTCCAATATAATAATGGTTAGATGTGCCTCGATCTTGTAACATGTTTTCATATGCATGTCCAGGTTCAATGTATCTGGTAACACATTTCACTCGGTGTATATTAACTCGGTGTGTCATATTTGCTGCTCGGTGGTCATAAAAAGATACTCGGTAGACAGCTCGGTGTATACTGTGTTCTATGACTGCTTTCCTCTGTAACTGACTAGACTGTGCATACCGACTTTTCTATGTGTACCGACTACAGTATATAGTATGACTTTGAATATAAAAACTAATGGCAATTTTATAAGTAGTAATAATCTCATGTGCGGTCTGAAGTTCCCTAACATTTGTCATTTTAGAATCAGTCAGGGCACTAAGCAATGCTTGCTTCACTTTGATGTTATATTCAGCTTCCTTAACCTCATCAGGAGTGGATTGTCCATTCTGAGGAACAACATAGGAATTCTTAGTAATCTTCCAATAATTTTCTCCAAGACATTTCAAATTCACCTCCATCCGTCTCTTCCACACAGTATAGTTGCTTCCATCAAACCTTAGACTGTCCTTCTTGAAAAGAATACCTTGAGTTGTCATCCTGGATCTCCTCAAGAGATTAAGCTTCTACCAGAGGATCTGGCTTTGATACCAATTGTTAGCAGCAATCAAAGAGGAAGACTAAGAGAGGGGGTGAATCAGTCTTCACCGGATCTCACCAAATTAAGCTCCAAAACATAAATTGATAAACTGCAACAATAGATAGATAAGAAAATTAACAACACAACACACAACACCAAGATTTTGACATGGAAAAGCCAGTTAAGGGAAAAACCATGGTGGGAATCTACCCACAGTAAGATGATACTCTACAGTAGTATGTGAAAATATTACAATGGAGAATGCACATGCATTCAAGCACACTGCCTAGAGCTCACTGCTCAAAAGATATTTGCTCGGAAGGCTACAACCCTCACGAAAGTCTCACTGACTTATAATATGATTCGAACTATAATTTGGAAGGAATGAACTGCAATGATAGCATCTACAAATGCCTGATGACAATTTCAGTTAAGCACAATTGTCTGCTCTCCAACACCAATCTCACCTCAACACTTCACCAAATGACCTCTTTCATTCACATAATCACCTCTCTCTAATAATGTAGACACAATGCCAACACCTAAATTACATAAGCATCTCACCTATATATACAAATCATCAACCTTGGCAACAACGTTGGCTAAACCCTCAACCCTCAACTCATAATTACAAAAATTACATTCCATGATACAAAGATCAACCATTGGAAAAATATTATGATTTACATTACATAGCATGAACTTAATTCAAACTCCCAAATGATTACATCCACCGAAAATCCCACCAGGATCAACCGCAACACGCTACACCACCAGAAATACTGTATAACATGAAAATCATCACCAGTTCATAGAAACCACCAAAAGCTTGCACAATGATCAATGCAGATTGCCAAAAAAATAGGAAATACTAGCAAGAACATTAGAATCATTCAGAATAGTTGCACCACCTCTTTTCAAATCTTCATTGGTCAACGTCTCAAAGTTCATAACACAACCAATCAGCAATTGTCACGAGGAAAGAAAACTTGCAGAGCACCAAATCATGAACCATCTAAAATGAAGATAAACAAGATCATACCAAACAATAATCCAAAGTCTCAACACAAGATATGATCACACTAGAATATACCGAAGGGAATACCAGATTCCACAAAACACTGATCAGCAAAACCAAACTATAAAACCAGGTCAAAAACTCTTCCCAAACTCACCAGAATAACTCAAATGAATATGTTGACATTAATGACAACAACATATCCTAGCAGTAGTAATGAACAACCAAATCCAACAATCTCCCCAATAATCCAACACTAAGATATGCAAAGAAGCAATGAGAATTCTTTCTAAACTCTCAACAATGATAACCTCAAAAGCATAACCTTGTTCATAATGGATAACCTTATTCTCAATGGACAACTTGATCTTCAATGGAAAATGTATACACATAACATTTTCGTGTCTTTCTATTAATTAATTCATTTATCCTATTCCTCTAATTAATTAAATATCTAATATTTAATTATTCTTTTAATCAAGTTAATTAAATATCTAATATTTAATTATCCTCTTCAATCAATTAAATATCTAATATTTAATAGTTATTCTCCTATCCTATAGTCTCAAATATTAAATAATTCTTAAATTATTTAATCTCTTTTCCAACTCACCCTCCATCTCCACTTCATCTTCCCTTTCCCAACTCATCCAACATATGGCTAAAGAAATTAATATTTCTTAAATATTAATTTATCATTTATCTCCAACCTCCAAACTTAATGAATATTATGTACACACACATATTTCATAACCATCTCCTATATTCTGTCCAACACCCCCTACATCTTAGGAAGGACTTCAGTCCACTTGTCCTCTCATTCCTAAATTTCCTCCAACCATCCCTAGATTCTCTCAGTCAGCAACCCACTCAAGGTGAGATGAGTGACACTTGTCTTCTCCTTCCCCCTTTCTCTCAACCTTCACCTTTGCTCACAGCCATCCAAATCTATAGATCTGATCATGATCGTTGATCTAAGCCACATCATCTCATCCTCTCAAAGTCTATAAAATCAAGAGCTTTAGTAGAGAGAGAGTTAGACTTCAAGAGACTTCAAGTGCATTTTGCAAGCTAATCATATGCATTTGTCAGTTTTAGTTTTGAAGCAAATAGCAAATAGCATAATCATTTTAGCATAATCATGTAGTATTGCATATCATAGTATCAGTTAACTACAAGTTATCAGTCCATTCTTCATATGCCATCTTGGAAGCCATCAATGCATTGTTTGAGAGCACACCATCTGCAACCAGGAATAGTGGAGTTAGGACACAATGAGACATAAGCCATGAAGGTAATATTAATATTTTATTTCATATATATTTCATGTAGTTTCATTGGTTGAATTTGGATTTCTTATATGCATTTCCATTTGTATTTTGTGAAACTAACTTATTACAGGTAACATTCTGAGGATGAAATTCAAGTCAACACATTTTGGCACCCACCATGGGGTTGGATCTCGTATATACCTTTAAAAATCTTGCAAAAGTTAAATTAACGCATTTGTAATGCAGATTCACGCATGTGTGAATTTTGACAGTGCTTTATTCTACAGGTTAGTGCATTTGCCTTCTAGGTTAGCGCATTTGCACTATAGGTTAGCGCATGAGCATTTTAGGTTAGTTCTTTTGTCTTAAAATCTATGCATATGCATTATAGGTTCGCACATTTGTGTCCTAGGTTAGCGCATTTGTCAAAGAAATCATACTTTTGTATCCATAGAGTAGCGCTTTTGCAGCCTAGGTTAGTGCTTTTGACCTACAGGTTAGCACTTTTGAGCAAAAAGATAGCGCATGTGTTAAATTAGCGCTTCTGTTTACAAACTGACAAAATTTCTTGCAGGTCCAAATGCCCAAGAAATCAAAATTTTCAGACTACTAACATGCATGTGCAGGATGGTGTTTAAGGCAAATTTTATGCATTTCCTCATCTAGTTAATTAAAAGTCTTTATTTGGGAAGTAATATATCATATCTTGTTCATCTAGTTTAACTAAGAGGATGAATTGACAACATGCAACTTGCATTTTAAGTATTTTCTCTAAAATAGTTGCACATAGATTTTAAAAGGGCTAAAATGAACACCATGCTTGTTGGAGCAACATCTCCAAATAGGACTTAGCCAACAATTTCTTTGAAAAGGTTAAAAAGAACAATTGTATTCTGTGTCTCGAAAGTGGTAGGTATATGCTCTCCCCTTAAAAGGGGGTCCAAAAAGCCAAACCCACTCTTTTACGCTTTCTTTACTTTCAAGCAATTAAATCCTTTAGAGGGTCTTCCTTCCCGAGGTACCTTGAGGGGGCTAGTGAGAGGGGAATGACCTAAAGTAGAAATGGGCTAATACTAAGTCCTTCCAATTCACTATAAATAAATCATGTTTGTGACAAAAGTCCCAAACAACATGTGCTGATAAGTTCATACCGACACAATGTTTCCCCATAAACCCTATGGAGCATAACCTCTATAGGCTGGGAACCTTCCATATTTATAGAGCTGAAAGTGTCGCATGTATGGCCACATGACCGGAAGCCTTTACTAAAAACCACTTGTACTATTTACCAAAATCCTTATAGTTGTTGGCACAGGAGGTCAGACCTCTGAAGTGGCTCACATACGTACGGTTCCTAGTAGAGATATAAAGTTTGCCATGGGAATTTTTCATGGAAACTGGTGCTTGGCTACCCTGAAGAAGTGAGTATCGAGGGTGGATAAAGTGGGGCAAAGCATCTAAATATCCACTTTGAATAGCGTAGCCTTGGGGGAAACCCCACGTGAGATTCAACAACTATTGTCTCGGCCTGCCATAGGGATTGTACTTGCTTGTGCATTTTTTTTATTAAACATTGTGTCTTCTATTTCTGTAACATGTTCCGAATGGTCAAAGATTGAAGAAAATTATCATCTACAAGAAAGCAAAAATCCAACAAATTACTGAAAAAGTGTGATCAAAAGGGTAATACAAAAGCTTCCCAACACTTGAAACGCTAGATCAAAATCAAAGTGTCAAAACATCAAATATCAAAACAATTATTGAAGTAGATTCATCTCTAAACCATCACATATTTTCAAAACTAGCTCAAATAACTAGGTCACTAATCCAACAAGTTATACCCAAAAGGTTCTATAAACAACATCATTCAACAAGCTATTGATTCAAACATCTTAAGTGCAAAAATCAACATCCTTGTCAAGTTTCTCATCAGGATAATCAAATCCTCTATCATGAAGCTTGATCAAATCTATACTAGGTTCCTAATCTTGGATATATCTTTCCTATTTTGAACCTAGGTTATATCAAAACCAGAATCGCACCAACATTGGAATCAAACAAACTTGTAAATTGCCAAATGCTTATATGAATTTTAAGTATCACTTTAAGAAAAGAAAACCCAATTATAAAGCTACTCAGAAAAGGATAAGATTCTTGTATATCAATCGCAAGATCTTATTGAAACATAGGACATTCCTACACCGTTTTCATTACTACCTACGTGGCTGCGGTACATAATTTGACGGTGAAATTTTGCAAAGACGTTCTTTTCAACAAAGAGACTTTATCCCAACGAATAAACAATAATGGTAAAATCAACAAGGCGTATCTTCCTAAACCAATAATCACATGCCAGTTTGGACTAGAGCCCAACACGAACAACTTAGAAAACAACAACAAATGGAGGAAGAAGATACTCCTATATTCCACACTTTTGGATTTACTGTTGTTGACGAAGAAGTAGTCAATAGCACCATTAGAGACCTTGAGCAAGATTTCAAATTTGATAGGCTAATGGAAAAATTGTTAGCAAAACAAAAAGAAAAATATCTCTTGATGTTGGCAAAATCTGGAGCTAAACTACCACAAGACTTTAACATAGAAAGCTTGAAACAAGATATGGAGGCAAGTAACACCCAAAACACAAATGAGTCAAATAATGAGGACGTGAATAAAGAAAGCAATGAAGAAACAAGGAAAGAAAAGGATGACACAAGAAAAGAGCGTAGTGATAAGAGAACTCACGAAGAAACAAGGAGAAACTATGTGGATAATCCATTGTCAAATATTACTCAACAAATACAAACTCTACAACAACAGATACAAGACATGCAAAATGGGACAAGCTCCAAGAAATATTCATTAGAAGATATATGCCCATATCCGTTTGATAAAAATCTGAATATGATACCATTTCCGCAACATTGTGAGATTCCTAAATATGACAAATACAATGGAAAATCTAACCCTCAAGATCACATTAGAGAGTTTTGTATTATGAGCATGGAATTTTCTCATGATGAAACTTACCTTATGTGTCTTTTTCCTAGGAGTTTAAATGGACAATCAATGGAGTGCTTTTCAAGATTACCATCTGGAATCAAATCCTTTGAAGAACTTGTGAATAGGTTTATTTCACAATACTCCTACAATATAATGAATGAGATAACAATGCTGGATCTCTACAATGTTAAACAAAAGAATGGTGAATCCTTTATGATTTTCTTACAATGATGGAAACACATGTTTAATAGCATCCCCGAGATGTACATATTCATTGATATCAAGAAAAAATGGACATATTCATTGATAATCTTATCAGTGAAATGAGTTATTGACTAAGGATGCAATGTCCTCCCTCTTTTGCCAAAATGATCAAGAATGGTCTGAAAATAGAGAATGCAATGGTAAAGAAAGGAGAACTAAAAGTTTACAATAATTCATACAACAACAACAACAACAATGACAAACCCAAGTTCAGGTCAAAGAATAGGAATGTCAGCAATGAAGGGAATGACAATAATAGTACTATAAAACAACAACAACCAATTTTCAGTCTATCAAGTCAAATCCCAAGCAATAACAATCTAGAAAACAATAAAGCCAAGTCCTTTTTTTCCAATCCTCGGAGGAAATTCACAAACATTGGAGAATCCTTGGAATTAGCCCTAAAAACTTTGCTTGCCAACAAATTGATTGTTTTACCAGAAGCAAGAAGTTATGAACCACCAGTCAAGCCCAATTGGTGGAATGACAATCATTTTTGCAATTGTCATCGAAATAAAGGAAACCCAACAAATGATTGTCAAAGATTGAAACATCTTATCCAAGATCTAATCAATAATGGAACCATCATAGTGGATAGCCATAAGATAAATGAATCACACTTGGCTTTTAAAACTCCACTTCTAAATTATGACAAAGGTGAATCGTCCCAATTAAAAGATGACAAAGGAAAAGCCAAAGTTAATTATACTTATACATATGATGATGTGGTAAATGTGATCATTGTTAAGGAAAATCCATCTTTAGAACCAATCAATGTTATCATGAGAAGCAAAGCAAAGGTTACCTTTACAGGTATAGAAAAAGACCCAACATCCACATCACAACAATAGAATTTAGTAGAGCAATTACAATGAATACCCACTCAAATATCAATTTTGGAACTTCTCAAGGTTTCACCTATGCATAAGGAAATTTTGGAGAAAGCTTTAGTGGAAACAACAATTTCAAAAGATTTGGATGTCGATCAGTTCCAAAACATGGTAGGACACCTTATTTCTCCTCATTGCTTATCATTTTTTGAAAAATGATGACGCATCCTTACAACATCCTCACAATGCTCCCTTACATGTTGAAGTCTCCATAAATAAAACTCGTATCAAATGTGTGCTCATAGATGGAGGAGTTGGCTTAAACATTTGTGCATTAAGTCTGATAAAAGCTTTGGGATATTCAGAGAATGCAGTAGACCCAAAAAAGAAAATAACCACCAAGGCTTATGATGAAGCAGAATGTTCTTCTAAAGGAATTGTTGTGCTACCAGTAAGGATAGGACCTATGGAAAAGGATACATTGTGTCAAGTTCTAGATTTGAACCTCTCTTACAAAATTCTTCTAGGAAGACCATGGATTCACAAGATGCAAGCAGTTCCTTCTACATATCATCAATGTGTGAAATTTCCTCATCAAGGAAAAGAGGTCACTATAATTGTAGATTCCAGTCAATATTGCAATAATTTGAAGCCAACACAAGATACAAGTGTTCCACATAATACAGAATTAGTATATCCTACCAAATAAACTCAAGAAAAGTTATGAGAAACTTTTGAAGAAAAACTCAAGTTAAATGATGAAGGAATGGGAAAATACTCTTTGCATAATTTTCCACTTTCCCCTAAGTCATATGGTAAGCCTACAGATATTCAATCAAAGCCAAAATGTATGTTTAAAGGAACATTTGTTAGTGCTGGAACTCTTGAAGAATAAAATGAAGACAAAGACATTCTTGGTTGGTTGTACAAGGATGAAGACAAAACTATAGCAACGGTAGCAGAAGTCAATATTCCCATAAAATAATATGGCAAAGGATATGAAATCATGCAAAAGATGGAATATGAAGGAAAAGGACCAATTGGTAAGCAACATCAAGGTATTTCAGAACCTATTTGTCCACACTCACAGTCCACAGAAGATAAATCTGGGCTGGGATATCTAAAGTCTAATCAAAAGCAACATAATCATCAACAGCAAAAATGGAGAAAGAAATCAATTTCTAAAGAAGAAAATTGGCAAGAAAAGCTACATCAAGTGGCCGAAACAATAACCAATAAACAAAAAGAGCAAGAAGAACATGAAAAGAAAGAAGAGGAAATTATCATCAAAAGTGATGAAAAATCTTGTCAACAAGTTCTGAAAATACAAACAAAGGCAAAATCTAAACAAGATATTCCAGAAGTAGTAAAAATAGAGATGACAGAAATTACAAAACTTTTTGCACCATACAACATTCCAGTATAGTATAGTGGAGTAATCTTAGATCAAGATTCAGAGACAGATTCCAATGAATATGAATGGGGTCCAGATATCTTATCTACTACATCAAGTAAGGAAAACAATGAAGATCAAGCAGCTATCATGAAAGAAGACTTGTCTATTGCATAACAAAAGATGAAGTTAGAAAGAAGACAAGAGAGAGTCAGAATTCATAGAAAAGAGGCGTATGCAAAAAGAAAAGGGAATGACAATGACAGAAAAGCAATGCCACAAGAAGCGCAAACAAAGATCAAATGTGCAAGAACCATGAAAGAATTAAGAGATAGTCAAGTTGGATTGACTATTAGTCCAGAAGAAGTTGAATTTGAAAGAAGACAAAATCTAGCAAAAGAATCCTCTTTATCACATACACAAGTATGTCAACTCCAAAATACAGATGAGGTCAATCAAGAAGGAATTTGCAGTGTTAAAGATGTGTGTGTGGACATAATCCACTCATTTAAGGGACAAACATTAGTTGAAGAACCACTTGCATGTGAACTACACAATGCTAATATCAATTTTGTTAAGACTAATTTGGAAACGCTTGGGAAAGACAATTCTCAAAAACATTTAAACAATACCTATTCTATGCCAAACTATGATCATTATGTCATGAACGTTGAAACACCTAATGATGACAGCGATTATGATTTACCCTTCTTCATCCAGAATTAATTGATTGGGATAATTTAGACAACCCCGAACTGAATGTCTTTTCCAATGATCATGGTTTAGTCGTGTACCTTAACATTGTTGAACCCATCCCAACTAAGATATCTTCCACTACAGAATCAAGTGATGTTTCTCATAGTCAGGAGAATGCCAAATTTTCCAATCGCAAAAGTGAAATAAAACAAGGAAAGAGACCTATCATTGAAAACCATTTCATGGAAACATTAGATCAATCAAAAGAGAAAACAAAGGACATGTCTGATGATGAAAACCTCCTTGAGGTGCTAGAAGATGGAAAGTTTGACATTCTTCCTACATATTTTCAAGAGAGATCTGCTATCCTAATAGAACCAACAGAAGCAGTAAATATTGATATATCAAAGGATCCTAAAATACTTCATTTTGTTGCCTCGTTATCAAAAAAAGAGAGGAAAAAATACATGGAATTCTTTAAGCAAAGACAAATAAATTTTGCTTGGTCTTATGCCGATATGCCAGGACTTAATCCTGATCTTATCATGCATCATCTTAATGTGGATTTAAAAGCAAAACCTATTAAGCAGAAGCTAAGAAAGATGCATCCGCACATTGCTCTTCTTGTAAAGACTGAGCTGAAGAAGCTATTAGAAGTGGGTTTCATAAGACTATTTGCTTATCCAGAATGGGTTTCAAGTATTATACCAGTATCAAAACTAGACAAGAGCATAAGAGTTTGTACGGATTTCAGAGATCTGAATAAAGCATGTCCAAAAGATGATTTCCTGCTACCAAACATTGATATCATAGTGGACTTATCAGCAGGACACGAGATGTTTTCATTAACGGATGGCTTCTTAGGATATAATCAAATAAGAATAGCACCTAAAGATCAAGAGAAAACAACTTTCACCTGTGCATGGGGAACATATTGCTAGAATGTTATGCAATTTGGGCTCAATAATGCAGGAGCAACTTATCAAAGGGCTATGACGACAATTTTCCATGATATGATGCAGACATTTATGGAAGATTATGTTGATGACATACTTGCAAAATCTCACACAAGAAAAGAACATTTAAACATTTTGAGCAAGATTTTTGATAGGATGGAAAGGTATCAATTAAGATTAAATCCAAAGAAATGTAAATTTGGGGTAACCTCCGGAAAGCTCCTGGGGTACATTATATCAGCTCGTGGCATTGAAGTAGATCCTGAAAAAGTTAAAGCTATCATGGAGATGGAGTCACCCAAGAACATAAGTCAATTCCAATCTTTACAAGGAAGGTTACAATCAATCAGAAGATTGTTTCTTAGTTGGCCGATAAGTGTCTTCCATTTACCCATCTTCTACATAAAATGTTCCATTCAAATGGGATATAAAATGTGAAAAAGCTTTCTTGCAAATAAAAGAATATCTTATGAGTCCTCCAGTACTGATATCACCAACCAAAGGGAAACCATTATTGCTCTATATCTCAGCAACAAATGTATCATTAGGAGCCCTCCTATCCCAACCTGATGATGAAGGAAAAGAAAGAGCATTTTACTATATCAGTAGAACGCTTGTTGGCTATGAATTAAATTATTCCTCAATTGAAAAGATATGTCTAGCAGTTGTATTTGCAACTCATAAGCTACAACATTATATGTTGATTCATTATGTGAAACTAATAGCAAAGATAGATCCTCTCAAATATTTGTTGAGCAAGTCAACATTAACAGGGAGACTAGCCAAATGGGTTATGATACTGAGTGAATTTGACATAGAATATGTTGACCGAAAAGCTATCAAGGGACAAGTCATCACTGATCAATTGGTTGATGCACCTTTACAAAATAACATGCCTTTGCACATCGAATTTCCCGATGCAGATATCTTAACAATAAGTACAAACTTTTGGGAATTGTACTTTGATGGTTCGTATACATAATATGGATCAGGCGCAGGAATTTTTTCATCACATCTCAAGGACACACAATTCCAAAATTGTATAGACTGCAATTTCCATGCACTAATAATACTATAGAGTATGAAGCATTAGCTATAGGGCTTAAAATGGCTATTGAGTGGAATGTCAAAGAACTCCATGTCTATGGTGATTCACAACTTATCATTAATTAGGTAAATGATGAATATGAAATAAAGGATGATAAGCTTATGCTATACAAATAGCTGGTGGAGGAATTTAAAGAACACTTTAAAGAAATCACATTCACCCAGATTCTCAGAAATGAGAATAAAGCAGCAGATGTAATGGCTACAATAGAATCTCTCTTCCAAAATAAGGAGAATCAACAGTGTTATGAGTTTCTCATGGAAGATATCTTAACCCCTTCCATCCAATCCTGGCATACCTATCGAATTTGCCATATATCAGGAACCAATCAATCCTTATACGGTCAAGCCTACCAATATTTGAAAGATCATATCCTTCCTCTTGAACTATCTCATAATCAGAAATGAAATTTTATTCATCAGTCCTCTCGCTATACTATAATTTTTGATATCCTATATATGCGTGCTCTAGATGGTACTTTGCTAAGATTTCTTGGAAAGGATGAATCTAAGAGAGTTCTTAATGACATTCATGCAGGTCTTTGTGGTACACACTCAAGTGGTTTAACATTGGCTAAGAAAATTCTTCGTATGGGTTACTTTTGGTCTACTATGGAAAGAGATTCATTCATCTATGCTAGAAAATGTAAACAATGTCAGATCCATGGAAATCTCATTCATGCACCATCACAAGAGTTATATCCTATGACAGGATCATGGCCATTTTCACAATGGGGCCTTGATTTGGTAGGAAAGATCAATCCTTCATCTTCTAATGGACATAAGTTCATTCTGATTGCTACTGAATATTTTACTAAGTGGATTGAAGTGGTGCCTTTAACAATAGTGATAGGAAAACAAATATCATCATTCATTTTGAATTACATAATCTGTCGCTATGGAGTTCCTATGACCATTATCACTGATAATGGAAGACCATTCAAAAATCAAGATGTGAAAGAGTTATGTGAATAGTTTCATATCCAACATAGGTTCTCTACTCCATATTATCTACAAGGTAATGGTCAGGATGAGGCGTCAAACAAAACTATCTTGAAAATTTTGAAGAAAACAGTCAATAAAGCTAGAAAAGATTGGCACATTCAGCTAAACCTTGCTCTTTGGGCATACCAAACTAGCATCTGCACTCCAACATGGGAAACTCCATATTGTTTGGTCTATGGATCAAAAGCTATATTACCTATAGAAGTAGAGATACCTTCTCTATGAGTATCCTCGCATGGTCTTATACTAGAAGAACAACAACGAGTCTCTCGACTCTAGGAACTAGAACTGATTTAGGAACGTCACCAAAATGCAACAGAACATTTGAAAGTATACTAACAAAGAATGGCAAGAAGCTACAACTATAGAGTCAAGTCACATATTTTCCAAATTGGAGATATAGTTCTAAGGGAGAATCCAAGAAATCAGCAAGACCAGGAAAAGAAGGGAAAATTTGAACCAAATTGGCTAGGACCTTTTGTCATAGTAGCAACATATGGATCAGGAGCATACAAGTTATCTACCCCTGAAGGTTATTGGTTTGATGAACCTATCAATTCTATCCATCTCAAGAAATTTTATACTTGAGATATACAGTCCTGAAAAAATCAATAAAAATCATATAAAATCCAAAAAATTGCAATAAATTTAGATGGTGAAAACTTGGTAAACAGACACTATCTAAGAAGTAGGTTCCTCCATCTATGAGATCTCTTTGCACACCTATCCACTCCATCCTATCGCATCTATCACTTCCATATATTTTAGCTTATCCATTCCATCTTTCGCATCCATTGCTCTGAACCATTTAGCAAGAAATATGCAGATTACCAACATTTATCAATCTTTGACATACTTATCATAGTCACTGTCTTGGACCTTATCAGAATCAATCAATCTACATTTGTATTCCTCCATAGTTTGGATCTTGATCATTCATACATCCATAATAAATTTTTGTTTCTGCTGGGGGCAAAATCCAAATTCTTTTTGCTAAGGTGATCTTTTGAACCTTTGAAAATCCAAAAGATTCGAAAAACATTAAAAACCAAAAACACCTAGAGTTTTAAAACAGATAATGAGAAACAAAGCAACAAAAATCAAGGCATTTCATCAACAATTGAATCATGTAACTCAGAAACCAAAGAATTGATTAGCAAGTAATATAGGATTATCAAAGATCATTCATCAAGATGATTATATCAGTTAATGACCATAAGAACATGTGAATGACATACAAGATTCAATGTTTATATCTTTATTTTATTTCTAATCATGTACTCTATGCAACTCAAGGATGTCCATGAATAGAGAAGCTATGATGAGGCATGATTATTTTCTCTGATTGTTGTCTATGGTTTATCTCTTACTACGGTATGAACTTGTCTCAGGATATGATCGGCAAAAGATCAAGGAGGACGTTCCAAGTTATGCATGAAAGGAGATACTCCTTATCTGTTCTGCAAGCAATACTCGGGTCAACTTGATCCATTATATCAAGTTGCTTGTGTTAACTTGCTATATAAAAATCCATGTAAGGAATACTATGGTCATCTCAAATCATTATGTCAAGTTGCTTGTATTTTCTTACAACATTTAAAGCTCAATGATGAAATCAAGCACTGTTACAAGATCGCATATGAAGAATGGCAGTACAATTTTTAGTTAGCTCATTATTCAGCTGCATTATACGCATTCATTATTCATCTGCATTATAAGCATACCATTTCATTAACAGATCAACGATCATAAATAAAGATTGAGTATACTTGGACAAACAAAAACAATTTGTATTTAATCGTTATAGGTGCATTCATTTTTTAGATTCATTTAAATCATCATTCATTTCATTTAGTTGCATTTTATCATTGCATTAGTTTGCATTCAATTAAGTGCATTTCATTCATCATGTAGTGTATCATCATTATTATTTGCATTATCATTTCATTAACGATCATTTAGTTGCATCTTTGCACATAGATTCATAAACATTGCATATAAAATACAAAAACATTTCATGTAGATCATTTTCATCATCAAAAGCAAATCAATCATTCATTTGCATTCCATATAAATCATTACATTTGCATCATTTAAGATAGTAATCATTTTCATTTGCATCCAAGATCATCAAAATAAAAAATCAAAACAAAAACATATAATCATTGCATCCATATCATCATCACATAGAATAACATGCATAAAGAAACATCATCCATCTAATCATTGCATCCATATAATCAAAGCATATAGATAATCAAATAGAGTAACATGCATATAAAAGATCATCATCATATAGAGTCCATGTCTGCATATAGATCATCATAAAATAATAAAAGTCCAAGTATACAATGATATTAGATAAACCATAAAAATGCCTCATCAAATACAAATCAAGTCACGACTGTCCTGTACCACTACCACCTGACTTTGTCTATCTTTGTGGTTGTGGGCAAGAAGTTCCTCCAAATGCCTGTCTCCCATGCTCATCACTCCTCTGAGGAGGTCCCATGACCCCACCACTGCTAGTGTCCATCAACATGGTAGTTGTTGGTATTTTGGTATGGTTTTGTCATTGATGTCAACACCTACTAAAACACTGGCACTTTGGAGATCCAACAACATTCACCGGCAAGCAAGTAACTATTGCACAGTTACTGGTATTTGGTACACCGGCAAGATATAATGATCACTGGCACTTGGAATGGCATGGAAGACACATGGTTATGTCGAAAACATCATTTGGACATCTTGTTCTAGATTTTTCTTCATTGGTATATTCATAGTTGCATATTTGATGTTACCGACAAATAGGTCTAGGGTTACACCGGTAGGTTTATCTTTTCCAGATCACCATGGCACGCTATGGAGATGATTAATTATTGTTGTAAATGCATTAAGCCGACATGTTCAATCAGTTATTGCATCGGATATTATATTGTTTGTAAAATGTTTTATTTGTAATATCTTGTAGAGCCGACCTACTAAAATTGGTCTTAGGTTATGGTATAAATGTAAGATCTTATTTGTAAGATCAAATGTGGAATGTGAAAAAGGATTGTGTGAAGGTATATGCGAGATTAAGTAGAGCTATACATGTAGACATCATTTGAAGATTGAAGGAGGGTTTTTGTGGAAGCATATCAACATTACAATGGTACTGAATCCAACATATGAAGATGCTATTTTGTGTAGTACATTCTTATTGGATTTAACCATCCAACTGTAGTCAGTGTGACTCCCACTTTGTGATTGAGCAGTGAGCTCTAGGTTGTTGACCTTTCTGCATGTGCAAACCCCATTTATGTACACTTACTATCTACAGTAGTATCATCTGATTGTGGGTAAGGTTTCCCACCATGGTTTTTCCCCTTACAGGGTTTCCACGTACAAATATTGGTGTTATGTGTTGTGGATGACTTTGTGTTTATATTTCATGCACTAATCCTTACCGGTATAGCAATTAACTGTTATAACTGTCTACCAACATACTTAACTGGTTTACCAGTATTAAGCATTAAGTTGGTTAAATTGTTTTTGGTTTAAATTTATTTGACAACTGATTCACCCCCCCTCTCAGTTGTCTCTGGGACCTAACAATTGGTATCAGAGCTTAGTCCTCTTTTGCAGAAGCTTAATAGCTTGAGGAGATCCAATGTCTACTAATTATTTCAGGAAGGACAGTCCTAAACTTGATGGAACCAACTATGGCATATGAAAGATCAGGATGGAAACACATCTGAATTGCATTGGAAAAGACATCTGGGAAGTTACAAAGAATGGTTATACTGATGTTGTACCAGGTTAGCCCAGTCCAGCTAACTTGACAAAAGATGAGGAAAATGATTGCAAACCAAGAGAAGCACTTTTGAGCGCATTATCAGATCAACAAATTATGGGACTATCAGATAGGTCTACTGCTAAAGCTATTTGGGATCATTTGGAAACACTGAATGAAGGAGATTCCACAGTCAAAATTGCAAAACTTGAAAGATTCCGAGTCAGGTATGAACATCTAAAAATGGAAGAAGATGAAAGGATTTCTGCTTTTATGGAAAGAGTAAATGAAATTGTTTTGGGTATTAAATGTTGTGGAGGAACCTTAAGTGAGGACAAAATTGTTTCAAAAGTTTTAAGAGGATTTCCACTGGCATATAAAATGAAAGTCACTACTATAAATGAGTTAAGAACAATGCCTAATACATCAGTTACTAGGGATAAATTGATTGGGAAACTTTCAACTTTTGAAATTCAAGAATTTGGTCCTATTGCTACTATAAAGATAGATTTGGCCTTTAAAGCATCAACATCATCTGCTCCATCATTTGACAAATCTGATTGGAAAGCCTTTTATGCAAGAGAACTTGAAGAAAGTAGGAAAGAAAATGAATAACTTGAAGAACTTGAAGCACTATTTGCAAGGAAAATGCCTAAAGGTCCAGTTGGAAGTAAGTATGAAGGTAAAGCACCCTTGTTTTAACTGCAATAAGATTGGTCATATGGCTTCAAGATGCCCTGATAGACATGCTAGACTAAGAGAAGAAGCTAGAAGAACATACAAGCCTAACCTTGAATATCAAACATACATATTTAAGAAGAATAAAGACAAATCTTGTTACATTGTTGATGAAGGGGTGACTGATGATTCTGATGCGGATCTGACAGACAATGGATGGGTTTTTGTTGCTATAACAGAAGATCAACCGACACCTACTACTCAACTGGTAGTACAGGCCCTGGCAGCTAAAGTTGAAGTAAAGGATGAATGGATCATTGATTCAGGATGCTCACATCATATGACAGGAGACAAAGGTAAATTCTTGAACTTTCAAGAATACAATGGAGGCTTAGTGAGATTTGGAGATGACAAAGCTTGTTCAATCAAAGGTAAGGGTTCAATATCTCTTGATGGTAAGCATAACACTGACAATGTCTACTATGTTGAAGGATTAAAGTATAATCTTTTGAGTGTTGGTCAATTAGTTGAGAAAGGATTTCAGTTACAATTTAAAAATGGAAAATGCAAAATCATGAACACAACTGGTTTGGAAATTGCAACCGGTAATCAAACTAGAGGTAATATCTTTCATTTGAATAACAATGAAAGACATGCTTAATTGCACATATAGATGAAATTTGGTTATGGCATAAGAAACTTTGTCATGTAAACTTTGATTGCATGGTAAAGATCAATACTACTAAGGCAGTTAGAGATTTACCTAAAATTGTCAAACCTCAGAATACAGTATCTAAGGAATGTCAATTTGGAAAACAAGTTAGAGCTAGTTTCAAAAGTATTCCAGAAAAATCAAATAATGCTCTTGATTTGATTCACACTGATTTATGTGGTCCAGCTAGAACTAAAATCTTACAAGGTGATAGATATTTCATGCTAATCATTGATGACTATTCTAGAATGTGTTGGGTTACTTTTCTCAAGAGAAAAATCAGAAGCACTTGGAAAGTTCAAATTGTTCAAAGCAATGGTAGAAAATGAAACCGGTAAGAAAATCAAATGTTTAAGATCAGATAAAGGAGGTAAATTTACATCTAAGAAATTTAATACATTATGTGAAGTGAATGGAATCAGAAGACAGCTATCAACACCTCAGACACCACAGCAGAATGGAGTTGTTGAAAGGAAAAACAGAACTATCTTGGATGCAGCAAGAAGTATGTTATCAGAATAAAATTTACCACATGTATATTGGAGAGAAGCAGTTAGCACAATGGTCTATACATTCAAAAAAGTTCACATCAAAGGTGAAACCAATAAGACCCCTCATGAACTATGGTTTGGTAATACTCCTACTCTTTGGTATTTCAGAATTTTTGGAAGTAAATGTTATATCAGAAGAGATGAGTATATTGGAAAATTTGATCCTAGAAGTGATGAAGGAATATTTCTTGGTTATTCATCTAAGAGCAAAGCATATAGATGTTTTGACAAGAGATTGTAGAAAATTGTTGAGAGTACAAATGTAAAGATTGATGAACAATTCAGAGGAACTTCAAGGTATATAGACTCTAAACTGGCAATAGAAATTTTGACAAATGAACCTACTCTAAATCCACTGGTACAGAATGAAGATCCAGTTACCTCGGTATCATCTGAGGATTCCACAGTAATTGAGGAACAACATCAAACTAAGACACCCTGGTATGTAAGATTGAATCATTCTAAAGATCAGATAATTGGAAACAAGTTTAAAGGAGTTATGACAAGAGGAAGATTGGCAAACGAAGAGGTATGTCTTATTTCTCAAATTGAACCATCATCTGTTAATGAGGCATGTGAAGATGAATTTTGGATTAAAGCTATGGAAGAAGAATTAGAACTATAGATCAGGAAATTGAGAAGCATCAAAACAAATATCAATTAGGACAATCACAAAACCTAAAACTACAATGAAAGCAATCCTAATCCAATCAATGAAGACATAAAGACAAGATAATCAAATTGAATGAAATTGAAGCAAACCAACGCAGATATCTCCTTCATGTGGCTCCATTGTTCTTCTTCACCCTTAAAATTTGATGTGGATCTCACCTACAAGTGCAAAATGCATGTGGAAAGCAAGTTGTTGAGAGATGAAATTCGTAGCATAAGGTTACTCAAAAATGTGATTGATTGATTTATTCTTTCATTGAAGAAAATCATCCAATTTATAGACAAATTGGAGAGAGGACAAGATTAGCATGAAGAGATTTGAAAGGAAATTCAAATCAAGAATGGAAAAATTATGACAAATGTATGACAATTTCTATGCAAGGTGTATGACAAATTATGACAAATTATGGCAAGTTGCTATGCAAGATGCATGACAAATTATGACAAGATTGAAATAGAAATTAGGAATTAGGAGAAATTAGCAAATAAGAAAATTGAGGAAAAAAGATGAAATAGAAATTAGGTGAATTAGTTAATAGGTTTTCATCCATTAATTAATTCATGAAAGAGACCTAGGACTAAATAAATAGATTTATTTAACCCACAAAGAAGAAGAAAAGGATTAAATGAACAAATCATAAAACCCTAGAAATAAGAGGACAAGGAATTAGGTCAAGACAACAAGAAATTAATGTAGGTTCGATCATGATTCTAATTGAAAAAGGACCAATGTTGATAAATGATTGAGATTGGTTGACAAAAATCAATGACAAATTGACCAAGATTGACAAGAAGATCAAATTGATAGGCGCCAATTGACGAGGAACAATGACTAATTGATCCAAATTGGCATGATTGAAAAGGACAAGGATCAATGACGAATCAATCGCAAAATGACAAGATTGACAAGGACAAGGATCGATGACAAATCGATCAAAAAATGACAAGATTGACAAGGACAAGGATTGACGATGAATCGATCACAAAATGATGAGATTGACAAGTGGACAAAACCCTAATTCTATCATCGGTTAGGATTGACGATGTCCAAAATGATGATAAATGAGCACGCACCATGATGCGACAGGATAAGATCGACCAAAATCATGATTGAAGATTGCTATCGACAAGACCTAATTCAAAAGTGAGAAAAATGAGGAATGTAGAAGAAGGACTCAATGCTTGCAAATGATGAAGACCAAGTGCGCAACATAGAAGAAATGTTAATGCAACGCAAGAACCCTAAAATAAGGCAATGTGCAAATGTTAAAGTATGATTCCACAAGCGTTGACCATTTTTAGATGTCTACATTTTGTCCCTCTTTGAGACAATGAGATTCTAAGCGTTGTTTCAAAGAACAATAATGAAAATACCCCATACAATAACAATGACATATGCATGCCCCCTTGAGGAATTGGCTGGAAAAATCCAGAAAAGAGGCCAAGTGATTGATAAGAATGACAGAAGACGATAGGTTCGAATGGATCAAAAATCAAAGGTCGGATGCACAAAGGACAAGCAATGGAACTAGACCGAATGGACTGCCAAGAATGACAGAAGAAATGTTAGTAAGAAGAAATTAGATAGAGGACAGTTAGAGATGAAGGAAAACTTGCTTTCACAAATGCACATAAGTAGGTGAGAACCTTAATTTATTTAGCAAAGCGAATGCAGAGCATCATGGCATTGAAGGCCAGAGCCGGAATGCAACCCCTTTTGCAAAAGACAGACACATCACACACAAGGAATGAGTGAAGCATCCTAGGGTGCATACATCAAGGGTTGAGGTATGTGCGGTGTTCACAAAGCGAACGTACTTATCACAGACACCCAATGATATAGTTGCCCCAGGTTGTGACAACATTCCACAAACAAAAAACACAACAAAAAGGAAAGGGACCATGAACCATCCCGGTCACTCTAAATCACTCAGTGACATCATCGAGCAACATAGGAACATGATCAAAGCCAAAGATAAATTAGTAAAAAGATAAGATGCACAAATTCAACCAAGTCAAACAAACAGTCTGATCGTCATTGTCAAAAGTGGAAAACAAGAATGATCATGCTATTTGGTTTCAGGGAATGCGGTACCCCGTCGAAGACAGGACACAGTCTAGTTTCGAGTATACCACACCCTCTATAAGACCCATGGTAATGTTGACAAGGATGAATGGTAATGTTGATGCTATTTTGATTGATGTGACAATTGTGATTAGGTTGAATGCTTGCTTGGTCGAACAGTTCATCTGTTAATGCGTGATTTCATTAAAGCACAATGTTTGATAGATTGTCGTTGGATGTATGCTCAGCGATCTGTCTATGCACAAAGGGGACCATTTATTGACAAAATGCAAAATGCCAAAGAAATTGTTTTTGGATTTTGATGTTTTTCACACTTTGTAGGAATTTTGAGTTTTTTACAAAAAAATTTTGTTCGTTTTTCAAGACTTTATTTGACTTTTTAGGGATTTTTTCAGGACAGCATTTGATTTTTAGAGATTTTTTTCAGGGCATTATATGAATGTTTTTGAATTATTTTGGGGCATTTTTTCAGGACATTATTTGATTTTTAGGGATTTTTTTCAGGACATTATTTGATTTTTAGATTTTTTCAGGACATTATATGATTTTTAGGGATTTTTTTCAGGACATTATTTGATTTTTAGATTTTTTCAGGACATTATATGATTTTTTTGGAGTTTTTCAGGACATTATATGATTTTTTTGGATTTTGACATTTTAGCTGAAAATGAACACATAATTTTTTTTTTTTGATGTTTTTGAATGTTTTCAGGATTTTTTCAATTTTTTTGATTTTGCCCCTAGTGTCTAGCAAGGCAAGGAATATGATAGGTGAATAAATAGGCTTGCTGAAATGTTGGTGGATAGAGGGAAGAAAAAGGCCTTTCATCATGGAGACAATACAGATGCAATTTTCAAGGGCTATTGCGTGATGGGACAAGAGACTGGATATGACAATGTAAAGCAAGAACATGGCATGAGGGACATGTCAAGAGGTTTTTGAAACTATGTTTAAATTTTGCATCCTTATGTCAGATCAAGATCAAGGAATGAAAAAGAGTGTATGGATAGTGATAAGATATGGATAGGATAAGAAAGACCAAGAATGGATAAGGGACATGGACTGAAGGTCGGGATTGGCTAAGGGATAGTGGCAGAAAGTTGCAATAAGCTAGGGAATATGGATGAAAGGTTATAATAATCAAATGGATAAAGACCAAAAGCTATGATGGACTAAAAGCTGCAAACAATATGCATGATGCTCATGAAGATCCTCAGCCTTGTCAAGATCAAAGGTGGAAAGGGAAACTGGACATGAGGGACAATAGGATATGAAGGGTAATGACAGGGGTTCGATAGGATAATGGAACAATGAAGGACAAAAGGATATGATAGGATAAAACCTGTCCCCAAGTATGGTATGCAAGAAGTTCATAGATTATGCATGATGCTTGTTTGCCAGGTTTTCATCACGGTACTTGCCCAAGGCGCCTGTTTGCCAGGTTTTCACCAGTGGATGAATTATTTTTGCTTTACTTTTTTTTTCTTTTTTTTCACTTTTTTTTTTTGAATTTTGACTTTTCAATAGAAGATGGACACATGATAGGGGATGAAAGAAGGACTCAAGAATTTATTTTTTTTTGGATAGTAGCCTTGAAAAAAAAAAAAAAAGGACCATGACTTTTAAAAGTATGCTAAAAAACATTGGTCGGATAAGGACATGGAAAATGAGATGAAACTAAGGCAAGGATTTACACAAAGGATGAGATCAAAGGGATCGAAGGATGGAAAATATGCATTGGATAATGGATAGGGTATTGGAAGAATTGGGCTTCAGTGGATGGAAATGAAGGCAAGATCAACATTGGCACACACATTGAGGGGTGGTGGATTGATGGAGGAAAAATGGATCTCAGATTGTGAGATTTGGATGGAGGAAAGGATGGTGATTTTGGGACATAAGGGCCCAAAATGGATGAAGAAGGTGATGGAGGAACAAATTTGAGAGGGTTGGATGGAGGAATAGCAACTTTGGATGCCAAGTTGGATGTTTCTTTAGGCTTTTGTGCTTCAAGGAGCCGCCTAGGGATCCACATGGTTTTTTATTTTTCATGCTTTTGTGGTTCCTTGGAGTGCATTACTTGTACAAGGGATTTAGGAACCCATATATATTTTGAATTTTGTTTTTGAGCAATGGGCCTTTGTGACCTTTTGGATTTTTCCTTTTCTTTTTGGATCATATTTTTCCTTGTTTTGACATGTTGATTAGATTGGACATGTTGATCCTTGAATACATGTGGATTTCTAGACTTATGAATTTTATACTTGGCATCCAAATTGCTTGGAGGGGGAAAGGAATGCATGGATGGGTATGAATGAAATGGAGTTATTTTGGATGGATGAAATTTACTCAAGGATTTGTGCCTTTTTTGACCTTGCATAGAGGATGAAGGAATATAAGGACCTAAGATGGATGGAAAGTATGATGGGGAAGGTGTATGTTTTGATTTTGATGGAGGGATACCAACATCTTGAGAGTGAGTTGTGTAGACATGACCCTTAACATTTTCTTTCATATTGAGGAGTTCTTTCTTGTGAAGGTCTACCCCTTTTCCTTTATGAATATTTTGACATGTAGGATACTTTGTGCTTTTAGAGGAAGATGCAAGTCCATTATTAGGTGGATATGATATGAGAGAAATAATGAGATCTTGAAGTGGATCAGATTGCACCAAAGTGGAAGAACCCATTATGCATGTCGAGGGTTCATGAACATTTTGTACCATGTTAGAATCATGAGGGGGATCAGGATCATGAGGGGGACTAGGATTGTGTAGTGGACATGGTTCAATGACAGGCTCTTCAAGAGATGGAATGGGAGAAATAATGGGATCATCAAAAGAAATGTGATCTTGGAGTGTATATGGAGCATTAAGACAAGGAGATGGAGGAACAAAAGGATCTTGTGGAGGATTTAAAGGAATAATTTGATCTTGACAAGGAGGAAGATCATTAGAATCCTCTTTAAAGTTTCTTTGCTCTGGACTTTTAATGGGATCATCATAAAGGATGGAAAGGATATCTTGATCTTTCTTAGGAAGTGGAATGTCAATGGGATTTGAAAGGACATTTTTTTCATGAAATGGAAGGGGATCGTTTGGTATTGGATGGACTGGGATATCTTGATCTTGCTCAGGGAATGGAGTGTCAATATGACTTTGGATAGGATGGACAAGAAGAGGGGAATCATCATGAGTGTTTGGGAAGATGGGGTCCTAGTCAAAAATTGGATGGGATGATAAGGTTTCGGGATCTTGATCTTGATCTTTTTTAAGACACGTTTCTTCATGCTCTAAATTATCTTCTTGACATGGGGTTGGACTTTGGATATGCATGGGGGATTTTGGCAAGGGATCAATGTTTTAGCATGAAGGAAATACACTTTGAACATTTGTGATGGATTCTGGCAAGGAATCAATGCTTGAACATGAGGAAGAGGGACTTTGAATGGGGTCCTCTAAAGTAGGTAATGGCAATAAAGTGCATGGTGGCATTGGGTCTTGTATTTCTGAAACATGACAAGGATGTGCATCATGAATTGGATTATCTTGGCAATCAATTATGGATAGCCCTTGGGTAATTTCATCCTTGGGTGTATTGTTTGATGAGGACAATATGAAAGGTTCTTGTGAAACTTCTAAAGGTGTAGGGATAGATGCCACTGGAGAGTCAATTTGTTTATGGGGGGATGAGGCATTGCTAGACATAATTGTATTATCTTGATCTTCCTCAAAGAACTCACTTGGTAGTTTCCTTAAGATCCTTGCAATAAGGCCGCCTTTCTTTTGAGTTTTTGACATAGTTGTATCTGGAACTTGAACTTGTTTAGAAAGGAGTTGGTTCTGGTCTGATGTCATGTTTTGATTTCGAACTAGATGTTGATCAAATTGGTTTGACATTTTCAAAATTTGGCTTGGTGCATGTTGCAACCTTTGTTTTTGAATGTTTGGTTGTGGTTGTTGATACTGAGTTGTCCATTGAGTTTGTTGTTGATACTTGACAGTCGGTTGGACATATTGTTGAAATTGGACCATTGGTTGTGTTGGTTGTATATGTTGGACCATTGGTTGTGTCTGTTGGATATGTTGTTGATTCAAGATTTGATTGAATGAAATTTGACCAAATGAATTTTGATTTGGGACTTGATTGAAATTTGTGCTTGTTTTTTGAAATTGTTTCATCATCTCTATTTGAGAGATGAGAGCTGGTATGTCTGATCGTTCGATAAGAGCTTTTACATCAATTGGCTCAAATTTTGGGTTTGGACCTTGAAATTTTTTAAATGTTTTGCACATTTGGGATCTAATCTTCTCACTATTTTTCACTTTTTGTTCCAAGATCTCTTTTTCTCAAACTAGTTTTTCCTCTAGTTTTTGTATTTGGAGCCCTGTTTCATCATAAAAAGTTTGACCGATATTGCCTTGTTGTTGGGTTGGATATAATTGTGATTGCCTTGGATTAAAATTTGATTGCATTGTTGGTTGATACGTCAAACTTTGTTGCATCATTGGTGCTTGGAACCTTGTTTCAATAGACATGTCACTATGCAATGTTTTTGGGATTTTTTATTTTAAAAGGATGATGTATGATATGCAACTAAACCCAACCTAAATAAATGAAAATGCAATCTATGGTAAGAATGCAACCTATGTTTTTGTTGTTTTTCAAGATTTGGACAGACTTTTTGGAATGCAAACCTAAAGACTCAACCTTCTGAAGTTGAAATGAAGCCAATACCTTAAAGGACAAAGGACGAAATGACAATAGGACAAATTGACAATGTCTCACCTATATGCTTGGATACTAAGCTAGGTTTGACAAAAATGATATTAATGAAAGGACAAATTTTAGACAAGGTCAAGACTCCCTAACAACAACTTAGGGTATCATCCAAAGTTTTGATTTTTTAAGTTTGACAAACCAAATTTTTGAGACTAAATGCAAGAAGGCAATGATTATGACAATGACTTAGGATATGACATGAAAATGACCTAAGGATATGATATGAAAATATGAAGCCAAGACAATATGACAATACAATGATAAGGATATGCGAAGACCAATGACTTGGAATATGCAAAATGCAACCTATGCAAGACCTAATTTTAGCATGACAAGGATAATGCACGAATGTCACCTAAATGGAAATCTAGCTTGGATATGACAATGAAATGCAAACTTAGGGAAATGATTTTGAACCTAAGTGTAAAATGAGGATGCTTGCAATGAAAAGGACTAAAATGAAGGGAGATGACAATATTCCCTAGGACCTAAGTTGGACTATGCAAAACCTAGCCTAAAGTGAGATGAATTTTGAAACAAAGATACTTAATGTTTTGACAAGCCATGTTCAAATGTTGGATGAATACTTGGATAAATTTTGACTTTTGTTTGGATTTTGTTTTGAATTGAAGGTTGTTGATTTTGAAAACCCAAGTTGATTATGAGCACTTTTGAAAGTTTGTTTTTGATTTAACCTTTGACAATCACGGAAGACAAAAATGTTTGTTTGACTTTGACTCAAGACAATCAAGCACATTCACAACAAATCCTATGGTTGGCAAGGGCAATATCTATTGAATCCTCTAACCATAAAATACAACACTCAGTCAGATAGCTAGACGCTTCGTAGCACTGGCTCCCCCTTACAGTGCACTCACTTCTCGGGCATACCAAGCTTCGAGTTCAAGGGGCATCACTTCCCAAGAACTTGCTATCTCTAACTGAGGAGTACATGAGAGGTGTCTTCAGCATGCACGTATCACAATGCCTGAGCCAACAGATAGAAGGATTTTGGCATCTAAAAATAAGAGATTCTAGCAAGGGCATCCGTTCGGGTGGGTATTGATCCGGCGAATAAATCATCGCAATACCATTCCAGCACCCATTGTCTACAACTTTCGTTGCATCCACAGTTATTTAGAGTGGTTCGGAAGAGCTTGGCTTTAGCCTATCACCACTTTGGGTCATTCCCTCTCGCCAATGCCTGTGCGAAGTGCCAGGCAAATCGGGAGGCAGGCCCAGTTCTAAGGGTTAAAACATGCAATCAAATTAAAAACAGACAAAGCATGCATGGTGTTCATTAACCTTTAAGAAATGAAATGTGCAACTATTTTAAAAATTGCAAGCAAGATGTTTTAATGAGAGTCTTTGACTGCATCCTGCATAAGATTTGTTAGTAGTTGCATTTTTTATTTTTTTTTGTTTGGATTTTTACACAAGCGTAGAACCCATCAACACAGGCGCAAAAGTGCCCAGAGAGCTCTGAGTTGCCCTGTTTCTTGAGTTTTTCACCTGCAAACAGCTCAAAAGCACTCAAAACATGGTTAAGGGGTTAGTTCATGTCAGGTTCACCAAAATGTAGATCACAAAACCTAAAACTGCAATGAAAGCAATCCTAATCCAATCAATGAAGACATAAAGACAAGATATTCAAATTGAATGAAATTGAAGCAAACCGATGCAGATATCTCTTTCATGTGGCTCCATTGTTCTTCTTTCACCTTCAAATTTGATGTGGATCTCACCTACAAGTGCAAAATGCATGTGGAAAGAAAGTTGTTGAGAGATGAAATTCGTAGCATAAGGTTACTCGAAAATGTGATTGATTGATTTATTCTTTCATTGAAGAAAATCATCCAATTTATAGACAAATTGGAGAGAGGACAAGATTAGCATGAAGAGATTTGAAAGGAAATTCAAATCAAGAATGGCAAAATTATGACAAATGTATGACAATTTCTATGCAAGGTGTATGACAAATTATGACAAATTATGGCAAGTTGCTATGCAAGATGCATGACAAATTATGACAAGATTGAAATAGAAATTAGGAATTAGGAGAAATTAGCAAATAAGAAAATTGAGGAAAAAAGATGAAATAGAAATTAGGTGAATTAATTAATAGGTTTTCATCCATTAATTAATTCATGAAAGAGAACTAGGACTAAATAAATAGATTTATTTAACCCACAAAGAAGAAGAAAAGGATTAAATGAACAAATCATAAAACCCTAGAAATAAGAGGACAAGGAATTAGGTCAAGACAACAAGAAATTAATGTAGGTTCGATCATGATTCTAATTGACAAAGGACCAATGTTGATAAATGATTGAGATTGGTTGACAAAAATCAATGACAAATTAACCAAGATTGGCAAGGAGATCAAATTGATAGGCGCCAATTGACGAGGAAAATTGATTAATTGATCCAAATTGACATGATTGAAAGGACAAGGATCGATGACGAATCAATCGCAAAATGACAAGATTGACAAGGACAAGGATTGATGATGAATCGATCGCAAAATGACAAGATTGACAAGGACAAGGATCGATGATGAATCGATCGCAAAATAACAAGATTGACAAGAGGACAAAACCCTAATTCTATCATCAATTATGATTGATGATGTCCAAAATGATGATAAATGAGCATGCACCATGATGCGACAGGATAAGATCGACCAAAATCATGATTGAAGATTGCTATCGACAAGACCTAATTTGAAAGCGAGAAAAATGAGGAATGCAGAAGAAGGACTCGATGCTCACAAATGATGAAGACCAAGTGTGCAACATAGAAGAAATGTTAATGCGATGCAAGAACCCTAAAATAAGGCAATGTGCAAATGTTAAAGTATGACTCCACAAGCGTTGACCATTTTTAGACGTCTACAAGAACAAATTGAGAAAAATAACACTTGGACATTAGTTCCTCGGCCTAAAGATAAAAATTTAATTGGAATCAAATGGGTATTTAGAAAAAAACTTAATGAAGATGGTAAGGTTGTTAGAAATAAAGAAAGACTAGTGTGTAAGGGATATTCTCAGAAGGAAGGAATTGATTACAATGAAACCTTTGCACTGGTAGCTAGAATTGAGGCAGTCGGATTATTTTTGGCTTTTGCAGCACACAAGAACTACAAAGTTTATCAAATGGATATTAAATGTGCATTTTTGAATGGAGATATTGAAGAGGAAGTATACATTGAACAACCTGATGGATTTTCTTTGACAGATGACAATGATATGGTTTGCAGGTTAAGAAAAGCTCTGTATGGACTAAAACATGCTCCAAGAGCTTGGTATGAAAGATTGGATAAGTATCTTTTAAAGATTGGTTTTACTAAAGGAAATGCAAACAACAATTTATATTATAAAGTAACTAATGATGACATCTTGATTATAGAAGTATTTGTTGATGATATAATCTTTAGAGGAGAAGATGGATTATGTAAGGAATTTTCTATTAAAATGCAGCAAGAATTTGAAATGTCTATGATTAGAGAAATAAAATTCTTTTTAGGATTGCAGATTTCATAGACTGATAAAGGTATATTCTTGAATCAATCCAAATGCTTAAAAGAGTTACTAAAGAAATTTGGGATGGATAACTCTAAACCGGTAAGCACACCTATGACAATAAATCACAAATTATCACAAAGGGATGAATCTACACCTGTTAATCCAACTAGATACAAATCTATGATAGGAGGTTTACTATATTTGACACAAACTAGACCTGATATTATGAATGCAGTGTGTATTGTTTCAAGATTTCAAAGTAATCCTAGAGAAAATCATGAATCAATAGTAAAAAAGATTTTCTGGTACTTACAAGGCACTATAAATCTTGGATTATGGTATCCTAGAGATGAAAACTTTGAATTATGTGCATACACAGATGCAAATTGGGTAGGAGATGTGGATGATAGAAAAAGCACCACTGGCGGAGCATTCTTTCTTGGAAATAGATTAGTTTCTTGGTTGAGTAAGAAACAAAGTTGTACATCTTTATCAACAGCAGAATCAGAATATGTTGCAGCAGCAACTAACTGTACACGGGTACTATGGCTTAAGCAAATGTTGACAGACATAAAGGTAAAATGCAAGGAACCTATTACTATCTATTATGATAACACTATAGCAATTGATATATCTAAGAATCCAGTATTACATTCTAAAACCAAACATGTTTCTATCAAACTGAATTTTCTAAGGGAAAAAAGTTGAAGCAAAGGAGATAAAACTAGTTTATGTGAATACTAAAGAGCAGATTGCAAATATTTTCACTAAACCTTTGCCTAAGGAAAATTTTGAATATCTCAGAGATCAACTTGGAGTCATACCACCACTGGTAGAGACTTAGACAGTTGATGATTGTCATCAACCAGTAGAATTAACAGAGAAATCTTTTATTCTGGTCTTTGATGAGGAAGCTACTTCTCAGGGGGAGTAGTTGCTATACTGAATTGATTGGTATTTTGTATATGAACCTGGTTTTATTGTAACTTTGGCATTTGATATCGAAGGGGGAGAGATATCTATGAAAAAACACATTATCTTTATTATCTTTTGGGGAGAGATTGGTATGGAAAAACTTTGAGAAACACAAGGAAAATACATGTTGCCCCCAGGGGGAGAGATTTTTATTTAGGAGAGATTATTACTTTCTGGTTATAATCTTTTTGGAGATTGTTGGTTTTTGGTACTTGACATTTCTGTTTTGGCACTTTGATGGTTTTTCCATCTTGTGTTGCCATCAATGCCAAAGGGGGAGATTGTTGGTATTTTGGTATGGTTTTGTCATTGATGTCAACACCTACTAAAACACTAGCACTTTGGAGATCCAGTAGCATTCACCAGCGATCAAGTAACTATTGCACAGTTACTGGTATCTAGTACACCGGCAAGATATAATGATCACGGGCACTTGGAATGGCATGGAAGACACATGGTTATGTTGAAAACATCGTTTGGACATCTTGTCCTAGAGTTTTGTTCATTGGTATATTCATAGTTGCATATTTGTTGTTACCGGCAAATAGGTCTAGGGTTACACCAATAGGTTTATCTTTTCCAGATCAACATGGCATGCTATGGAGATGATTAATTATTGTTGTAAATGCATTAAGCCAACATGTTCAATCAGTTATTGCATCGGATATTATATTGTTTGTAAAATATTTTATTTTTAATATCTTGTAGAGCCGACCTACTAAAATTGGTCTTAGGTTATGGTATAAATGTAAGATATTATTTGTAAGATCAAGTGTGGAATGCAAAAAAGGATTGTGTGAAGGTATATGCAAGATTAAGCAGAGCTATACATGCAAACAACATTTGAAGATTGAAGGAGGATTTTTGTGGAAGCATATCAGCATTACACTGGTACTGAATCCAGCATATGAAGATGCTATTTTGTGCAGTACATTCTTATTGGATTTAACCATCCAACTGTAGTCAGTGTGACTCTCATTTTGTGATTGAGCAGTGAGCTCTAGGCTATTGGCCTTTCTGCATGTGCAGACCCCATTTATGTGCACTTACTATCTGCAGTAGTATCATCTGATTGTGGGTAAGGTTTCCCACTATGGTTTTTCCCCTTACAGGATTTCCATGTACAAATATTGGTGTTATGTGTTGTGGATGACTTTGTGTTTATATTTCATGCACTAATCCTTACCAGTATAGAAATTAACTATTATAACTGTCTACTGGCATACTTAACTAGTTTACCGGTATTAAGAATTAAGTTGGTTAAATTGTTTTTGGTTTAAATTTATTTGACAACTGACTCACCCCCCCCCCCCTCAATTGTCTCCGGGACCTAACAGTAGTATGATAACTACCTTCTCTCTGGATCTCTGCAACTACCTCCTCATATCATCATTGCCAGTGGGAAGTCTCCTTCCCAGTCTGAACTAATGCTCTAATAATGTTAGCCGAGAGAGTACCTGATCCAACCTGCTGAATATGATCAAGAAGGCCTTGAGTATCTTACTGTCTCCTAACAACTCTATCTTGCTCAATCATAAGAGTCTGCACCTATACTCAAAGCTGATCAATCTTTTCTCTCAGACTGTCTATGGTATCCTGCCTTGGCACATCATGCTTTGATGCATCCTGCTCTGGCATATCATGTACTGGTGCATCCTGCTCTAGCAAATCCTGCTGAGGTGCATGAACCCCAATCCCCTCACCACCACCCTGTCCAACTACTAGAATCTTGGTCTGAGTAACTCTCTGAACCTATCATCTAATCAAGGGAACATGATCCTTAGGATCCCCATCATCTCCACCATGTGCTGCAATAACCCTAGGATCTAGCTAAATCTAACCAAAATCAATCCCTCTCTCGCAACCCCCATCTAGTCCAGTCACCCTGCCTTCTGTTAATGGCAACCCTCTCGATGATCTCATACCTATCCTACCATGCTCCCTCCTAATCTTTCCAACATCCCTCCCACCCATAGGACGTGCTCTTGCAATCCTACTAGCCGGTCCTCCACGGACTCTCAATCGACCTCCCCTCCGTCCAGGTCTCCTACCACCACCACCACCTCCATCCCCACCCTCATCATCACCTCTCCCAGCCTCATGAGAAGCTCTGAGATCTTATCTACATCTTCGTCTCCTAATAAATGGATCATCTAAGTCATCATCATCATCTCCTGAGCTAGGAGGAGGATCTGCTGGATCAGTAATGAGAGGAAATGGATGAGCTAATATGTACTGCACATAATCTACAGTAACCCCAGGATCAAGAATGTGTAATCTCATATCATAAGCCACTCTCAGAGTAGCAACAAACTCTGCACAAGAAATCTCAAATGACAACGAAGGTCCCCAATCTCGCCTATCTCTGTACCACCGAGCATATATCATCACACCAGTAGGCATAGGCTGGATTATACCAAACTGTCTCAAAATGCGACCAATCAATTATCGCTCAACAATATAAGGAGTCCGACCAATGAGATATCTACTTTGCATAATAAATGGTAATGTCTATGCATCATCCATCCATGGCTCATAATCAAGATATGGTCTCCAAGTAATGCTATCCAATGAATCAAGCACCCAATGCCAATATTCCATCTTATCTAGCTTATGTTGAGTAAGAATATCTGCATAAAAATACACATATGGCTGCCTCTCTCCACGAACTCTGTGATGGATAGGCCAGGTAATAGCAATGTGCTCCTAGTAGCAAATCTGCAATAAAGTGCATCCTGTAGACAAACTCGCACTCTCATCATACACTACTTGGTGAAGATCATGATATAAATGTGTCAGCATGCAAACACCTCAAGCATATCAAGTACAATGTTGTATCATACTTAAGAGAATCTCACCACATCCAATGGAAAAACCTCGTGATCTCCTATTAGGACATATAAATCCTCCAATCAGACCAGCAAGAATAATGGGAAGAGCCTCATAATACATCACCATATCAACCCATCAGATCTCTCCTCTACCAATTCTCTCATCAGCAAACATGACTTTGCAAGCCTCTGTCCCAACCCGATCCTGAAAATCATACTACACTAGCTCGCCAATCATTGGGATGTGCAAAATCCTATAGACATCCTCAAGAGTCACACTAATCTCACTCGTCAGCAGGTGGCAAGTGTTATGCTCGCTATGCCATCTCTTGGCTAAAACCGTCAACAATCCTCTATTATGCGTAATCTCAGGCATATACAAAAGATGGCGTAAACCACAGGCATCTATATGTCTAATCTTAGCCTGTGTCAACTTTGGAACTAAATGACGCACTGCCGGTAATTTCTCTCGACATTGGAGAACATCAATTTTCTCCTATTTATCAAGAGAAATCAATCAATCATCAAAATTGAATCATCATCTATCTATCTATCAAAACAAATTGAAGCAATCTATGCTATCTATCTATCAAATCAAAACTGAATCATCATCTATCTATTTATCAAAACAAACTGAAGCAATCTATGCTATCTATCTATCAAATCAAACTAAATCAAATCGTTATCTATCTATCAAATCAAATTGAAGCATACAATATCAAAAAATTTTAAAACCTATCAATCATGGTTTTCTATCAGTCACTGAGTTCACTCAAAACTTTGCTAAGCTCTTACATCAAAAACTAAATCGGTTTCTTAGAGCTACTCTATCAATCAAGCTAATCAAAGCTACTCTATCAATCAAGCTAATCAAAGCAATCCTATCAATCAATCTATCAATCAAAACTATCAATCAATCTATGAAGCACACATCACTCAACCAAGTCCCTATTTCATCATTAATGTGTATTAAACACGTTCAATCTAATCATCAAAGTGATTTTTAAATATTTGCACTTATCAAAAAACATCAAATTTGAGCAAAAGCGCTATCCTATTGAGTATTTGCACTAAAACTACAACAAATGTGCTAAATCTAAAAGCATTTGCGCTAAACTTGAGCATATGCACTATTCTTTTGAACAAATGTGCCAAATCTAAAGACATTTGTGCAAACCCATGCAAAAGCGCTACCTTATTGAGCAAAAGTGCTAACAAATGAATCATTTGCGTTATCCTATGCAAAAGTGCTAACATTCTTAACATATATGCTAACAAAAAGAGCATATGCACTAATCTATGCATTTGTGCTAATCCTAAATGCATTTGCACTAATCCTAAATGCATTTGCGCTAAAACAAAATGCAAAACCGCTAACCTAACATCGAAAAAATTGCAAAAAATTTGAAAATTCAAAAAACGTGCGAAACACATGAAAAGTCAAACGAAAACTTTAAAACAAAGCTCGGGATAAAATACATATCGGATACCCATGCTCAACAAGTCACTGATAATGTTGAATACGCTCAAAATGATGGTTCTCCATGGGAATCACCATTTCACCACCTCAGCAATAATATTTTCTCCACAGGCTAACAAGGATAACAATGAAATTAAAATTAACCTTGGTTAATTTTATATTTACTATTTGAAGAGTAATTAATTTCAATGGAGCAATTTAATTTGTTTTTTCCAAATGAATTTAATTGACTTAATTTTTATCAATTATCATGAGATGAATCGTTCAAACAAGAATTTTTCGACAATTTCACGATCAATCTCCTCAGGGGGCACACAATCATGATTTTTTAATCTTCGTCAGGTGCACTATCAAGACTTGATTTAATCTTTGAAACAATGTTGTCTTGAAATCATTTCAAAGCGGGGCAAAATGTATACACATAAAAATTGGCTATGAGCAATTAAATAAATATTTTATATTTATTTAATAATTATTCTTCTATTAAATAGTTAATTTGAAATTATTTAATTCATTTTTCATGTCTTTCTATTAATTAATATTTTATTAATTAATTCATTTATCCTATTCCTCTAATTAATTAAATATCTAATATTTAATAGTTATTCTTCTATCCTATAGTCTCAAATATTAAATAATTAAATTATTTAATCCCTTTTCCAACTCACCCTCCATCTCCACTTCATCTTACCTTTGCCAACTCATCCAACATATGGCTAAAGAAATTAATATTTCTTAAATATTAATTTATCATTTTTCTCCAACCTCCAAACTTAATGAATATTGTGTACGTACACATATTTCATAACCATCTCCTATATTCTCTCCAACACCCCCTACATCTTAGGAAGGACTTCAGTCCACTTGTCCTCTCATGCCTAAATTTCTTCCAACCATCCCTAGATTCTCTCAGTCAGCAACCCAGTCAAGGTGAGATGAGTGGCACTTGTCTTCTCCTTCCCCCTTTCTCTCAACCTTCACCTTTGCTCACAACCATCCAAATCTATAGATCTAATCATGACCGTTGATCTAAGCCACATCATCTCATCCTCTCAAAGTCTATAAAATCAAGAGCTTCAGTTGAGAGAGAGTTAGACTTCAAGAGACTTCAAGTGCATTTTGCAAGCTAATCATATGCATTTGTGAGTTTTAGTTTTGAAGCAAATAGCAAATAGCATAATCATGTAGTATTGCATATCATAGTATTAGTATACTACAAGTTATCAGTCCATTCTTCATATGCCATTTTGGAAGCCATCAATACAATGTCTGAGAGCACACCATCTGAAACCAGGAATAGTGGAGTTAGGACACAATGAGACATAAGCCATGAAGGTAATATTAATATTTTATTTCATATGTATTTCATGTAGTTTCATTGGTTGAATTTGGGTTTCTTGTATGCATTTCCATTTTTATTTTGTGAAACTAACTTATTACACGTAACATTTTGAGGATGAAATTCAAGTCAACATAGAAAATATTGATCCTCACAATGAAAATGGGAGTTCTATATATAGGAAAAATGGGCAAATGAAGGGTTGAGACTAAATTGGTTGAGGAAGGCTTAGGATTGATTGAGGAAGTGTTGATCCTCAATCCATGTGCTCTCTTTTAAGCTAATCGCATGTTGACAAGTTTCAACAACGGAAGGCTTTAGAGGAGAGGGGTACAAAGCATTAAATGCCTAAAGACTTGAAGGAAGCCATTAAAGGCTTAAGAGGACTTTGAAGGAAACCATTAAAGGCTTCAGAAGACTTTGAAGGAAGCCATTAAATGCTTGAGTTGATAGGTTTTGAGTTAACCTTTGGTTTAGAAATGTGCAAACCATTAAAGGGTGATTAGGCTAATTTGATAGGGTGTTTCAAAATGATTACAAGGAAGGTTAACTTTCAACTTGCATTTTCTAAAAGATGTGAAACAGGAATTTCAGGAATTTAAATAAATATTTATTTAAAAGTGAGAGAAGGGATAAGATGAACTTATTTATTTAATTAATAGCCTCAATTAAGTGGATAGAATTGGGTGCCTATATTTGCCCCTCTTTGAGATGGTGTGACTTATCATATCGTTTCAAAAAAAAACCAGTCAACATGGTACATGCCCCATCATGCCTCAAGTTGGTGGTTAGGTATTCCCCCTCGAGAGATGGGATGAAATTTCAAAAATTCAAGACATCTCTCAAAAAAAATAATTCAGAAAATTAGGCATGGTAGAATGGCCGATTTTTGGATTGAATGGTGAATGGACTAATGAAAAAAAATATGAGTGAGTTTTGAATGGTGAGAGGCATAAGAGAAGGAGAAGCTAGTAAGTACCATTATCCTAGGTAATGCAAGGGATATTGTGCAAATGTAGTGTTTGGTGGTGCCTCTGGTTGATGTTGCACAATTGATCAATATAGTTTTGGCTTAATTGTTTGGATAGTTTGGTGCAATTGTTTGAATTGCCTTGGTTTTAATCAAAGCGTGACACTTGATGTTATTTGCTTGGATAGGATAAAGTTTGAGTAATTGATTCAAATCAACCTATTGAGACTTAGATAATTAATGTAATTGTGTGATGAAGTTGAGGTATCTGGGTCGAATTACTTGTTGAGATGTAGATAATTGATGTAATTGTTTGTTTTGATCATGTTTGATTGTTTTATCAATTTATAGTTGGGCTTAAATGGCTGACACACTAACTTGTTTTGCTTACACAATGACCTAGGTGACACAAGCTATGTATCCCCTCCATTTAGAGATGGACTATGATGTACTTGGCATGATCAGCTTGCGACTGACGATAAAGGATATTTGGTGATGATGACCTACATGGGGAGGGGAGGGGGGATTCAATTTTAGATAGAAGGTATGGAGGACCTAGAACCTAGTCCTTTAGCATGAGGCTACCTTTTGAAGAGGACTGAATAGAGTATCGATTGTCATAACTATGGTGTATGAATGATATACAATGATTTGGATGGATGGAATGCAATGGTAAGATATGTTCATATAAAATGAATTGGATGGATCTTTGCTCTTTTTAGAGTGTTTCTTTCATCATTGAGCTTATTTAGTACTAATCTTGACCGAGGTATTGGAAACCAAGGTTGATAATTTCACCTACAAACAAACATATTGTAAACAAGGAATATTCCCTTCCATTTCAGTTCATATACTTATGGTTGAGGTATAGATTGTAGTCAATAAGCCATAGTTATCCATGTCTATGTATATTTGCATAGGATCTCATAGCTTAGTGAACTTCCCACGAGGACACCATTAGTATTTTCCCTAGAACTTCATTGGAATAATCCACAAATAAAAAATAAAGGAAAGATACCATGAACCATCTTGGCCACTCTAATTTCTTGTGGATATCCTTGAGTAACATAGTAAGATGATATAAATAAATTGTTAGAGTAATCTTTTATTAGCTAATAATTATTTATTTAATTATTAGTATATTATACTCTATGCTTAAGATAAACTTAGGAATCTTATAATTCTTTAGGGTTTTCACCTTTCGGGTTTCGAATATCCTCTTATAAGGATTCTCTCTTTGTATTTTTTATAACAACTGTAATTATTGAATTGCATTCTTGTTGTACAATCAATATGACTCCTCTTTTCTAGATCTCTGAATTCTGGCCTCCATAGCTTTTTTGCTTCTCTCCTTCTGTGACAGGTTTGCATGCAGGTGATCTTTGGGAGCTGTAGAGTTGATTTTTCCTCAACTCCAATATGCTATCATAGCTCCAGTTTTGCATGCCCATGTTCTCTTCATGAGTTTTTTGGGCCTTACTCTTCAGATCTGAGTATTCGGGGGTTTGTGTAGTTGTTGTTTTTTCTCATTTTTGGGGTAGCTAATTTTTTGGTACATTTTGGTGCCAAAAGGACCTCACAGTTGGATTCAGGAGGTCGATTCCATGAATTTTGATATATAATTCGACCTATTCCGATGACAAGGGCATCTTGGCCATGATTTTTCATTGGCACACTTTACGAGGAACAAAAATCCGTACGATTGTACCTGCAAATGCGTCAAAAAAATTTCCACAAAAAAAAAATTATTATTATTATTATTTTGTTGCCCTCTTTATGCCCTAAAAGAGGGGTTTTTTTCTTTTGGCCGTAACTTGGCCATACAAAGGAATTTTTTGACAAACCTTATATCATCGGAAATCTCTTTCCAAGCTCTATCTAGATCTGCGGGTTTGAAATTTTTCTTTTCCTTTTTTTATGGTGTTTTTTTGCTGCCAAAGCCAGAAGTTCCTTTTTGCACTCTGGGAGACATAACTTGAGCATCCGACCTCCATTTTTCAAAAACTTTATATCATTGGAAATCTTGTTCTGTGTTCTTTCCATTCATATGAATTTTATTTACAGATTCTGCTCGAGGTATATTTTATTCAGTTTTTTGTTTTTCAGCACTCTAGTGAATATCTTGGATGTTTCAGGTCCTGGGATCTCTTTCTTTGAGTAGGATGTCTCGTCTTTGGTTGTTCTTTCTATTTCTAGTCTTTTGTCTCTTCTAATCATTGTAGCATTTTATTTATGCAAATGCACTGAGATAAAGTGCCACCATGCATTGTATACTTAGGATCTTGCACATCTTGTGTCTTATTGTAAATGCACTACATTATAAAGTGTCATGGGGGGGTTGATGTTTGCCTTTTGTTTTCCATCTACCTTTGTCAAGTGAGTGTTCCTTTCATGACATTAGCCTCATGATGTGTGTCAAGTAAGTGTTCCTTCCACGACACTATGTACTTTCTCTACACCTTTGATGTTTCTAGTTCTTCGTCATGCAGTTCTTGTTGGTCATTCTTTTTCAGTGTACATGTCCCTCTCCCTTTTTCAGCATTATGGGGAGGTTTGTCCTATTGTTCTAATGCTTCCTTGGTTCGATTGATCAGCTCTTCAAGCTTTGGTGTTTCATGTCATCTATATCTTCGAGTTTAGTTGTTTGCCTTTGTTTGCCATCTGATTCGAGTAGTGTCATTTGAGGGAACTCATGCAGATTACAGTCTTCTCTACCTGGTCATGTTCTATTTCAGTGGAGGTTCTTTAGATCAGAATTTACTCTTCGACAGTGTTTGGAGCTATTTCATGCTTCAGTGGTGTTCTTCATTCTCTTCTTTTTGTTCCTATCTTCTGAAACACTCTTGTTTGGAGGGTTCTTAGTCCTTCACTTGAGCTTTCATCTCTTCTTGGAGAGGAGTTTTGTTCCCACAGGGTTTTCTCCCTTTTCTCCACTTTACAGAGATTTTATTATACTTCGGTACCTCATTAGGCCTAGTTGTCAGGACCCATTATTTATTTCCTGCATTTTTTACATGTTTTTTTAGTCCTTAGTTGTTTTTTAGCTATTCCCTAAGTTCATCTTAAGGGGGGGTGTTACAATAATCTTTTATTAGTTAATAATTATTTATTTAATTATTAGTCTATTATACTCTATGCTTAAGCTAAACTTAGGAATCTTATAATTCTTTACGGTTTTCACCTTTAGGGTTTCGACTATCCTCTTATAAGGATTCTCTCTTTGTATTTTTCATAACAACTGTAATTATTAAATTGAATTCTTGTTGCACAATCAATATGACTCCTCTTTTCTGGATCTCTGAATTCTGGCCTCCATAGATTTTTTGCTTCTCTCCTTCTGTGACAGGTTTGAATTTAGGTGGTCTTTGGGAGTTGTAGAGTTGATTTTTCCTCAACTCCAATATAAATAAAAGACAAAAATACTATCAACAATCAAAAAACCAAAGAATCTCATTGCCAAAAGATATGTCATAATGTCTTGTTGGAAGGAAGGATGCATCCTTGTTAAGACATTTGTTTGATGTTAAGTCAAAGTATTTGACAATTTGTGGACTAATTGATAGTTTTTCTTGTTTGAGTATTTGATTTGTAATCTCTATTTGTTGTCGCATCTAATCGAATGTTTGTGTCAACAAGAATCGGTTTATTACACTATTTTTGATTGGTTTTTGTGATGTTTTTTGGTATTTTCTAGTTGTTCCAATGTTTTTGGTTTATTTCAAGATATTTTTTGAATGTTTTTAGATTATTTCAAGACATTTTTCAAATGTTTTTGGATTTTTATAGTAAAGTAAATCTGTGAACTAGTGATATTAAGGATCCACTACCATCATTATGCAAAGGAAAGTTCCCCCAATTAGGTGTTCAATGCTAAGTGCAATGGCGGGACTGTAGGACAAAGATTAATGATAGATCAATATCAAGTGATGGTAAGTACAGAAGGTTTTCGATGGATGAAAGGATTTTATCAATGAATCTAAAATATGGTAGAGAAAATTCTTTATGCATGGTGTATGTTTATCAGGTTTTCACCATTGAACTTGTCCAAGGCACCACCTGAGTGGTTTTCACCATTTGGATGAATGAGTTATCTTTACTATTTTCTTGTTTTTTAATTTTTTTGTACTTTTTTCTTGACGTTTTTTGAATGTTTTTATATTTTTGAAATATGTGTGAGCTTGATTCTCTGAATATCTATGTATGGAACTTCTTGAGATGCATGTTGTTGATTGGATCTGAGAGTGGTTCCCCTTCTAAAGTAGCCAACTGATATGCCCCTGACCCAAAGACTCCAATAATTACATAGGAACCTGGCCATTTTGATTCAAATTTTCCTCTCTTTTCCCTATTTGGCTGGTTGCAATGATTTTCTCAAAGAACAAGATCGCCAAAATCAAATGCTATATGCTTAAATTTGTGATTTTAGCTTCTTCTCATGCATTGCTAATATGATTTAAGATGGTTGAAGGTAGCTTGTTACTTCTCATCTAACAATTCCAAGTCCTAAAGATGTTAGACCTGGTATTCCTCATCATCGATTAGATTGTGTAGTGATACCCATAGGGATGGTAACTCAACTTCAATAGGTAAGATAACTTATGCTCCATAAACAAGTGAATATGGTGTTGCGCTTGTTGGGGTTTGAATGCTAGTTTGGTACACCCATATTGCAGGATTTAGACAGATGTGTCAATCACGACCAACGTCATTGATTATTTTCTTTAGGATTCTTAGAATATCCTAGCAATGGGGACTCAACCTTGTGGGTAAGATACATCCATCATCATTAGGTAGCCATAAATTCACTATCATTGTTACTGATTACTTCAAAAAATAGATAGAATTCATTCCATTAACACAAGTCACTAGCAAGAAAATTGCATCCTTTATCCTCAATTATATCATATATTAGTACGGTGTTCCCATGTCCATTGTCATAGATAACAATCTTTCATTCAAAAACTAGGATGTCCATGAAATTTGTGAAAAAATCAATATCCAGCACCGATTCTCCACCCCAAATTATCCACAAAGTTCATGAACATCTAGAGAATCAATGTTGGATTTAGAATTTTTCACAAAGTTCATGGACATCCTAAAATTTAAATGGAAGACTGTTATCTGTGACAATGGACATGGGAACAACGTACTGGCATATGATATAATTGAGGATAAAGGACGCAATTCTTGTGTTAATGGAATGATTTCTATCCATTTTGTGAAGTACTAGTAGAAATGATAATAAATTTATGGCCACCTAATGATGATGGATGTATTTTACCCACAAGATCGAGTCCCGACTGGCAGAAAGGCCATGGTGTTGCAATAGGTTGTAGTTCCTACATTGGTGCATGTATCAGGTCTCCATGAACTTGGCATTTATTGCACTTTCTAACAAAATAATAAGTCTTTCACCATTGAAGGCCAATAGTACCCTATTCTCATGATCCTTTTAGCCAAGGAAGGGTTGCTAGACTAAGCTTCACAGATTCCACCATTTACATCATTTAAAGTTGTTGTCACCTCTCCTTGCTCTAAACATTGTAGGAGAGAACCATCGAGACCTCATCAGTATAGGGTATCAGTAATGATTATGTATCGGGATGAGTGGTGTATGAAGGTGTTACCTTTATTATTGGATAGGTCTGGTGGAAGGATTTTATCATGAAGGTAAGTGTAGAAACCACCATACCAAGGGGAGGTGGGACCAACTATTTGACATACCATTTCAGACTCTAGGATATCATAAGTAAGAATCCATAACTATTCTACTAAGAACTCGTAGTATGTGGAATTTTATGGTAGATCTAGAAGAGAGGCTATCATAGCCATTGCATCTATAGCTTGGTTTTGTTCCCATGGGATTTGCTCAAAAGTGATAGTTGTGATGATTGGCTTGAAACTATCGACCATACACTTGTAAGGCATGAGCTTTTCATCCTTGGTTTGGTAGTCATCATTGACTTGTTGAATTACTAGTTGAGAGTCACCATAGACTTGTAGGTCCTTCAAGTTCCATTCTATAGCCATTTTGAGTCTTGTGATCAATACTTCATACTTTTCTATGTTGTTTGTACATGGAAATGTTAGCCTATATGACTTTAGGATGTTGTCACCTTGAGGAGTGATGAAGAGAATGCTCAAAACTGAACCATGACGAGTATATGATCTGTCAAAGTAGAGCTTCCACTATTATGTAGGTGTTACTGTGAATATTGCTTCATTAGGAAAGGTTGATAGAAGTGGGTGATTACCCTCCATGGGAGCCTCTTCCATTTGATCTACTATTACCTACCCTTTGATTTCCTTACGGTCCATATACTCAATATCAATTTTGTTGAGGGTCATGACCCACTTTGTTAATCGACCAGTTAGACCTACTATACTTAACAAATATTGCAGAGGATCGTTCTTTGCAATGAGTTTTATTTTATGTGTTAGCATTGTAGATGTATAAAAATGACCACATTCCTAAATTAATATTTAATGTTTATTTTATTCTCATTCCTGTATTTAGTTAAATCTAATTTAATTAAATCATCCACATTCCTCTATTTGATTAAATAAATTATTCAATTTATTTATTTAAATTCACTTGAGCCCTTTATATCATTTAATTAAATAAATCATTTTATTTAATCAAATCCCTTCTCTCTACTTTTAATTAAATTTACATTTAATTAAATAGTTCACCCAAAATAAATAAATCTAATTTATTTAATCCCCCACTTGCAACCAAATTGAAATAAAGCAATTTATTTTAATTAAATCCTATTATCCCTCACCCACTTGCATTTTCCTACATCTCCCACTTGCCTCCTAACCCTCCTCCTAAATTCTTCTAGAATCCCTCTAATCCTAATCAATTAACCTAAACCCTTCAATTATCCCCTTTCCATAAATTTGAGGAGGTCACTTCACAAATTTGGAGTAAAGTCTTCCAAAGGCATTAAAGCCTTTATGCCTTCAACAAGCTAACTTGTTGAATACCCCCAAATTTGGAAGGACTCTTACAAATTTGTCCCCAAAGTCTTTCAAACCATTAATGGTTAACTAACCCTTTGTGGCATGGTTAGAGACTTTTTGCCTAACTCAACCCTCATCTAACCCAGGGGTCTCATCAAGCATTCATTTTTTTGACCATGGTTATCCCTTTAACCCTTGCACAAGAGTTTACCCTTTGGGTAAAAGCTTTATCCAATGGATAACCTTAACCTAGCCTTAACCCTTACCTCCTAAGGTAACCATGAGGTCTTCTCAAGCATTTAATTCTTCTTACATCCCCTCTCAAGAAGTCTTATGTTGACAATTGTCACCATTTATTGGTGAGAATTGTAAACATGTATTGATAACTTTCAATCCTAACCCTTGATAAGATCATTCAATCCTGACCATCCATTGCCCTGTTTCTCTTATAAATAGAGCCCCCATCCCTCCATTTTACAACACAAGTCTTTAGTATCATACTTATACTCAATTTTAGCAAGCATCTAGCCTCTCTTTGCAATAGAAATAAATCTAATAATCATCTTAGAAGCATTTCTATCATCTTAGATTAAATCATATCACTAGTATATCATGTTAGGATAGTATTTTTACTAATCTTGTCATCTTATCATCTAGTTTAGTTCATTTGTTAGAATCATGCATAGATAGGATGCATTCATACTAAATTTGATCTAAAGCATCCCTCATTCTTGCATTTTTCATCCTTAAGTCACTTTGCTCATTGATCTGAGAGAAAAGGAATTGGCTTGAGGGATCTTGTGAGATAGAGAACCATGAAACACCCCTTGGGAACTTGAGCTATTCCTCATAGCTCCATAAATTGCACCAAGAGTCCCATGGGTGTGTGGCCAAGTCTTTGAATAATTTTCACAATTTCAGTTTCATTGAACTGCTTTTCCCGCATACATTTCTGGCGCCCACCGTGGGGCCTAACCCCATTAATCAAATCGGTTTTTGAATATGACCAACTTTGCAGGTATGCGGGAAATGAGAATCGGCATGTAGGGAACATTTCATAGCACATCTGGTTAAAACTTCAGCGCATCCGATCTACTATTTAGCGCATTGGACTCATACCTTAGTGCGTAGGAACCCTTGTTTAGCGCATAGAATTTTTAACATTTCCTGTAGCTTTCATCACCGAAATTTAATAGTCCAGCGCATCACAGGTTTTTTGTAGCGCATCCAGTGCATTCTGTAGCGCATCATAGACAGAAAGAAGGAAATAATTTGTAACAGAAACCTCAAAATTAGACTTGTGGAAGTCCACGAAATCATCATTTTTGCTAACTGATTAACTGATTTTTTGCAGGTTACTAACAGTTTGATTGCAGGTTTGGAGTCTATTTTATTTAAGCTAGGATTAAAGTAGTTTAAATTTTACTAACTTTTCTGAGTTAGTTAAGATTAAAATTTCTTTCATTCCTTTTCAAGCTAAAATTGAACTCACATTTCATTTTGGGCACCTAAAAAGAATGACAACAAGAATATTTCTTGCTTTCTTAGGAGAAAATTTTCATTTTGGGCCTCTAAAAAGAACCAACAAAATTTTATTTTGCAAAGGAGTTTTAAAAAGAACCTCACCATCCTTTGGTGTTTAAAAGGATCAATTTTAACATTCTGCAAGGTAAAAGAACCTCACTTGTTAAGTTTTATTCAAAGTGAAAGAGGGAAATTCTAACCCTTTGTCGATTTCTTTTGTTGACCAAAGTCAAAATCTTTTCTTTGTTGACCAGGTTTCTTTTCACTAGATTAGATAATCATTGATTTGAGGAAATAAAATGAACACCATGTTTTTGTGGAGCAATATCTCCATATAGACTATAACAAATCATTGCAATAAAGGGATAAAAGAACACTTGTGTGCTTTTCTTCAAAAGTGGAAGGTATATGCTCTCCCCTTAACCGGGTGATCAAAAAGCCAAACCACTCTTATGCTTTCAGTGTTTTAAAAGCATTTAAATCCTTTAGCAAGCCTGCACACTCGAGGAGTTAACAACTCTTAAAGCCATTCTTTGGCCGATGTGAGGGGAACGACCTAAGTGGGGAATGGCTTTGACGCCAAGTGTTCCAACCCACTATAATCAAAAGTGGAAGGTGACAAAAGTCCTTTTCAACGGTTGCACACAACGATTATCCTTCCACTAGTATCTTTACGATACGTAAAGCCTTTGTTCTAAAGGTTGGGAAGCCTCCTGAGGGAGTTTATCACTGATGGCTGAACAGGAAGCCTAATTACGAACTTGTTGGTAAACAGATTTGTCACTGCGGTCGTTTACCTGAAACTGACCATGTTTGCCCAATAAGTAGTGACAAACGTTCCAACAGTTGGAGAGATCATTCTGTGAAACATGATCTTCCTCTGTGTTTGAGAGGGGCAGCTCCCTTGTATGATAGGGGTGTTTAGGATTTTTGTGTACTTTTAACTTGAAAGTACATAAAGGAGAAAACATAGAACTTAAACAAGATTAATAACAGAAACCCTACTAGAAGACATACGAACAAGTACGATTCCATAAATGTTGACAATCACAAAGGGGTTACCACAAAAGATTAGTCATGCAACAATGATGAAAGAAGTACAATAAACCTTGACACACGAAGAGATAGGTTGCACTAGCACATACAAATCAAGATACCATGAAATGATGTGTTTCATCAATGGATTTTTCCAATACATAAAGGGATTACTAATTCAACATACAAGAAATTAGTAACAATAACTCATGAATACATTCAAGACATATGAACTCAATGCATTCTTCATTATTCTTTTTGAAAATATACAAGTTCAAAAACCCCTTAGTCAAAGGTGTGAATATCAAAAGATCTCACTTTGTTTCTCTACAAAATTCTGCAGAGTTTTCCCCCTCTGTCAGAGTCTCCCCTTTACATTACAAATAGCCTTGTATTTATAGGATTCCCAGAATAACCACCATAATAACTAAATTTAATTCTGGGTTAATAACTAACTCTTTTTTGCGTGAATTTCAATAAGTTAATAAATTACGCACTTATGTGCAGAAAAAGTCAATTTCCTAACCTTTGGTTACAATAAGTGACATAAGTCACTTTTTACAAAAAGAACAACTTGAAACTTTATTATTTTGATGAAAAACAAAGTAATAAGTTATGTTGAGGTTCTTCTTTGTCTTCATCCACTTCATTTGGACTTTCAATATGTCTTTCCATTTGAAAGGAAAAGACAACCTTGAGGTTCTCCATAAGAATTTAAGGGATTGATTGTTGCAATACGCCCATGCATTGATAAAATGATCATTAGCACGAAGAAATATTTTTCCACCAATAACCTATCTTTGAGGAGATGCTCTCCAACCACCTCTACATCTACTAAGTATCTTCACTTGATTGTTATCACTTGAATTTATTCAAATCCTCGCGAGTTGGTGTTTGCCATAATTGGAAGTCTTAAGTCTTATTTCGAACAAATTTGATGTTCTTCACAATATAGAAAGTTGTGTTTCTTTAATGAATCCCTTTTCAAAGAATCCCACTTTACCATTAAACCTCCATTCTAATATATAAGCAATTACAACAAATTGGTTGAGATCTTCAATATTTATCCAAGGTAACATTGTGAGATGCCATGAATATACAACACTTTGTGTACATGAATATAAGGCTCTCTTGATGAATTACTACACCATGCATTTATGATGGAAGAATATTCCCATGCTAGATGTTTTGAATATTTTTCAACTTTCCACTGCTCTTTCCAAATGTTCAATGCATTCATCTTTTAATCCTTTGACATTTTGCACAATAACTTCAATGTCTTCTTTGAAAACTTTCGAGCGCCTTTTCAACTATGCACTGTGACACCACGAGACCACAATTTCTTTGAGGTATTCTATCCAACGGTTTACGTGCCTTGACTACATTTTCATCTCTTGAAATATTGTAAACCCTTTTCATCAAATTGAATTTAAATCTGCCATTTTGCATTTGCTAGATACTTTCTAAAGCCTTTGTTGCGAATCTCACAAACATTGCATTATGTGATATTACATCTCTTTCAAGGCATTCTGTCAAACACAATGTTCATGCTCTATTTCAAAGCTCCCATTTTGACAAAGGTAGAGAAGGATGCTAAGAAATAATTTGGCTTTCTACTCGCCAATTGCATTTGCTCTAAGTTTTGAATGTGCAAATCTTATAATCATCACATGTCATGAGATGACATCGATTTGAGGAACTTTGTCAAACATTTAACTTGCCTTGCAGTCGTTGCACACCATGAGATGTCTCCTATCTGAAGCATTCTATCAAACGGTTTGCTTGCCTTGTATAAACTTCTACATTCTGTAGCATATGACATATTGTCAAACATGTCATGTCATGAGATGACATCAATTTGAGGCATTCAATCAAACAATTTGCATGTGGTTGATATGCTTTAATGGATGTTAATACCCCGTTTCAAAGTTTTTCTTTATTTTTGACAAATCCATTTTGTGGATATCCTGCAATCATCGCATTTCATGAGACCACATTTCTATGATCAAAGCATGTCGTGAGATGACGTTTCTTTGAAGAATTTTTTCATACTATTAGCATGCCTTGTGCATTGCCTATGCTCCCATGATGCATTCATGTATGCCACGGTATATTGTCAATAGTTCATGTGCCATGTCAATGCTTCCATGGTTTGCATTTGCCGAGTGACATATTTCCTTGAGCTGGTTTGTCAAACAGTTCAATGCCTTGTCTATACTTCCACTATTGCGTTTCACATGGTGTTTTGCCAAACACTCCACGTGCATTTTCTACGCCTCCACATTCTGTCTTCACAACTACCAGAGCGGCTGCGACTACAACATCTTCTATCTTCGTGGTTTGAACTTGTGCATATCCTTTGATTATTGCATTTAATCAGACATATTTCTTTAAGCCATTTTATCAAACACTTCCTTTGCCGTGTCTGAGATTTCCACAATTTTCATTTCACTTGGAATTCTATTAAAAACTCACATGTTGTTTATACTCCATGATGCATTCATGACTTACTGAGTCGTTGCACCTTGACCAAGAAAATAATGACTTTAGAATGTTATGGTTTGTTTCATGTCACAAAACGATTTACAGTATTGGTCTGTAGTCAATGAGACCATTCTTCTTTAATGCATTATGTCAATCAACTCACAGAACTCCTTGTTCTCCTTATCTAAGCCTTCCACATATCTGCATTTCACAACATGGGCATAAAACGTGTTATACTTTGGTGGATGTCGATGCTCTTTTCAGAGCTTGAGCTTCCACTTCAGCACAGGTAGAGAGCATGCTGGCGTAGGTTGGAGAGGAGTTCATTGCCCTTGCCAACTGCAACCACTTGAAAGTTTCAAAATTCTATTCAACAAATACATTATGTGTGTTCTTCCATTATTGCAACCGTGAGATGAAATCTCTTTCAGAGGCTCCCATAATTTGCTTTAATACCTCCAGAGCAACTGCAACATATGATGAACTCCCTCTCTTCTTCAATGCATTGATGAATGTTCATAGCCTATTGTCTAAAGTTTCTTTTTAAATACTCTCATAGAGGAGGTTAAGAATGCTCTAGAACGGAGCATTTCTAACCTTCTTGACAAAGCGGGCCCACAGGGTTAGAAAATGAGGTTAGAAATGCTCCAAAAGTGAGTATTTCTAACCTTTTGTGAAAGGTTAGAAATATGGGTTAGAAATGCTCAAAAAGTGAGCATTTCTAACCTTTTTGACAAAAGGTTGAGAAATGAGGTTAAGAATGCTAAAAAAGTGAGCATTTCTAACCTTGTGCTTCAACGAGCTATCATTTACACCTTGGAAACCATTTTTAATTGAGAATGAATCAAGGAACAATGCAACTGATGTCTGAAGATGATTTTCTTATTGCAAATGACCAAACATATTGAAATAATTTAAAATATTAAATTATCATTTGAGAAATAATTTAAATATTTTAAATATATTGCTTTGTCTGAAGAAAAATGACATAACTTTCAAACGGTAGGGAGTTAGGTCCTAAAATTTGAAACATGTGTCAATGAAAGGGAAAAAGGTCCACACAATTATTTACAACTCATGAAAAAGCCTTAAATGAGATATTTCAATCATTTGGGAGCAACAGACATAAAAAATTGAAAGTTTAAAATATGACAAAGTATGAACTGGGTTCAGGTAAAATTTGGCCACGTGATACAAAATGATGCTTAGATCCTAACTATCAACTAATTTTCCTCAAATTGTGATAATTCTCAAAAATCATCCATTTTCATATTTTGACTTGTAATGACCTTGGACAACACGCTTCATTACTTACGCATACACCCATTGGACCTTCATTCAAGACTGAGTCTAGTTTGAAGTTCAAATTTTAGGTAGGCTAAATATGGGGGAAACAACTGGCTCTGATTGGGGACAAGGACTGCAAAGGATGCAAGATGAACCCAAAATCTTTGGTGTGCAGGCTAGTGCATTATTCATTGGGCAACAGAGTCACAGAGGAAACAACATAGGGAAAAGCTGGAGAAACCAGACACAAAACAAAAATGGGATGAACACAACAAAATTTTTAACTAAATATGTACATGGTAGGAAAAACCCACCTCAAACTTCTCCAGGATTGTCATACAAAACCATTGACAGGATGAGAGAAATAGGCACCTTTGTGGAAGAGTTGCGTGCATCCATGTGACACTTGTAATCTCAGCAAGTTGGCAAGATCAACATGAATAAGATGAGAAATAGCTTTGACCAATGAACAAAACAACCATCTCTCATCATAAATCTACAGGCTCTCTTGAAAGATTTAGGTACCATTTTGAACATTATTGGGAATTTATGGAATATTCTCAAACATACCTATATCCTCTATCTGAAGATCCCTCTAATAGTTTGGTTTGCAACAAATTAATCCAAGAATTGGACAACCTTCATATAATTTGTGATGTGAAGAAACTTGAGTAGACATAACCATTGAATCATGTTTATGAATGTCAGCTTGAAAAACACCAATAGAAATACACTCATCTAAAAACAAAGGAATGAGAAACACACTTTCACCATAGGAGAAATCATCATTTGAAGCCTTCAAACACCAATCTGGAATACAATCATTATGAGAATTAAATTCATGGGCTTCCTTCATTAGATCATCCATTACCTCACTTATCTCTGCATTCTTGGTACAATTCCCAAAACTATCCTCTTTGATAGGGGTGCCTTCTTGATCTAAAGATTCAAAAGGAGGATTGCTTTGAACCTTGCATGCTTCATAAGGCATAGATTGCAATTCCATCAAGATAGGGACATTTGTTGATATACCTTGATAGATTTCATTTTCAAACTGTTCATAGATATTTTCATAACTTTTTATTTTATTTTGTCCCAATGATTCCTCTTCATCACACCCTTCATGAAATTTGAAAACTTCATATTCAGGTGACATTTATGATAAAGGTTGGATTCTTAGTGATTCATCTTCTTCAACTTGGAGCTGATCTTGAATTTCATCAATATCTTCAAAAGTAAAGTTCTCCAATTCTAAAGGAAAAGAAGAAATCTGCAAAGTTTCATTTATGGTTATCTCTCCACTAGTTAAGGTAGTACAAAGTTGCTCAGAAGTTAGTGAAACACTGACATCATCAATGCAACTATCATCTCCATTGACTGGTAATGGAATAATAGGAATGTCTTCACCACAAAGAAAGTCATCATCTGGAGCATTGAGAAAGCAACTGAGAATAAAGACTACTTGAACTTCATCTTTATGCATCTCTTCTTCACCATTCTCTTCATCCTTGGGCTGCATACATTCCTGGAAATCACTTGATGCCTTTTCTTCAAGCTCCTTATCTTCAAATTGATGAAGGACTTCTTTCTTGCTATGGTAATCTTCATAGTTCTCATTGCATCCATGGATGCAATCTTCTTTTTCTTCTTCACACACTTCATCTTCATCTTTCTTTTGACAAGTATCCTTGTTAACCAATATGGCCTCATCTTCCTCAACACATACATAATGTGATGAGTCTTTTTCAAAACTTGAATTATGAGACATCTCAATTGGAATATGCACATCTTCAAGAAAATATTTTTCTCCCTTCTCTTTTTGTTCAATCATATTCAATTTTTAAAACAAGGAAGGATGCACTTTGTTAGGATAAAGTTGCCTATCACCATAAAAGATTTTCAAAAATTGAACTTGTTTAGCATCATAAAGATCTTGATTTCTTTGAGCTGCAAGTGAAATAGGAGGATCTTTTTCTTCATCCTTGTTGTTGTCTTCTTCTAGTTTAAGAGAATGATCATGAGCAAGAAACAATTTGACCCTTCCTTCTTTCTCTTCAATTACTTGCAAAGATTGGAGTAGAGAAGGATGAATTTTATTAGGATCAAGTTTCTTTCCACCATAGAATTTCTTCAAGAAGTTGACTTGATCAAGATCATCAAGAATTTGATACTGTCGAGAAACTGGTATAGGAGAAAGAGCACTTTTGTCTTCATCTTTCTTGATTGTTAACTTGGGTAAATGATCGCAAGTGAGAAAACCAATCTCCTTTCCATCTTTTTCTTCAATGCCTTGCAACACTCTACATAAAGAAGGGTGAATCTTATCAGGAGTAAACTGCATACCACCATAGAAGCTCTTCAAGAATTTAACTTGTATGGGCTCATTAGGAACTGGCCTCTTTGGAAATATATAATCTTCATCATCACTTTCAATGTCACTTTCCAACTTTCCTTTGTATCAAACCATTGTTCTAAATTCGATCTTTCAAACAGAGTCGCCAACCTTCATTATGAAGAAGGCACCTTGAAATTTTTGAGGAATAAAGAACAATGATATTTCTCTCCCTAGCAAAGTCGCCAAAAATCTGTTGGTAAATAGATTTGTCACTGCATTCGTTTACCTGAAACTGACCCTGTTTGCTCGATAAGCAGTGACAAACGTTCCAACAGTTGGAGAGATTGTTTTGTGAAACATGATCTTCCTCTGTGTTTGAGAGGGGCAGCTCCCTTGTATGATAGGGGTATTTAGGATTTTCGTGTACTTTTAACCTGAAAGTACATAAAGGAGAAAATATATAACTTAAACAAGATTAATAATAGAAACCCTACTAGAAGACATACGAACAAGTAGGATTCCATAAATGATGACAATCACAAAGGGGTTACCACCAAAAGGTTAGTCATGCAACAATGATGAAAGAAGTACAATAAACCTTGACACATGAAGAGATAGGTTGCACTAGTACATACAAATCAAGATACCATGAAATGATGTGTTTCATCAATGGATTTTTCCAATACATAAAGGGATTACTAATTCAACATACAAGAAATTGGTAACAATAACTCATGAATACATTCAAGACACACGAACTCAATGCATTCTTCATTATTCTTTTTGAAAATATACAAGTTCAAAAACCCCTTAGTCAAAGGTATGAATATCAAAACATCTTGCTTTGTTTCTCTACAAAAGCCTTGTATTTATAGGCTTCCCAGAATAACCACCTTAATAACTATTTTTAATCCTGGTTTAACAACTAACTCTTTTCTGCATGAATTTCAATGAGTTAATAACTTACCCACTTATGTGCAAAAAAAGTCAATTTCCTAACCTTTGGTTACAATAAGTGACATAAGTCACTTCTTACAAAAAGAACAACTTGAAATTTTATGATTTTGATGAAAACCAAAGTAATAAGTTATGTTGAGGTACTTCTTTGTATTCATCCACTTCATTGGGACATTCAATATGTCTTTCCATTTGCAAGGAAAAGACAACCTTGAGGTTCTCCATAAGAATTTAAGGGATTGATTGTTGCAATACGCCCATGCATTGATAAAATGATCACTGACACAAAGAAATATGTCTCCACCAAAAACCTATCTTTGAGGAGACGTTCTCCAACCACCTCTACATCTACTAAGTATCTTCACTTGATTGTTATCACTTTAATTTATTCAAATCCTCGCGAGTTGGTGTTTGTCATCATTGGAAGTCTTCTTATTTGGAACAAATTTGATGTTCTTCACAATATAGAAAGTAGTGTTTCTTTAATGAATCCCTTTTCAAAGCATCCTACTTTGTCATTAAACCTCCATTCTAATATATAAGCAATTACAATAAATTTGTTGAGATCTTCAATATTTATCCAAGGTAACATTGTGAGATGCCATGAATATACAACACTTTGTGTACATGAATATAAGGCTCTCTTGATGAATTACTACACCTTGCATTTATGATGGAAGAATATTCCCATGCTAGACCTTTTGAAGATTTTTCAACTTTCCACTACTCTTTCCAAATGTTCAATGCATTCATTTTTTAATCCTTTGACATTTTGTACAATAACTTCAACGTCTTCTTTGAAAAATTTCAAGCGCCTTTTCAAATCTGCACCATGAGACCACGAGACCACAATTTCTTTGAGGTATTCTATCCAACGGTTTACGTGCCTTGACTACATTTTCATCTCTTGAAATATTATAAACCCTTTTCATCAAATTGAATTTACATCTGCCATTTTGCATTGCTAGATATTTTCTAAAGTCTTTGTTGCAAATCTTGCAAACATTGCATTCTATGAGATTACATCTCTTTCAAGGCATTCTGTCAAACACAACGTTCATGCTCTATTTCAAAGCTCCCATTTTGACAAAGGTAGAGAAGGATGCTAAGAAATAATTTGGCTTTCTACCCACCAATTGCATTTACTCTAAGTTTTGAATGTGTGAATCTTACAATCATCACATGTCATGAGATGACATCGATCTGAGGAACTTTGTCAAACATTTAACTTGCCTTGCAGTCGTTGCACACCATGAGATGTCGCCTATCTAAAGCATTATGTCAAACAGTTTGCTTGCCTTGTTTAAACTTCTACATTCTGTAGCATATGACATTTTATCACGCATGTCATGACGTGAGATGACATCAATTTGAGGCATTCAATCAAACAATCTACATGTGGTCGATATGCTTTAATGGATGTTAATACCCCATTTCAAATTTTTTCTTTATTTTTGACAAATCCATTTTGTGGATATCTTGCAATCATCGCATTTCATGAGACCACATTTCTGCGATCAAAGCATTCCATGAGATGATGTTTCTTTCAAGAATTCTATCATACTGTTAGCATGCCTTGTGTATTACCTATGCTCCCACGATGCATTCATGTCAGCCATGGTATATTGTCAACAGTTCACGTGCCACTTCAATGCTTCCATGGTTTGCATTTTCCGAGTGACGTATTTCCTTGAGGCAGTTTGTCAAACAGTTAAATGCCTTGTCTATGCTTCCACTATTGCATTTCACGTGGTGTTTTGCCAAACACTCCACGTGCATTTTCTACGCCTCCACATTCTACCTTCACAACTACCAGAGCGGTTGTGACTACAACATCTTCTATCTTTGTGGTTTGAACTTGTGCATATCCTTTGATCATTGCATTTAATCAGACCATATTTCTTTAAGGCATTTTATCAAACACTTCCCCTGTCATGTCTGAGATTTCCACAATTTTCATTTCACTTGGCATTCTGTTAAAAAATCATGTGTTGTCTATATTCCACGATGCATTCATGACTTACTGAGCCGCTGCACCTTGACCAAGCAAATAATGACTTTAGAATGTTATGGTTTGTTTTATGTCACAAAACAATTTACAGTGTTGGTCTACAGTCAATGAGACCATTCTTCTTTAACGCATTTTGTCAATCAACTCACAAAACTCCTTGCTCTCCTTATCTAAGCCTTCCACATATCTACATTTCATGACATGGGCATAAAACATGTTATACTTTGGTGGATGTCGATACTCTTTTCAGAGCTTAAGCTTCCATTTCAACACAGGGAGAGAGGATGCTGGTGTAGGTTGTAGAGGAGTTCACTACCCTTGCCAACTGCAAACACTTGAAAGTTTCAAAAGTCTATTCAACAAATACATTATGTGTGTTCTTCCATTATTGCAACCATGAGATGAAATCTCTTTCAGAGGCTCCCGTAATTTGCTTTCATATCTCCAGAGCAGTTGCAACATATGATGAATACCCTCTCTTCTTCAATGCATTGATGAATGTTCATAGCCTATTGTTTGAAGTTTCTTTTTAAAGACTCTTATAGAGGAGGTTAAGAATGCTCCAAAACGGAGCATTTCTAACCTTCTTGACAAAGCGGGCCCACGAGGTTAGAAAATGAGGTTAGAAATGCTCAAAAAGTGAGCATTTCTAACCTTTTGTGGAAGGTCAGAAATACGGGTTAGAAATGCTCAAAAAGTGAGCATAGCTTTTAAAACCAAACCAAAATCAAATAGTTCAAGTTAGTGCGTCAGAAGGGCAGCTTAGCGCATTGAGATCCTTCTCTATCATGTTGGAAACATTTCATAGCGCATTGGGTTTTTGGCTTAGCGCATAGCCGAAACTGAGAAAGCAAAGAGCAAAATAGAAACTTTTTTTGAAAATTTCTAAAAATAGTGTAGGAAGCCATTTTTCCTCTCTTGAACTCCATCAGGCAGAAATTCAAAATCAAATTATCAAAACCATTCCAAAATCAAGTTTTCCTTAAAAATGAAGTTGTCAAAATCCACAAACTAGTCAAAAGATAAAACACATCTTTTCTATCAGAATCAGGTAACACCATTACTCGTATCGAAAGGTCCTCCAATCAAATGGATTTTATCCTAAAAAAATACTTGTTTCAAACTCAAAGTTGTCAAATCAAGCTTCCATATCAGGAAAGATCTTATCCCATAACATTTGACACACTTTATCGTGAGGGGGCATCTAAACCTTCATTTGATAAAAGTGGACTTAAGCTTCCAAACAAGATATCTTGAATCCAAAACAAATAAAAAGAAACCATTGATCACCCGTGCATGACTAATCCTCATATTCTGAAAAAAAAAGAGTATTTATCACAACACCAAGTTAAGGAAACAATATCCTAGTTCTCAAAAACTTGCTAAACGGAATAGGTTTTTATTCATCAATCAACAACTCTTCAAATCTCATTGAACATTCCTCTGTCATATGCACTTGTATCTTCAAGACAAAATAAACGAATTTGACGAGGAACCATTGAGGAGTAGAGCATTCTGTCAAAAAGCAACATTCAGCCAACGCTTGAATCGCGGAGGAAAAATCAATCCGGCTTTCTTCCCAGAAGTTTGCATCACCTACAACACACCTCGAGTAGAGCCACCAACACCTGAACAAGACACAGAAGAGGGATGTGTTCCCTTCATCACAGAGAGTTTCTACTATATGCTCGCTATCACTCGCTCTCAACAAAACAAACAAAGAGAAACACAACCAGAGTCCAACATGGGGCGACGATTATCAAATCCCTTCGAATATCCAAATATAGAAGACACAGAGATCACTGAAGAAATCCTTCAAGAATGCCAAGAAAGTGCCTTGTTTTAAAGACTTATGGAAAGACTCATAGAAGCTGACAAAGAAAAATATCTACTCATGCTCGCAAACAAAGGAGTTAGGATTCCAGAAGACTTTGATACAAACACTTTTAGAACAAGGTCTCGACTCTATACTTATCAAGAACAACAAAGAGAAGAGGGTGCATGCAACCCTGAGCAAAACATACCTAATCAAAACATACCTGAGCAAAACATACCGCTACACACGCCATTCTAAGCTAGAAACCATGAGAAGGAAGAACTCTTCCCTCGGCAAATAAATGCACCCTTGGTTTCTCTTACACAACAAATGAAAATGCTTCAAAAACAAATGCAAGACATGCAACAAGGATCAATAGTACGGTTTTCCTTGAATGAAATTTGTCCTTATCATTTTTATAGAAGGTTAAACATGGTACCTTTTCCCCCAAATTCAAATGATCCCAAATTTGATAAATATGATGGCAAAAGCAATGCGCATGATCATGCTCGAGAATTTTGTACCATGAGCCTGGAATTTGCCCATGATGACACTTATTTGATGAGATTATTCCCAAGAAGCTTGGGAGAGAAAACAATGGAATGGTTATCCAAAATCACACCTCCTGTCAGATCCTTTGATGAATTAGTCAATAAATTTATCACACAATATTCCTACAAAATTAGACATGCCATCACCATGTTGGATGTCTGCAATACCAAATAGAAGAACAACGAAACATTCATGGTATTCCTTCAATGTTGGCGATGAATGGTTTTGAGATATCCTCGAGATGTGCCTAAAAAGGAAAAGATGGAAATTTTCATCGACAATTTGAATAGCAAGATGAGTTACAAACTCAAGCTCCAATGCATACCATCTTTTTCCAAATAGATTAAAAATGGCATCCAAGTAGAGGAGGCATCTATAAAGAAAGGAACATTGAAATTATTCAAAGAAGGAACAAATTCATCCAACTCTCATTACAATAACCAAAACAACAATAACTTAGACAAATCCAGGTTCTGGACCAAAAACAAAAATATTGGAAATGAAGGAGGAAACGAAGCTAATGATGTGAAGTCCAAACAACCAGCGTTAGCTTTATCAAGAAATCCTCAGGATACCAAGAATCAAAAGGCTATTAACCAAGGAACTAACACTTATGCACCCAATACCAATCAAGATCATCTCAACACAAACAACACCAACAATACCCAAAACAATAACACCAATCGAGGTAACACCAATAACTTTTGTAAACACATTTACACACCTTTAGGGCAATCATTGGAGTCCGCACTCAGAGAGCTCCTGGCAAACAAAATTATCTCCTTACTAGCAATAAACAACTTTGAATCACAATTCAAACCAACTTGGTGGAATGACTCACACTTTTGTGATTTTCATCGAAACAAAGGACATCAAACAAATGATTGCATGAGGATGAAAAACATTGTTCAGGACATGATTGATAGAGGCGATTTAATAGTCGATGGTCTCAAGACAAATGGTGACCATGGGGCCTTTAAGAATCATCTTCCAAACTACAACAAGGATGGAGCTTCAACCTCAAATGATGCATGTGGAGCTCGTATCAATCACATATACAATAACACCATCAATCATATATCAACCGTTGACAATCAAGTAAATGTCATTACAATCAAAGACAAATGCGAACATGAATCAATCAACGTAACCACCAAAGCCTAAAAATATGTCTTGAAGGGACATACATCAGCAGCAAACATCATTCCCAAGATTCAATATGATCTAGTCAGTGAACTGCGCAAAACTCCCACTCAAATATCTATACTTGAGCTACTAAAACTTTCACCAAAACATAAAGACATCTTGGAACAAGCACTATTGGAAACAATGTACCTCATAATCTGGATACTGACAAATTCCAAGCCATGGTGTCTCATATGACAGGGCCTCATAATCTCACCTTTTCTGAGCATGATAATATTTCAATGAGCCATCCACTTAATACTCCGCTCTACATTGAAGTCTTGGTCTACAAACATCGAGACAAAAGAGTATTAATAGATGGAGGAGCTGGACTCAATATCTGTACCTTAAAACTTATCTGTGCATTAGGCTTCTCTGAGAAGTCTATTGGTCCAAACAAAAAGATTACTGTCAAAGCATATGATCATGAAGAAAGATCATCCAAATGAACAGTGTTGTTGCCAATTCAAGTGGGACTGATACAAAAGGACACTATTGTAATACCCTAAAAATGGTCATCTAAACCATGGGCCCCTAATCTCGACAACGTCACCAAGGTCCTAACCAAAGGCAATTAAATAAATCTTGAGCACACAATTAACTCCTAAAATCATCAAATGTCACATGGCAAAATAAATCAACCAATATTAATTAAATATTTATTTAATTAATTAAATCATTCCAAGTAAATCATTTTAAACAATTATCTTATTTATTTTAATTAAATATCCTAGCATATTTAATTAAATAAATCAATTTGCCATTAAATCATCAAAAAGAGGAATTAATTTAATTAAATAAATCAAATTGTCATAAATCTTCAAAAAAGGAAACAAATCAAGAAAGAGGAATTAATTCAATTAAATAAATCAATTATGAGCACAAATCTTCAAAAATGGAAATAAATCAAAAAAGGAATTAATTGAGAAAAGAAATCAATTGGAGATAATCTTGAAAAAAACAAATTAAAAATTGATAGATAATCTCAAAGAAAGCAATTAAAACAATTAAATATAAAAATTGAATGAAATAGATAATAAATCAGTTTTTTCCTGATTTTATCTTAATTTTAGTTCAATTTCCTTTAAATTAGTTTTTTCTTGATTTAATTTTAATTTTAGTTCAATTTCCTTTAAAACTGAGAAAAGCATCCAATCACATCAATTCACATGGATTGTGCTTCCTCTTGGAAAATCTTGACCGCTCATCATCATTTGATCTTAGCCGTTGGTTTCTTTCTAAATTTTCTATAAATCCAGGCTCATCTCTCATTCAAGAGAGGCTAGAGAATACATTGTTATTATACTATTTTTTCTCTAGACTCATTGATATATTGCATATTAATTATTTCATATTAATTAAATCATTTAGCTTAATATTGCTTAAATCTTGTTAGATCAATATTGCATCCATCTAGCATTCATCATGTTCATATAGATAAAATCCTTCGTCTTGATGTTGTCTAGTCACTGGTATTGCTAAATAATCTAAGAGCAATCTTATACTCACATCTTTTAGAAGGCAATGGGTCGATTTGCTATGGTTTATTTATTCATTGATTATATCTGATTAACCATGCATGTAATGACTTGATTGAAGTGTTGTGTCTTGCAGATACAGATTCTCATTCCACTTTTTACACACACATTTCTGGTGCCCACCATGGGGCCCAAAGCCACAACTACAAGATTTCTAATGTTTCTTGAACAAATTTAATTGTTGGTTTTTATAACTAATAAACATGTGTTAAATTTGCAGATAAAAATCTTTCTTTTTGTTTGTTCTTCTATGACAGTCAAAAAAGGGTCTTAGTTTGGAGAGCATAACCTTTTATTTAACCGTTGGATCTCAACCAATTTTTGATATGTTGTTGAAAACCAAGTTTTCTACAGGTTCACCAAACGGATTTTCCTAAATATTTTGGGTTTGAAAGTTATGATTGAAAGAGTGCAAGACTGTCATTTTACTTATTCTTCTGTGACAGTCAAAAATGGTCTCGGTTCGGAGGGTATAACTTTTTATTGAACCGTTGGATCTAACCCAAATTTTAATATGTTTTGTAAAACTAAGGTTTCCACATTTCCACAGAAGAGATTTTACAAATTATTTCTGATTCAAAAGTTATAAACGACAGAGTGAAGTACTATAAAAAATTGTCATAACTAGGATAGTCATAAAATGGAAATTCTTGTTAGATTAGTTTAATTTATAGTTTACATGATAGAATTTTCTTTTGATGATTTTTTTTATGTTATTTTGGTAACTAATTTTGGGCTTTTAATGTTTGCAGGACGCTTGTCAAAGAATCTATCAATCAAACATACGCTTGCCAAAGAATCAAGAAGAAAATGACTACTGACATATTGGTTTTGCAGGCTGCCTAAGGAGAATCGACTCAACATTGTGTATTCATTTAGTATTTTCTTAGGTACTTAAATTGCTATCTGGTTAAAGAACAAATCTGTCTTTCATGTTTTCAGAAAAATCTAAGAGGTAGGAGAGTATGCTCTTGTCTTTTATAGACAATCAGAAATCTAGACCCTCGAAGCTTTTTTCTAAGTTTTGAGATTTGTGTACCTTTAGCGGGCCTGTCATGGTGGGAAAAAGTAATCACCCTATGAGAATGACCCAAGTGAGTACAGCTGGACCTGAGCATTCCAACTCACTATAATAAATAGGCCTCTGGTGAGTAAAGTCTCAGAGGATGGGATTATTTGAGTTTTCTCTTTGAGATCTCTCATATCGAGCATTTTGTAGGGCCTTGCAGTCTCAATCACGTTTACGTGACTACATCTTGTTTCGGTACCTTTTTGGGCTATAGGCCTCAATCATGCTTGCGTGACTTCAAGGGGTAATTTCAAATGGAATTCCTGACTAAGAACTATAAGATAGAAGCTACCCGATTCACCTCTGAAAGGTTGATAATCTTTGTGCAAGAGAGATAGTAACTCTCCCAAGACACTTGCCATATCATACCCCCATTAGCGTTTGGAGTTGGCTAATACGGTGTTGAGAATCCATTGTGTGAGACTCAATGACCATATTCTGATTAGCTATTGGGTGTGTACCTAAGTCAGCAAGCAAAGGTTTTCTTCTCTAAGCCAACTTCCATTGGGTTAGCATGTTGTGATTGAATTATTATATATCTTGCATGTTTTCTATGTTTTCATCCCTAAAACTAAAACTGGAATACCAAAACTGGAGAAAACAACAAACAAAATCAGTGATAAACTCTGTCTGTGTCCAAACTGGTCTCTGTCAGTCATTGAAACACCAATCCTTATCAAAAACTAGTAGTTGTTAGTCATTGAAACTCTGTTTGTTAGAATCTCATCTCTGTCCAATCCTCTGTCATATGAATTCCTAATCTTATCAGTCAAAATTGTCAAAATTGTCTAAATAGTCTACAGCGAGCCTAAAATTGGTTACCATCCTCTTGAGCATAAACAACCTTGATAGTGTACCTTTGTCGTTGCGTTGCACGATTTTGTCGATCATCTATAAGCTAGTTCAAACAAACATCTTATCAAACCTAAGTTAACTTAGATAACGTCTTACACAGGATAGATCATTCCTGAAACCAGACTAGATCTTAAGTTACTTCTCTCAATCACTACGTAAAACGAATTACTAGCTACAATTTGATCTTGACTTCTGCAACACATCTCACTCTCGGTCCTGTCAGTTAAAAATGCCTGTTCAAACCAAAAGCTCTTCTAATTTTTTTTGACAAAAGTAAGAATCTCCTAGATACCTTAGCTCCAATTCCCATGGCTGCCTATGCTCAAATGCTTCAAGATATAAAGAAAAAAATATATGACATGGAAATCCAACAAAATAGATCAATGACTCCATTTAAAAAAAAAAGGTATGATATCAAGTGTGAGAAACTTCAAGAAGTGCTAAAATGATTATGTGATTTGTCAAGCAAATACCAACAAATGATTGACAATCAAAAGCCAAATCTCAAACAATCTCACAAGACACCTTCACCAAGACAAAAAGACATCTATTCCCTAGATAGACAGTTTACACCTTTGGGGCAATCTATTGAGTCCGCTTTGGAAGAGCTTATTAAGAACAATCTTATCATATTGCCTAAAAAGACCACATGGGGATGGGAATTTATGAGTAAGTATTGTGCATATCATAGACAAAATGAACATAAGACTTCGCATTGCATAGAATTAAAACATAAGATTCAAGATCTCATTGATAATGGTGTCATTGAAATTGAAGATCCTAATGACTCGCCTAAAGAAAAAGAAGGAACTACTTCTAAGAATGATCAAAATCATGAACCTATGTCTAGCAAGGATCCATATGTAGCCTCCATCCCTTCCATGACGCCTTCATCTCCTAAGACTTCTCAGCAACAATCCATACCATCTCCTTCAAACAATGAAACTTCTCATGTTGACCCTCAAGGGCTATCTCTTATGGAAATCCAAGTTAATGCCAATATTGATACAAGTTCCTCTAAAGATTTAAAAATCCCAGATCCTATGCCATCATGCACTCCAATTCCAAGCATACCCACTCCAGAAGGCCCTTTCCAAAATGCTTCCCCATCATATCAAAATATGGAGACCTTCCAAGAATCCCCTACACCTATGAAAAATCCTATCCCTTCCTTAGAAGTGACTCCATGTCAAGAGGATAATCTGGAAAATAAAAAAATAAGTCCTACCATAAATCAAGATCAAGACATCAAAACTCCTCAATCCCATCTAATGATTGAAAAAGATCCTATTCTCCTAGAATCCCACGATGATCCCCTTATACCTTTCCATTTCTTCCAAGATGAACTCCTTCCATCTCAAGAGCAAAGAATCCTTCCAAATCCCATTCCTAATCCACTTCCTAAGAAAGATCATGATGCCTCTTCCACCTTTTCAAATGATCATATTCAAAATGAAGAGTCAAACACCCTTCCTACTCTATCCAATGATCCTATTTCATGTCAAGATCAAAGTATCCCTTCATCTCCTTGTCATAATCCTACATGTTCACTTCATGATCCTATCATTCCTTGCATTCCATCTCCACCTCAAAATGAACTTGCCTCTAGCATCCAAAGTAAGAAGAAACCCTTTGTTAAAAAGATCTTTCAAAGCATGCATTATCAAAGAAAAGGGCTAGACATTCATGAACGAGGTATATTAGAAACCCCTGCTATTAAAGAAAATGTTAAAGGTCATGGCCTCAAGGAAATTTCTCAAGATGTTGGTATCTCTCATAAATCCTACATTTCTCCAGTTAAATCCAAATACATGCCTTCTCCTTTGCCGCTTCCATCCATTCTAGGTCCCTATATTCCTCCATCCCTTATGCGGGATCAACAAAGGCACACATCTTTGAGTACCTTCCATCCATTTAAAATACCTCCATATCATTCCTATCTATCCACACATCTCCCTCCAAGCAATTTGGATGCCAAGCATAAAAGTCATAAGTCAAGCAATCCACATGTATTCAAAGATCAACATGTCCCATCTAATCGACATGTCAAAACAAAGCAAAATATGATCCAAAAAGAAAAAGAAAAGTACAAAATGCCACAAAGGCCCACAAAGAAAGAAGAAAAGTCAAAATTTATATGGGTTCCTAAGGCACTTGTACAAGCAATGTGCTCCAAGGAACTACAAAAGAATCAAAAATCAAAAACCATGTGGATCCCTAAGCGGCTACTTGAAGCACAACAGTCTAAAGAAAAATCAAAATTGGCATCCAAAATTGTTGTTCCTCCATCCAAACCTTCTGAGTCTATTCCTCCATCACCTCCTTCATCCATTTTGGTTCTTATGCCCCAAAATATGTAACCTTTCCTCCATCCAAATCTCAAAATATGAGATTCACTTCTCTTCCATATGTCCACCATCCCTCAAGGTGTGTGCCAATGTTGATCTTTCCAACATTTCCATCTAGCCATACAAAATTCTTCCAACATCCCATCCATTATCCAATGCCTCTTTTTCACCCTTCTATCCCTCTTATCCAATCCTTTGCATAAGTCCTTTCCCTAGTTTCATTTCATTATGCTGCCAACATCTTTGAGCATACCTTCATAGCCATGGTCTATTTCAACTCATATTCTAATGGTACCATCCAAATAAGAAAGACTTCGGGGTCCTTCTTCCATCCCCTATCATGCCTTCATTATCTTCCAAAACAAATAAAAAATAAATTAAAAAATTGATGAAAAATTGAAAAAAAAAATCAGAAAAAAAAAGTAAAGAGAAATAAATTCGTCCTTGTGTGAAAACCACTTCTTGTGGCACCTTGGGCAAGTACCATGATGAAAACCTAGTAAATAGGCATCATGCGTAATCCATTATCCTTTTGCACTTTACACTGGGGGCAAGTTCCATCCATGTACATCCATCTATTATCCTTCTTCCTCCATTATTCTTCATCCTCTATTATCCCTCATTCGCTCTATCTACGTTTATATCCCTTTTCCACCTTTGATCTTAACAAGGTTAAGGATCTTTACAGGTTTTGTATGTCCTATATATTGCACTTGATCCAAACCCTTTAGCTCCTATCCATTGCTTGCGTACATCCTTCATTACCACCTTTGATCTTGATTAACTTATCTGCCTCCTATCCAGATCTATTCCTTGATCTTGATCAACACTATGGACAAAAGCAAAAACATGCTTTCCACAAACCTCTTGACATGTCCACTTCTTTGGACCATATGGATTAGTTATGCTATATCATTTCTTTACATTGCTAAAATCCTTGCTTTACATCGCTAAAATCCTTGGTTTATATTGTTATATCTGGAACATGTGCTTGGATTAATGTTGTGAGATAGTCCTTGAAAGCGTCCACCATCATTTGCGTATCCATTTATGTACTCAAAATCCCTTTTGCCTTGCTAGACACTAGGGGAAAACATTTAAAAAATCATAAAAATCAGAAAAAGTCCTGAAAAAATCCTAAAAAAAAAAGTCCTGAAAAAATCATAAAAATAAAAAAAAGTCCTTAAAAAATCCTAAAAATCAGAAAACGTCCTGAAGAAATCATAAAAATAAAAAAAACTCCTGAAGAAATTCAAAAAAAAGAAGAAAAAAAAGAAAAAAAAAAGAGGAAAAAAGAGAGAAAATGCCCTGGTGAAAACTTGGTAAACAAGCACCTTGGTAAAAAAAATATATATATATGAATTTTTGCCAAGCAGGTGAAAACCTGGCAAACAAGCGCCTCTTGTACTCAAGCACCCCATCTATCAACGCAATGTTGGCATTCCCGCTTTCATGCATCTTTTCTTTCGCTTGTACATATTTGAGTCACTTTGGTGACATCCTAGTTCGTTGGAACCCTCATGGCTTGAAACTGATCAATATCCTAGTCTTAGGTAATTGACAAGAGCACATTACATGTCCTAAGCAGTTTCAACCAAGTCAATCTTACATCAGTGAAACCTGGTCAACCACTCCGAGTCAGTTACCTGTCTCCTAACTATTGAAGAGTTTTATCACTGAGTTAACAAGCAAAACAACAAAACTGAAAACAATCACTAAGTTGTTTGAGATATGCATGAGAATTTTCTTTGTGTGCTGTCTTTTATATTGGTTTTTTATTATTATCCCTCTGAGTAACTCGAGGAAGTCTATTGTGACTAAGAGGAGCAAGGATTGAAGGCATAATATTTTCTTGTTTTTTGCTTGTAGGAATGATCCCAATGATCTGGAAACATCTAAATTAGTTGGGTGTCTATGATAAGAGCCTTCACATCAAGGTGGAATCGCCTCACATACCTCGACTCCACTTATTTGAATGCTACAGGGAGGTCCATATCATTTCTTTGTTTGTTTTGAGGAAATTTCTTTATTGTGCAATCCGGGTCCATGCGTAATTTGTCTAAGGATATGAACAAAAAAAGGGTCATTGCGGACAAGATAATTAATATTGCACATGAAAAGAAATGAACTCTATTCTGCCTGCTAGAATTGTAAAATGCTCAATGATGACAATTAAGCTTTTCAAAGTCCAGTGACTAGGTTTAGGTTGCATCTCATTTTGCATCTCATTTTGCATCTCATATTGCATTTCATTCTGCATTTTGTGAATTTGGAGTGATTTCGGTATAGTAACAATGCTTCCTCTTTGTCTACTGAATGAGAGTTGGAGCGTCATCATTTCTTCGCTAAGTGGTCTCTTTTCATCATTTCTCTGATCGAGTACTTGTGTTTTGAGATGTTTAGCTGCATACATAAGCATATTATATAGATCCATACATTTCATTTTACACTCATCTGCATTCATCTTATTGCATAGAAAAATGAAAACATTGCATTATTCATATTACTCATACTCATTCATTTATGTGCATATGAAAAGAAACAAAAATAGACATCAATAATCATTTGCATTACATTCATCCATACTGAAAAGAAATGCATACATATAGAATAAAGCATATAGAACAACATCTCATAACCAATCAACACAAGTATGATGAAATCAAACCACAAGCTTGTAAATCGGTTGTCCTGAGTCCATTTTTGGGATCGAAATCGAAAATCGAGATCATTTTGCTAGTCAATTTCAAAATTTGGACCACTTAGCACTCTTTTCATCAAAAGCTCATTCTCTCTTCTAATTGTGTTCAATTTCAACGCAAAATTTTCAAAAATTCCTCTAAATCAATTTGTGCTCAAACAACTTATCATCGCTAAGAAATTGCCTATCATTATGTACCCTCGTTACCTTTCGATTTCGCTCCCAAGGGGGCATACTCATGACCTTATGACCTCACATTCTTCAATGTCGAGAAAATTTTTAAATCTTCATTGAAAGTCAAGCAAAAAAAATTTCAACTAAAGAAAAACAATCAAATAAGATCTCAATCTCTAGGGGCATATCAGTTTCATTGCTTCATATCAAGCTGATATTTGTCTTTTATCTAGATCAATCTCTTTACATTAATCAATTCCATCACTTTTCATCAAGCTGATTTTTCGTTTAAACTCAATCAAGGGTTTAAAGAGTATCTTCGATCATGCTAAATCTAAACAAGTGTTACGTTTTATTCGTTTCTTGATCAAGCTGAACAGTTTATCTTCATCGTATCTTGATCAATCAAGTTCAAGATCGATTTTTATCATCACTCACTGTATCTAAGTTCAATCAAGTTCTAGATCAGTAGGATCCGCTTCTTGATCAATCCAGTTCAAGTTCGGTATCTTTTGTTTTCTATCGTTCCCAAGTTCAATCAAGTTCCGAAACGGTATCACGTTAATCATACTTTATTCAGCTTTGTCGCTTCGAATCAAACTAAACACCTCATTTTTTATGTAGTTCGTGATCAATCAAGTTCAGAACTGACATCTCCTAGACATCAAATTTTCTTTGAACCAACGTGTTGCTCGCACATTAATTCAAAGAGGGGCAAATGTAATACCCTAAAAATGGTCATCTAAACCATGGGCCCCTAATCTTGACAATGTCACCAAGGTCCTAACCAAGGCAATTAAATAAATCTTGAGCACACAATTAACTCCTAAAATCATCAAATGTCACATGGCAAAATAAATCAACCAATATTAATTAAATATTTATTTAATTAATTAAATCATTCCAAGTAAATCATTTTAAACAATTATCTTATTTATTTTAATTAAATATCCTAGCATATTTAATTAAATAAATCAATTTGCCATTAAATCATCAAAAAGAGGAATTAATTTAATTAAATAAATCAAATTGCCATAAATCTTCAAAAAAGGAAAGAAATCAAGAAAGAGGAATTAATTCAATTAAATAAATCAATTATGAGCACAAATCTTCAAAAATGGAAATAAATCAAAAAAGGAATTAATTGACCAAGAAAGGAATTAATTGAGAAAAGAAATCAATTGGAGATAATCTTGAAAAAAACAAATTAAAAATTGATAGATAATCTCAAAGAAAGCAATTAAAACAATTAAATATTAAAATTGAATGAAATAGATAATAAATCAGTTTTTTCCTGATTTTATCTTAATTTTAGTTCAATTTCCTTTAAATCAGTTTTTTCTTGATTTAATCTTAATTTTAGTTCAATTTCCTTTAAAACTAAGAAAAGCATCCAATCACATCAATTCACCTGGATTGTGCTTCCTCTTGGAAAATCTTGACCGCTCATCATCATTTGATCTTAGCCGTTGGTTTCTTTCTGAATTTTCTATAAATTCAGGCTCATCTCTCATTCAAGAGAGGCTAGAGAATACATTGTTATTATACTATTTTTGCTCTAGACTCATTGATATATTGCATATTAATTATTTCATATTAATTAAATCATTTAGCTTAATATTGCTTAAATCTTGTTAGATCAATATTGCATCCATCTAGCATTCATCATGTTCATATAGATAAAATCCTTCGTCTTGATGTTGTCTAGTCACTGGTATTGCTAAATAATCTAAGAGCAATCTTATACTCGCATCTTTTAGAAGGCAATGGGTCGATTTGTTATGGTTTATTTATTCATTGATTATATCTGATTAACCATGTATGTAATGACTTGATTGAAGTGTTGTGTCTTGCAAATATAGATTCTCATTCCACTTTTCACACACACAACTATGTGCCAAGTCTTAGACATAGACCTCACATATAATATCTTATTAGGTAGACCTTGGATACATGAAATGCAAACAGTACCTTCAACTTATCACCAATGTGTTAAGCTCCCATACAATGGACAAGAGATCTCTATTTTACCAGATCATAACCCTTTTCAATATTGTAATGCTATGGGGGTAGCCCAAGATAGTTTGGTTCCACATAACAGAGAAAAACAACTTTCCTTAGCACTATATTTTTGGCAAGAAAAGCCTAAGTCTTTATCTATGGATTTTAAACAGAAGATGAAAGTCAAAGAACAAGGCATGGGAGAATACTCTTTGGAACCCTTGTGTTTAGTCAACCTACCAGCATCGCCTAAATCTCATGGATTACCTACAACATCAACACATCAAGCAACACAACCCATCACCAAGTTTGATGGCAAGTTTATTCAACTAGGCACACTAGCACATGAATAAGAGGAAAAGGACATCCTTAGTTGGCTTTACAAAGATGAAGAAGAAGTCTAAGTAGCTACTATGGAAGTAGCTATACCAACACAACTGTATGGAAAAGGCTACCTAATCATGCAAAAAATGGGATACAATGGCAAAGGACCTATCGACAAGCGTCAGGAAGTTGTCATAGAACCATTAGATCCTCCTTCATAGTTTTCTAAAGACAAAACAGGATTGGGCTATGAACACACTCTACCCCCAAAGAAGACACCAAGTAAATATCAAAAACCTCAATGGAAAGCAAAGAAAAAATACAAGGAGGACTCATGGAAGGAGGCACTATTTGAATCAGCAGAAACAATGCGAAAGGAACGTGAATACCAAGAAAAAGAGAAACATCAAGAGCAATCAGTCAATCAAAAGGTGGAAGCACCTTGTGCAGAGGTACATAATGTTCAAGAACCTGTCTCAAGCAAAGAAGAATTACCCCCTGACAACATCATTACTCCCCGAGGAGAGACTATATATGAACAGATGCAACAAGTAGAAGCAAGATCTGATATGGAATCCTAGAAGACTGTTAGATTAGTATCAATCATCAAAGACTTGTTTTCACCCTACAACATACCAGTCCACAGCACTGAAAGAATTTGGGATAATACCTTTAAGACTGATTCAAATGAATATGAATGGAGCAGTTGTTCCAATGTTACTGAAGATATTGCTGAAAACACCAACCATACACCCCTTTCTCAAGAAGAACAAGGCACAGAGCCTAGACTACTTGAATTTTGTCCACAAAATATCTATGACGCCAAGGAAAATGAGCAGTGACATTATGAGCAATTTTACACAGAAGATGATACCATTGAAGACCTTGACAAAATCATTAAGTTATTTAATATCCCAGCCAACCTTGATGATACCTCCATCCTGACACTTACAGCAGCTAAACTCGACCCACCCAATGACTCTTTACCACTTATCATTCCCAACCTCATAGACTAGGATGAACCTGAAAAATCATGATATACAAATATTCCCAAATGATGAGTCCATTATCCATTACTTATGTACCATCAACCCGGAAACAGACTCTACCAATGAACAAAGTAATGACATCTACAATCAAGGGAGTTGCAAGTCTCTCAGTTGCAAAAACAAAAAAAAATAAAGGATCTACTGCTGAAAACTAGTCAATGGTAGCACTAGATCACAAAAAAGTAAAAATAAGGACGCATCTAAAGGTGAAAACCTTTTTGAGACACCTAAAGATGAGAGACTTGACACTCTTCCTAAACACTATTAGGAGTGATCACCCATATTGATTGAGCCCACTCAATCAATAAACATTGGTACAACCGAAGTAGCCAAAAACATACACCTAGCAGAATCTTTGACAGAGGCAGAAAAACAAGAGTTTATCAAATTCTTCAAAGAAAAGCAAATCAATTTTGCTTGGTCATACGTAGATATGCTCGAGATTGATCCACATCTAATCATGCATCACTTGTCCATTTCTCCAGGAGCTAAGCCAGCTAAGAAAAAATTGAGAAAGATGAATCCACATGTAGCACTCATGGTCAAAGCTGAGCTAAAGAAACTATTAGACGTCAAATTTATTTGACCTATTGACTATGCTGAATGGATTTCCAACATTGTGCTAGTTTCAAAACTAGATGGCAGTATCAGGATATGCACCAATTTTAGAGATGTCAACAAAGCCTGTCCAAAGGATGAATTTCCTTTGTCCAGTATTGACATAATTGTAGACCTCACAGCAGGCCATGCAATGCTATCATTAATGGACAATTTTTTTGGCTATAATCAAATCAAGATAGCTCCAAAGGATCAAGATAAAACATCATTTACCTGTCCTTGCGGAACTTATTGTTGGAATGTCATGCCTTTTGGCTTAAAGAATGCTGGGGCAACTTATCAACGAGCAATGACAACAATATTTCATGACATGATGCATACCTTCATGGAGGACTATGTGGATGATTTACTAGCTAAGTCATTTACTCGAGTAGAACATCTTGGCATCTTAGAGAAATTTTTTGAAAGATTGGAGAAATTTCAAGTCAAGCTCAACCCTAAGAAGTGTGTCTTTGGGGTTACATCAAGCAAATTATTAGGTTACATAGTCTCAGAAAAGGGCATTGAAGTAGATCCAGCAAAGGTACAAGCCATCATGGAGATGCCACCACCTAAGAACATCAGTCAACTCAGATCCTTGCAAAGATGACTCAAGTCAATCAGGTGATTCATCACTCAACTAGCAGATAAAAACCTACCCTTCAATCATTTGCTACATAAAAATGTACCATTCAGATGGGAAGCCAAATGTGCAGAATCATTCTATCAAATCAAGCAATACCTAATGAACCCACCAATTCTAGTACCACCAATAGAAGGGAAGCCACTTATTCTCTACATATCAACAATAGACATATCATTGGGGGCACTGTTAGCACAAGAAAATCAAGAAGGAGAAGAACGAGCTATCTATTACATTAGTAGAACTTTGAATGGATATGAGCTCAATTATACATTCATTGAGAAGGCTTGTTTAATAGTGGTATTTACTTCTCAAAAGTTTCGACACTACATGCTAGCTCATACAATCAAGCTCATAGAAAAAATTGATCCTTTAAAATACTTGCTCAGCAAAGCAGCTCTCATAGGCAGATTGGCTAAATGGGTAATGATTCTCAGTGAATTTGATATCCACTACACAGAGCGTCGAGCTATCAAAGGACAAGTAATTGTAGATCAATTAGTCGATGCACCACTACCAGATAAACAACCGATGGAGATCAAATTTCTAGATAAAGATGTTCTTACTATGACCACCAAGCAATGGACCCTATACTTTGCTGGTTCCTACACTCAACATGGCTCAGGTGCTAGCATTCTGTTCATCACCCCTAACGGACACACCATACCAAGATCATATAGACTCATGTTTCCTTGCACAAATAAATTGTTGAATGTGAGGCACTGGTGGCAGGCATCAAAATGGTTGTGGAATGGAGAATCATAGAATTAAAAATCTACAGAGATTCACAACTATTCATAAATCAGATCAACAATGACTATCAGACGAAAGATGACAAGCTGATACCATACAAACTAATGGTGGATCACTTCAAACAATATTTTGTACACATCACCTTCAAGCAAATACCAAGGTTGGACAACAAAGTAGCTGATGCAATGGCTACTATTGCTTCACTGCTACAAATTCTAGAACAACAAATTCATTACAAGTTTCTAGTAGAGCAATTGTTTTCCCCAGCCTATGACAACTCCGCATCCCATGTTATCTATGCCCTAACTAGTTTAGACTCTCCATTATATGGAACAATATACGACTATCTCAAAACCAATACCCTACCCCTTGACCTATCTCAAAATAAAAAATGCAACTTTATTTGGCAAGCCACCCATTATACCCTCACTGCTGATACTCTTTACCGTTGAGGTCTAGATGGTACTCTTCTTCGTTGCCTTGATCGTAATTAATCTTACTTTGCTTTACAAGAGCTTCACGATGGTATCTATGGCACACATTCAAGTGGTCCTACTCTTGCTAAAAAAATTCTAAGAATGGGATATTACTAGCCAATAATGGAAAAGGATTCTTATCATTTTGCAAAGAAATGTCCTAAATGCCAAATCCATGGAAATCTTATACATGCACCAGCATAGGAACTGCAGCCATTCACAACATCCTGGCCTTTTTGCCAGTGGGGATTGGACTTAGTAGGCAAAATACACCCTTCATCTTCAAATGGACACAAGTTCATTATCACTACAGCATAATACTTTACCAAATGGATTGAAGCAGTCCCCATGACCACAGTAACTGGAAAACAATTTACCTTTTTCATTCTTAATTATCTGATCTGTAGATATGGCATTCCAAGTTCCTTCATCACAGATAACGGACGACCTTTCAAAAACCAGGATGTACGAGAACTATGTGAATGATTCAAAATCCAACATCATTTCTCTACACCTTAATACCCACAGCGGAATGGTCAAGCCGAGGCATCCAACAAAAACATATTGAAAATCCTCAAGAAAATAGTGAATGATGCAGGAAAAGATTGGCACGTACAACTTAATCCAGCAATTTGGGCATACAGTACTAGCATCTGCACACCTACAGGAGCTATGCCATATTCATTGGTGTATGGATCAAAAGCAATTTTACCCCTTGAGGTGGAAATTTCATCACTCAAAGTATCTTTAAAAGGTCTCATTCCAGATGAAGAGTATCGAGTAAATAGACTCCAAGCATTAGAACTTCTAGATTAAAAGCGACAACATGCCTACACTCACCTCAAAGCATATCAACAACGCATGTGTCAAAGATACAATCACAAGGTCATCCCTAGAATTTTTTAAATTGGTGACCTAGTAGTCAAAGAAAATCCCAAAAAATAGCAAGATCGAGAAAAGAAAGGGAAATTTGAACCTAACTGGTTAGGTCCCTATGTCATTATATCAGCCTATGGATCAGGTGCCTATCAGTTAACAACTTCAAAAGGAGATGTGCTCGATGAACCAACCAACAACATCCATTTGAATAAATACTATACTTGAGCAGTTTAACGCACAGAAAAGTCAAAAAAATAAAAAAAATACAAAAAAATCAAGAAAAAAGAAAACAAAAAGGTACAATAAAAACAACTGGTGAAAACCTGGCAACAAGTGCTATTGTGAGGAGATAGCTCCTCTATCTATCTTTACTCTCAGACTTTTGTATCCATAATCAAGCATTACCGGCCATCACCCAACATCTTTATCAAAATAGCATTATCCAAGACATACTTAGCGTAGTCACTATCCTTATTTATCCAAATATCATTTCATCATATCCCACCATGGTTTGGTAATCCCTGTACATATCCACGTCAGGAGGTAAATTTATCTAGGGGCAACATTGATCAACATTCCATCCTAAGTCAACACTCGCAGTAGACCAGGAAAATCAAATCAACACAAACAAATCAACAATCACGAGAGCAAAACATTGATCACTTAAAAGGATTCACAACACATGATGGATGATTTTTTGGAGTATAAAATGTTTGCATCTTGCATGAAGTTTTGACTATTTTTGCACTTGAACTTTTTTTTTGAATTATTGGATCCTCTACATTTTCTCAACGATGCATTGAGCTAGAGATAGTCATTAGGACTCCAATATCATTTTAGTTTTCTGTCTCTGAGGCGATCACTTGTACTATGCAAATACTTGTCTCTATATGTGATTTAAAGCATATCACTGAAGACATCGTTCCACTTTGCGCATGCAAATGGTTTAATCTTATTTGTTTATATGCAAGACACACTCAGGTCATCTTGGTTCAATTATACCTCGACACTTCTGCCATCTTGCAAGATCAAAAATCATGTAAATTTTTCTCAGGTCATTATGGTTCAATTATACCATTATGCTTGTATAAATTTTCAACATATCCCAACAACTCAATGATGATACACACAAAGAAAGCAACCACATGTGACTACACAGGAATGACAAACGAAAGAATGAGAATGATCAAATAGTTAAATATCATTTACAATTAGTTGCATATCATTTACAATTAGCTGCATATCATTTACAATTAATTGCATATCATTTTACAATTAGTTCGATATTGTAGACGTATAAAAATGACCATATTCCTAAATGAATATTTTATGTTCATTTCTCTATTTAATTAAATCCAATTTAATTAAATCACCCACATTCCTCTATTTTAATTTAGTAAATTACTCAATTTATTTAAATTAAATTCACTAGGCCTCTTTTGACATTTAATAAATAAATCATTTTATTCAATTAAATCCCCTATCCACCTTTTAATTAAATTCAAATTTAATTAAAGAGTTTATCCCAAATTAAATAAATCTAATTTATTTAATTTCCCCAATTACAACCAAATTGAATTAAATTCATTTTATTCAATTAAATCCTATTATCCCTTCATCCACTTGCAAAATCCTACACCTCCCACTTGCTTCCTAAACCCTATTCATAACCCCTTCTAGACTCTTCTAATCACTTCTAAATTAACCTAACCCATCTTCTAAACTTTGTCACATCCCTAAGCAAGGGGAAGTCACTTCTCAAACCCTCAAAGTCTTTGAAAACCCTTAAAGGCTTCAACCACTTAACTTTGAAAGTCTCCCAAACCATTAATGGTTAACTCAACCGTCTAGCATGATTAAAGAAATTTCCTAAACTCAACCTCCATGTAATCCAAGGGTCTCATCAAGCATTTATTGCTTTGACCATGGTTATCCTTAATCTTTTGCACAAGAGTTTATCCTTTGGATAAAACCTTTATCCTTTGGATAACCCTAACCTAACCTTAACTTAACCATAACCCTTGCCCCCTAAGATAACCATGAGGTCTTCTCAAGCATTTAATGCTTCTTACATCTCCTCGCAATTAACCCTATGTTGCCAATTGTCACCATTTCATTGGTGAAAATTGTGAACATGGATTCCCAACTTTCAAACTCAACCCTTGATTACCTCTTTCAATCCTAGCCATCCATTGCCCTATTTTTGCTATAAATAGAGCTCTCATTCCTCCATTTTCATCATCCAAGTCTTTAGCATCACACTTATACTCAAATCTATGCAAGCTTAAATATCTCATTTTATGCTCATCATTTAGCCTCTCTTTTAAATAGGAATTAATCTAAATATACATGTTTAGAGTATTTTCCTTATCATTTAGCTTAATCATAGACTAATATAGCATGCTAAGATAGTCTTGTTACTAATCTTGTCATCTTATAAACTAGTTTATTGCATTTATAGGATCATGTATAACTTAGGATGCATTTCATCTTAAAATCAACCAAAGCATCCATCGTTCTTGCATTTGTCATCCATAAACCATTTTGCTCAGTGATCTGAGAGCGGAGAAATTGGTTTGAGGGACCTTGTGAGATAGAGAACCATGGAACCAACCTTGGGAAGATGAGCCATACTTCATGACTCCATAGCTTGCACCAAGAAGTCCTGTGGGTGTGTGAGCAAGGCTCCTTAGGCTTCATTTTAAGTCTGTTCTATAGTGCATCGCAAACAGAAAATAGAGAACTAATTTGTAACAAAAATTAAAATTTAGACTTGTAGAAGTCCACGAAATTCACCTTTTTGCTAACTAATTGACTGGTTTTCTGCAGGTTACTAACATTTGATTGTAGGTTTTGAATCTATTTAGGCTAGAATTAAAGTAGTTTAAATTTTTACTAACTTTTCTAAGTTAGGCAAAATTCAAATTTCTTTCTTTTCTTTTTTAAATAAAACTGAACTCACTTTTATTTTGGGCAAGTAAAACGAACAACAAATCAAAAAAAATTCTTGCTTTTCTAGGAGAAAATTTCTCAATTTGGGCTCTAAAAAGAACAAAACAAATTTTTATTTTTGCAAAGGGCTTAAAAAGAATTTCACCATCCTTTGGTGCATAAAAGGATCCATCTTTAAATTTGGGAAAAGTAAAGAATCACACCAAGTCACAAAAGTCAGTTACAATCAAAGAGGGAAGTTATTCCCCTTTTGCCGATTTTCTTTTGTTGACCAAATTGAAGCTTTTCTTTGTTGACCAGGTTCTTTTCCTAGATTAGGTAATCACTGATTTGAGGAAATAAAATAAACACCATGTTTTTGTGGAGCAACATCTCCATATAGATCTTAGAAAATCACTGAATTGAAAGGATAAAAAGAACAACTTGATTTCCTTGTCTCGAAAGTAGAAGGTATATGCTCTCCCCTTAACTGGGTGATCAAAAAGCTAGACTACTCTTACGCTTTTAGTCATTTAAAAAATTTACATCCTTTAGCAAGCCTGCCTTCCCGAGGGGTTGAAAACAACTCTTAAAGCCATTTATGGTCGGTGTGAAGGGAACGACCTAAGTGGGAAACGACTTTGATGCCAAGTGTTCCAACCCACTATAATCAAAAGTGGAAAGTGATGAAAGTCATTTTCAACAGTTGCGTGCAGCAATTAGCCTTCCCCCAGTATCCTTGAGATATGTAAAGCCTTTGTTCTAAAGGTTGGGAAGCCTCCTGAGGGAGTTTATCACTAACGGCCAAACAGGAAGCCTGATTATAAACCTTAGAAATAGAAACCTTGAGCCGAGTCAGTAACCAGACATTTGTAATATCATAGTGCAAGGGTGGGGAAGAATCCACCCCCAAGATTGCTCACCATATATCTCCCAAGATAACTACTCAATTGTGAAGCAATTCACTTTGAGTTAATTTCTGGCAAAAGGCAAAAAAATGGGTGCCCTCTAGGGGGTGACACGGTTGTTTGAGCTGATGGAATATCGAGACTAGTGGGCTATGGTATTACTTATGACCCTTGAATAAAGAGTCTTTTTGGAAGTGTATTCATTGTAACCAAACCTATTAAAACATTGGGGATTTGAACACATCCTCATAGAATATACACTTACTGTTTAGATTAGGCAAAAATGGTTATGTATTTTGTGTTGTGTTTTCATTTGTTACTTCAGAAAATCATCCATCAACATTGAAAACCTAAAGCAAAACACCAAAATCATAGAAAACAGTCAAAATAGGGCAGTTTAGCACATAAGAACAACTTCTTAGCGCTTTGGAACAATCCTTTAGCGCATCAAATCCTATCTTTAGTGCGTAAAGTATTCACAATAGCACTTCATCAAAATTTAGAAACAGTCAGAAATAGTTAGCGTGTCTGAAAAATAGTCTAGCGCGTCAAAGCATCAACTTAGCATGTAGGAGTCAATCTCTAGCGCATCAAGTTTATCAGTTAGCATGTGGAAGGCTCATACTAGTGCATGATATTTTAAGAAAAAATAGAAAACAAATTTTAACAGTCTCAACCAGTTAGCGCGTAGCCAGGGGCAGCCTAGTACGTGGGGTCTTTTCCCTAGCGCATCAAGAAATTTCTGTAGCGCATTCGGTCTCTGTTTTAGCACGTGATCAAACCCGGAAAAACAGGGGGCAAAATAGTGGAAAATTTTGAAAATTTAGAAAGCATTTTTGAGAGCATCCTTTCATCAGCTTCATCTTCGTCAAACAAGAGTATAAAAAACAGAGCTTTAAAAACTATTTCTTGAGCAAATTTCGTGTCAAAACAAAAGCTATCCAGAATCCAAAATTGATCGTACAATAAACATATCTATCCTATCAAAATCGGGAAACATCATCACAAGTGATGAATAGGTCCTTTATTATCTCACGGATTATATCTCAAAAACACTTGTTCAAAATCTCAGGTTGTCAAATCAAGTTTCCTTATCGGGAGACTTTATCCATATCATTTGGCATGCTTTGTCGTGAGGGGGCATCTAAACCTTCACTTTGATAAAGTAAAACTTGAGTTTTCAAAACAAGATCAAATAAATCCAAAACAATTCAAAGGAAACCATTGAATCACTTATGCATGACTAATGCACATATTCTAAGAAGAAAGAACATTTATCGTAACACCACGTTGAAGAAACAACAACCAAGTTTTTCCAAATTTGTCAAAAGAAATAAATTTTTATACATCAATCCTCAACTCTTCAAATCTCATCGAACATTCCTTCATCACGTCAAACTTTATATCCAGAACAAATCCAATGAATTTGACAAAGAGCCTTTGAAGACTAGGGCATATTGTCAAAAATCCACATTTAGTCAAATCATAAACCATAGAGGAAAGATCAATCTGGCATTCTTTCCCGATGAGTGCATCACTTACAACACACCCCGATTTGAACCACCAACCCCATAGCAACATATCAAAGAGGATTTTGTCCCCTTTGTCACAGAAAGTTTCTATTAAAATGCCTATTACCCGCTCTCAACAAAACAAACGAAGTGAGGTACAAGCAGAATCCAGTATGAATCGGAGGTTATCAAATCCTTTTCAAGGTCCACATCTAGAGGATACTGAAATTTCTGAAGAACTTCTTCAGGAATGCAAAGAAAGTGCTTCATTCCAAAAACTTGTGGAAAGACTCATGGAAAATGACAAGGAAAAATACTTACTCATGCTCACAATCAAAGGGGTTAAACTCCCTGAAGACTTTGACATAGACATGTTTAGAACAAGATCTCAACATTACGAATATCAAGAACGACAACAAGAAGGGGAAGCACGCGACCCTGAACAAGATATTCCTGAAAAAAACATATCGAAACAACATACACCAGGGCAAAATGTCCCTGAGCAACACATCCCCGAGCAAAACATACCGTTCCATACACCATTTCAACCCAGGATTAATGCAAGGGAAGAACTCTTCCCTCGGCAAAACAATGCACCTTTGGTTGCCCTTACTCAACAAATGCAAATGTTACAAAGACAAATGCAAGATATGCAACAAGGGACAACAGTACGGTACTCATTAAATGAAATTTGTCCTTATCCCTTTGATAGAAGATTGCACATGATCCCTTTTCCTCCAAACTCAGATGTTCCTAAATTTGACAAGTACGATGGAAAAAATGATCCCCGTGATCATGTCAGAGAATTATGTACCATGAGCCTTGAATTCGCTCATGATGACACCTATCTGATGAGGTTGTTCCCAAGAAGCTTGGGAGGACAAACAATGGAATGTATATCCAAAATCACACCTCCTATCAGATCATTTGATGAACTAGTCAAAAAATTCATCACTCGGTATTCCTATAACATTCAATATGCTATAACCATGCTAGACGTCTGTAACACCAAACAAAAAAACAATGAAACGTTCATGGTATTCCTTCAACGTTGGCGACGTATGGTTTCTTGATATCCTCGAGATATTCTTGAAAAAGAGAAAATGGAAATTTTCATCGACAACTTGAATGGTGAGATGAGTTATAGGCTCAAACTCCAATGCATACCGTCTTTCGCTAAACTGATTGAAAATGGCATTCAAGTAGAAGAAGCATGTGTCAAGAAAGGAACGCTTAAATTCTTCAAAGAAGGAACAAGTTCATCAAACTACAATAACCAAAATAACACCAACTTAGACAAATCTAGATTCTGGACTTGAAACAAAAATAATGGAAACGAAGGTGGAAATGAATCACATGATCTAAAATCTAAACAGCCAGTGCTCACATTATCAGAAAATCCTCAAGCTACAAAGAACCCCAAAGGTGCTAACCCAGACGCTAACACATATGCACTGAATATCAATCAAGGTCAACCCAACACAAACAACACCAATGATACTCAAAACAAAACCACAAATCAAGGACCAAATAATAATTCATGAGATGGCACCAACAATTTCCAAAAACGTGTCTTCACACCACTGGGACAATCATTGGAGTCAGCATTCAAAGAACTCATGGAAAACAAGATTATCTCTTTACCCCCAATCAGCAACTATGAACCCCAAATCAAACCACCTTGGTGGAATGACTCACACTTTTGTGATTTTCATCGCAACAAAGGGCATCAAACGAACGATTGCATGAGATTGAAAAACATTGTTCAAGACATGATTGATAGAGGTGATTTAACAATGGATGGTCTCAAGACAAATGGTGACCATGGAGCCTTTAAAAATCCTCTTCCAAACTACAACAAAGATGGAGCTTCAACCTCGAAGGATACACGTGGGGCTCATATTAACCACATCTACAATAACACTATCAATCACATATCAGCTACAGATAATCAAGTAAACGTTATCACTATCCGGGACCAGCATTAACACAAATCCATCAACGTAACCACCAGAGCTCAAAAATATGTCTTGAAGGACATATGTCAATAGCAAACACAGTACCCAAGGTTCAATATGATCTAGTTAGCCAACTACACAAAACTCCTGCTCAAATATCTATTCTGGAGTTGCTAAAACTTTCGCCAAAACATAAAGACATATTGGAGCAAGCCTTATTAGAAACGAATGTGCCTCAAGATCTGGACGCTGACAAATTCCAAGCCATGGTCGCTCATATGACAGAGCATACTAATCTCACTTTTTCAGAGCATGATAATATCTCACTAAGCTATCCGCATAACACTCCTCTCCATATTGAAGTCATAGTCTATAAACACCAAGTAAAATGAGTCTTGATAGATGGAGGAGCTAGACTTAATATATGTACCTTAAAACTTAGCTGTACATTAGGCTTCTCTGAGGAGTCTATTGATCCACGTACAAAGATTACCATAAAAGCATATGATGATGAAGAAAGGTCATCTAAAGGAACCGTGATGATACCCATTCAAGTTGGACTAGTACAAAAGGATGCTATGTGTCAGGTCTTAGACATAGACCTCACGTACAATATTTTATTAGGTTGACCCTGGATACATGAAATGCAAGCAGTGCCTTCTACATATCACTAGTGTGTAAAATTTCCTTAGAACAGACAAGAAATTTCTATATCTGATGATCACAATCCATTTCAACATTGTAATGCAATGGAGGCAGCCCAAGATAGTTTGGTTCCCCATAATAGGGAAAAATAGAAATCCTCAACATCAGATCTACATAAGGCAAAGTCTGAATCATTACCTGGAGATTTCAAGCAGAAAATGCAAATCTGAGAACAAGGCATGGGGGAATACTCTTTGGAACCCATGTGTTTGGCCAACTTACCAACATCACCCAGATCTCAGGGATTACCTACAACATCAACACATCAGGTAACTCAGCCCATCACCAAATTTGATGGTACCTTCATCCAACTCGGCACTCTAGCACATGAATCAGAGGAAAAGGACATCCTTAGCTGGTTATACAAAGATGAGGAAGAAGATAACAGAGCAGCTGCTCTGGACATAGTTCTACCAACGCACCTATATGGAAATGGCTACTTAATCATGCAACAAATGGGATATAATGGTAAAGGACCTATTGGAAAACACAAAGAAGGAGTCACTGAACCAATAGACCTTCCTTCATAGCTCAGTAGAGATAAAATAGGATTGGGTTGTAAACTCACTTTCCTACTAAGAAAGATACCATGCATAACTCCAAAACCTCAATGGAAAGCAAAGAAGAAGTACAAAGAAGAATCCTAGCAGGAAGCACTATTAGAGTCATTAGAAACAATCCGCAAGGAGCATGAATGTAAACAACAGAAGCAACATCAGGAGAAACTCCTCAATCACAAGAAGGCCATATCTACAGCAGTAGCTCATATTCAAGCACCAATATCTAAAAAAGCAGAACTACCTCCTGATATCATTATTCCTCCCCAAGGAGGAATAATATATGAGCAAATACAAAAGGTAGAAGTAGGATCCGACACAGAATCAGCAAAAACTATCAAACTAGTATCAATTATCAAAGATCTATTTTCACCATACAACATACCTGTTTACAGCACTAAAAAGATCTGGGATAATAACTCTGAAACTGATTTCAATGAATATGAATGGGGTAGCTGCTCAAATGCCACTAGACATACCACTGACAATACTAGCTCCATATCCCTTTCTCAAGAAGAGTATAACGCAGAAATTAGACTACCTGAATTTGGGCCACAGAATATCTATGATGCTAAGGAAAGCGAGCAAAAACATTATGAACAAGTCTATACGGAGGATGATACCATCGAAGACCTTGATGGAATCCTAAACTTCTTTAGCACTCGAATCAATCATGATGAAACCTCTGTCTTGACACTTACAGTAGCAGAACTTGATCCACCAAATGATTCCTTACCACTTATCTTTCCCAGCCTCATTGACTGGGATGAACCCGAAATACATGATATACCAATTTTCCCAGATGATGAATCTATTATCCACTACCTATGTACCATTAACTAGGAAATAGGCTCTATCAATGAACACGATAATGATGTCTACAACCAAGGGAAGTCTCTCAATCACAAAAATGAACCAAATAAAAGATCCAGTACTGAAAACCAGTCAATGGAAGCTCTAGATCATAAAAAAGTAAAAATAAAGGATGCATCTGAGGGTGAAAACCTTTTTAAGGCACCTAAAGATGGGAGACTTGACACTCTTCCTAAACATTTTCATGAGCGATCACCCATATTGATTGAGCCCACTCAATCAATCAACATTGGTACTACAGAAGTAGCCAAAAACATATGCCTAGTAGAATCTCTGACAGAGGAGGAAAGATCAACATTTATCATTTTTTTAAAAGAAAAGCAAATTAGCTTTTCTTGGTCATACGCAGATATGCCCGGAATTGATCCACATTTAATCATGCATCACTTGTCCATCTCTCCAAGAGTTAAGCCAGTCAAGCAAAAACTAGGAAAGATGAATCCACAGGTAGCACTCATGGTCAAGGTTGAACTGAAGAAACTATTAGATGTCAGATTCATTCAACCCATCGACTATGCAGAATGGATTTCCAACATAGTACCAGTATTAGAATCTACACTGATTTCAGAGATGTCAACAAAGCCTATCTAAAGGACGACTTTCCTTTGCCTAGTATCGACATAATTGTAGACCTCATAGTGGGCCATGCAATGCTCTCACTAATGGATGGTTTTTCAGGCTACAATCAAATAAAAATAGCCCCAAAAGATCAAGATAGAACAACGTTTACCTGTCCTTGGGGAACGTACTGTTGGAATGTTATGCCTTTTGGCTTAAAGAATACATGAGCTACTTATCAAAGAGCCATGACAACAATACTTCATGACATGATGCATACCTTCATGGAAGACTATGTGGATGATTTACTAGCTAAATCCTTCACCAAAGCAGAACATCTAAGCATCTTAGAAAAGACCTTTGATCGATTGGAAAAATTCCAAGTCAGACTCAACCCTAAGAAGTGTGTCTTCGGGGTTACATCAGGCAAGTTACTAGGCTACATAGTCTCAGCTAAAGGTATTGAAGTGGATCCAGCAAAGGTACAAGCCATTATGGAGATGCCACCACCAAAGAACATCAGCCAACTCAGATCTCTACAAGGACGACTTCAATCAATAAGGTGATTCATTGCTCAACTCGCAGACAAAAGCCTACCATTCAATCATTTGCTACATAAGAATGTGCCATTCAGATGGGGAGCCAAATGTGTTGAATCCTTCTATCAAATCAAGCAATATCTAATGAACCCACCAATTCTAGTACCACCAATAGTAGGGAAGCCACTTATTCTCTACATTTCAACAACAGATGTATCATTGGGGGCACTGTTAGCATAAGAAGATCAACAAGGAAAGGAACGAGCCATATACTACATCAACAAGACAATGAATGGATATGAACTCAACTATATATTCATTGAGAAGGCTTGTCTAATAGTAGTCTTCGCTTCCCAAAAATTTTGACATTATATGCTAGCACACACAATTAAGCTAGTGGCAAAAATTGATCCTCTCAAATATCTACTCAGCAAGGCAGCTCTTACAGGCCGATTGGCTAAATGGGTCATGATTCTCAGTGAATTTAATATCCGATACACAAAATGAAGAGATATCAAAGGACAAGCAATTGCAGATCAACTAGCTGAAGCACCACTACCAGGAAAACAAACTATGGAGATTGAATTCCCAAATAGAGACGTTTTTGCTATTTCTTCCAAACAATGGACCCTATACTTTGACGGATCCTACACACAACATGGGTCAGGCGTTGGCATTCTATTCATCACTCCTAAAGGACACACTATACCAAGATCATATAGATTGATGTTTCCATGCACAAATAATGTGGTTGAATATGAGGCATTGGTTATAGGCATCAAAATGGCCGTAGAATGGAAAATCACAGAGTTAAAGGTCTACGAAGACTCACAATTAGTCGTCAATCAAATCAACAATGACTATCAAACAAAAGATGACAAGTTGTTACCCTACAAGCAAATGGTGGATGACTTCAAACAGTATTTTGTACACATCACCTTCGAGCAAATACCAAGGTTGAACAACAAAGCAGTCGATGCAATGGCTACTATCACTTCATTACTACAAATTCTAGAGCAATAGAGTCGTTATGAGTTTCTGGTAGAGCAACTGTTCTCCCCAGCCTATGACCACTCTGAATCCCATGTTATCTATGCATTGACTGGTTCAGACTCCCCTTTGTATGGACCGATATATGATTATCTTAAGAACAATATCCTACCCACTGACTTATCCCGAAACCAAAAATGTAACTTTATCCAGCAAGCTGCCCGTTATACCCTTACTATTGATACTTTGTACCGTCGAGGTCTAGATGGTACTCTTCTTCGTTGCCTTGATCATAATGAATCTGATTTCGCTTTACACGAGCTTCACGAAGGTATCTATGGCACACATTCAAGTGGGACTACTCTTGCTAAAAATATTCTAAGAATGGGATATTACTAGCCGACAATGGAAAAAGATTCTTACCACTTCCCCAAGAAGTGTCCTAAATGCCAGATCCATGGCAATTTCATACATGCACCAGCATAGGAACTGCAACCATTTACAACATCCTGGCCCTTTTGTCAGTGGGGACTCGACTTGGTCGGCAAAATTCATCCTTCATCTTCACATGGACACAAGTTCATTATAACTGCAATAGAATACTTTACCAAGTGGATAGAAGCAGTCCCCATGACCACAATGACTGGAAAACAAATTGCCTCTTTTATCCTAAACTATCTAATCTGCAGATATGGTATTCCAAGCTCCATAATCACCAATAATGGATGAACTTTCAAAAACCAAGATGTTCGAGAACTATGTGAACAATTCAAAATACAACATCGGTTCTCTACACCATACTACCCACAGGGGAATGGTCAAGCAGAAGCATCCAACAAGACAATACTAAAAATCCTAAAGAAAATAGTGAATGATGCAAGCAAAGATTGGCATGTACAACTCAATCCAGCACTTTGGGCATACAGAACTAGCATCCACACACCTACAGGAGCAACACCTTTCTCATTGGTCTATGGATCAAAAGCTATTTTACCACTGGAGGTAGAAATTCCATCTCTCAGAGTCTCTCTAAAAGGCTTAATCCCAGATGAAGAGTATTGAGTCAACCGACTACAAGAATTGGAACTATTAGATGAAAGACGTTAGCATGCTTACACTCATCTCAAAGCATATCAGCAACGCATGTGTAGAAGCTACAATCACAAGGTCATTCCTCAAAATTTCAAAGTTGGTGACCTAGTCCTCAAAGAAAATCCAAGAAATCAGCAAGATCGAGAAAAGAAAAGGAAATTTGAACCTAACTGGTTAGGTCCCTATGTCATCATATCAGTCTATGGATCAGGTGCTTATTAGCTAACAACTTCAGAAGGAGATGTGCTCGACGAACCAACTAACAACATTCATCTAAAGAAATACTACACTTGAGTAGTCTAATGCATGGAAAAAGTCAAAAACAATCAAAAAAATAAAAAAATCAAGGAAAAGCAAATAAAAAGGTACAATAAAAGCAACTGGTGAAAACCTGGTAACATGCACTATTGTGAAAGAACAACTCCTTTATCTATGTCCACATCCTTATCTTTGTAGTAAAACACTATCAGCCATCGCCCGATACTTACCAAATATCCATTCAGGACATACTTAGCGTAGTCACTATCCTAATTTATCCATCTATCCTTTCACCACACTTTACCATGGCTTGGTAATCACTGTACATACCCACAACAAGAGGCACACTTAGCTAGGGGCAACAATCATCAAAACTTACAAACACGTTCAAACCATCAAGACTATTTGCAAAAGTCAAAGCATCATGTCCAACAAAGCAAAAACTTACACAAACCCAAATCAAAACATCGATCGATAATAGATTCACAAGAGAAATACGATGGATGATTTTCTGAAGTACCAAATGTTGCATTTTGCATAAAGTCTTGACTATTTTTGCATTTAAACTTTTTGAATTATTGGATTCTCTAAATTTTCTCAACAATACTTCCAAGCTAGAGAACACCAAGAAACTCCAAAATTTTCTTAGTCTTATGTCTATGAGGCGATCATTTGTACTGTGTAGATATTTGCCTCGAGACATGATTCACAACAATACGCAATCCACACTCTGGTCATCCTGGTTCAATTATACCTTGACGCTTGTGCTATCTTTCAAAATCAAACATCATGTAAATTTTTCTCAGGTCATCATAGTTTAATTATACCATTATGCTTGTATAAATTTTCAACATATCCAAAGATCAATCCATGCTCAATGATGATACATATATCGAAAGCAAATAACATGTGGTTATACAAGGATGACAAAATGTAGAATGAGGATGCTAAAAAACAATCAATTGCATATCATTTTACAATTAATTGCATATCATTTTACATTTAGTTGCATATCATTTTATAATTAGTTGCATATCAAATCATTCATCTCATTTTCAAGATACATCTCACAACATATCAAATCATACATCTCACGGCATATCAAATCATACATCTTATAAACATCATACATTTACATCATTGCATTTCACTTCATCATAACATCTATCTAAGCATTGCATCATCATAGAATAAAGCAAAAGCATGTAGAAAGCATAATCCATAACACATCGCATGATCAAAGAAAATGGCATCATATATATATCAAATGATCAATATACAAAATATGTCATGTCTTAGCCAAATACAATGATCAAAAATACAATGGAGACAACGTCTCTCCAATATGACTATCTCCTGAAGGAGACGGTCTTGCTGCAGAAGTCCCAGCCCCTGGATCTCCAGGTGGATCATGTCTCGGTGGCCCCGTCATGCCTCTCCTCTCTGACCGTGATCCAGTTTCTCGAGATCAACTCGATCTCGACTGCGTAAAACTCTACACTCACCCCTCCTTGGGCACCATAGCCTCATAATGTCGATGGTAGTACTCCGCCTCCTGGGCTCTCAAAGCTAGCTCTCTCAAGGTGTCCCTCATTGGACCACCTATTGTTGCTCTCTGCATGCTCACTGCGAGCTCCTCAGCTCGACCCCGCCGCTCTATCTTAGTGTCATGCTCGATGGTCAGCTGTGTAATCTGACGCTGTTGCGCTAATAACTGTGCCTGTAGCTGCTGCACTATCACCTATAGGGTCCTAATCTGAGCATCCTCCACATGAGTCAGAATCCGGACCCATAGGGGTACCTGTGAAGGGGTACCCCCTGTCCCTCTACCTGTCCTCGGTGCTGGTGGAGGTAGCACATCAGTCCTCCTCCTCTAGGCTGGTTGTCTCACCTCATTAGTCCCTCCCACTACTGCTATCACCTCTCCTACCATCCCCTCACCCCCTGCTCCAATAGCCAAACCTCCTCTACCTCTATCCATCACAGCTCGTCGAACTGCTCTCTCCACTCCTCTATCACCCCTATCTCTACCTCTATCTCCTCTCCTACCTGACCTCCTCCACCTCCTCCCTCATCCCCATCTCCCCCTCCCTCATCCTCATCATCATCAAAAGTGGGCCGCATCTCTGCTGGATCCGATATCCTCGCCATGACACGAGCTGCAAACAATCTGGCAAACTCATCCGTCATCCCAGCATCCAAAATCTCCAGGGCATAGTCCCATATCTGACCCACTAGCTGCACAAACTCATCTACAGTCATCGCACTATCAATAGTCGGACCCCAATCTGGTATGTCTTGCCTCCGGCGCTCATACAAACAGGTCCCCTGTGGTATCCTCTGCTACCGACCAAACTGCCGCAAAACTCTCGTAACCAAAAAAATCTCAATCACAAAAGGGGTCCTCCCTATCAAAAATCAGGTCATGAAGACATATGGCATCTCCAACCCATCATTAGCCCAAACCTCACAACCTATGTATGGTCACCATACGACCATATCAATATCATCCAATACCCTCCTCCAATGCTCCAGCTTGCCTAGCTTCCATTGGACAACTAATCCCCTATATCCATATGCATAAGCACGTCCAACAGGCCAATCTCTATCCACCAATGGCCTAGCTATGGGAATGTGCTCCCAGCACCATACCTATAGAAGTGTAACGCCAGCTGATAAACTATTGTAACCCAGGTATACTACCTCTTGCAGGTCCCTATACAAATGGGCTAGCATAGCCGATCCCCATGTGAACCTGCGGCCCTGTGTTACCATCTCCTCCAGCACCAGTCCCCATCCCATAGAAAGTCCCTTTGACCTATGATTGGGACATAGGAAACCACCTACAAACCCTGCCAGTACCGATGGAAGAGGCACATAGTCCAAATCCAGAAACTCATGCCACGGAATCTCATATCTGCACACTGTATCATCATGAAAAATCCGACGAAGTGCCTTTGTCCCGCCCTCCTCTAACTGCTCATAAGGTAGTAGTGCACCTACTATAGGTATGCGCGGGATTTGGTAATAATCCTCGAGGGTCACTGTCATCTCCCCTGTAGCGAAGTGAAAGGTGTTCGTGTCACTGTGCCATCTCTCTGCAAGCACTGTAAGTAAACCCTAGTTCACAGTAAACTGAGGCATATCCAAAAGGGAAGATAGGTCGCATCTCTCAATAATGTCTAGTTCAGCCTGTGCCAACTGTGGTATTAATGCTCATAGTCTCAGAAACTGCTCACGTGACTGAACCACTCCCAATCGCTCCTGTCAAATAGAAAAACAAGTCCAATATTAGTTTCCTCATCAAAACATAGATATTAAAATCAAAATCACATCATATCTATCCATATCAACTTGTAACACAACTCAAGTTTTCAAAAACCATATCAAACTTGTAACACAACTCAAGTCCCCATATCACATCAACTTGTAAAACAACTCAAGTTTCCAACCCATATCAACTTGTAAAACAACTCAAGTTCCATAATCATATCAGCTTGTAACACAAATCAAGCTCCACATATATCAACTTGAAACAATGCAAATCAAATTAAGTTTATATCAAATCCACATTGATATCTATGAATAACTTAAAAAATCACAAATCAAACCAAGTTATCTCGGAACTCATATTGGACAAACTAGCAACACCATGACAGCAAACACAGAAATGAATAAATTACACCTATCCTCGCAAGACTGACCTTATCCTATAAATTTTCCTCATTCACGAATCATCCTATCTCACAAAATTTTCCTCGATGCGCTAAACAGACTTGTCTACGTGCTGAAATCTTACCCATGTGCTAACCTATTTTTCCCACGCGCTATCCTATCTACCCTACACGCTACCCTTTTTTCTCCATGCACCAACTAATCTACCGTACGTGCTAAACCCACCCATGCGCTAACCTATCCCGCATCTGTGCTACCTATCTAACCCTATGCGCTAGGTCTAACCTACGCACTACTTACCCCTGCCCATACGACCCCCTTACACCCTATGCGCTAGGTTTACCTAATGCGCTACCCTTTCAAACCTAAGCGCTAACCTAGCAAACCTATGCACTACCCTAAGTTTTCAGACACAACCTAAAATCTAAAACCTTATGTGCTACGAAATTTTTCGTATGCACTGACCGACGACCTAGATGCACTAAAACGTGAAACCCGCATGAAAAATTCCAAAAAAGTACCGAAAATGACAAAATCAAAAATCAAAAAGGGGTCAAAAAGGTTGACTTATAGATGGTCCATACACGGCAGGCCTCCAATACCTCCGAATGCGCTCGAATCGATGCATAGAATATGGAATAGGCATTTTGTCTTCTCTCCAAAAGTCTCTCTCTCTAAAGTCAACAAGCACAAATGAGACAAAACAATGCACTTTTCCCCTTTATAGGGTAAAATAAAATTAGGGTTAGGGGATTGAGCATATAAATCACTCGTGGTCTTCCTCGTACCCTCGTACACATCAATTATCGGGAGATGAATCAATTTAAGCATTCCGCATAGCCAACATTTTACAATGCAAACACGATTATCAAATCACATCAAATTTTTCCAAATTTTTTATTCATCTCCCGAGGGGGCATTATCAACATCAATTATCAAAACTAGGGCATGGCATATCTCAAAATCACATAAAAATTTTATTTGATCATAAATCACGATAACACATCATTTTATTTGAATTAACATGTGCACACACGTCACTTCAAAGAGGGGCAAAATGTAGACGTATAAAAATGACCATATTCCTAAATGAATATTTTATGTTCATTTCTCTATTTAATTAAATCCAATTTAATTAAATCACCCACATTCCTCTATTTTAATTAAGTAAATTACTCAATTTATTTAAATTAAATTCACTAGGCCTCTTTTGACATTTAATGAATAAATCATTTTATTCAATTAAATCCCCTATCCACCTTTTAATTAAAGAGTTTATCCTAAATTAAATAAATATAATTTATTTAATTTCCCCAATTACAACCAAATTGAATTAAATTCATTTTATTCAATTAAATCCTATTATCCCTTCATCCACTTGCAAAATCCTACACCTCCCACTTGCTTCCTAAACCCTATTCATAACCCCTTCTAGACTCTTCTAATCACTTCTAAATTAACCTAACCCATCTTCTAAACTTTGTCACATCCCTAAGCAAGGGGAAGTCACTTCTCAAACCCTCAAAGTCTTTGAAAACCCTTAAAGGCTTCAACCACTTAACTTTGAAAGTCTCCCAAACCATTAATGGTTAACTCAACCCTCTAGCATGATTAAAGAATTTCCCTAAACTCAACCTCCATGTAACCCAAGGGTCTCATAAAGCATTTATTGCTTTGACCGTGGTTATCCTAATCTTTTGCACAAGAGTTTATCCTTTGGATAAAACCTTTATCCATTGGATAACCGTAACCTAACCTTAACTTAACCATAACCCTTTCCCCCTAAGATAACCATGAGGTCTTCTCAAGCATTTAATGCTTCTTACATCTCCTCTCAACCAACCCTATGTTGCCAATTGTCACCATTTCATTGGTGAAAATTGTGAACATGGATTCCCAACTTTCAAACTCAACCCTTGATTACCTCTTTCAATCCTGGCCATCCATTGCCCTATTTTTGCTATAAATAGAGCTCTCATTCCTCCATTTTCATCATCCAAGTCTTTAGCATCACACTTATACTCAAATCTATGCAAGCTTAAATATCTCATTTTATGCTCATCATTTAGCCTCTCTTTTAAATAGGAATTAATATAAATATGCATGTTTAGAGTATTTTCCTTATCATTTAGCTTAATCATAGACTAATATAGCATGCTAAGATAGTCTTGTTACTAATCTTGTCATCTTATAAACTAGTTTATTGCATTTATAGGATCATGTATAACTTAGGATGCATTTCATCTTAAAATCAACCAAAGCATCCCTCTTTCTTGCATTTGTCATCCCTAAACCACTTTGCTCAGTGATATGAGAGTAGAGAAATTGGTTTGAGGGACCTTATGAGATAGAGAACCATGGAACCAACCTTGGGAATATGAGCCATACTTCATGACTCCATAGATTGCACCAAGAAGTCCTGTGGGTGTGTGAGCAAGGCTCCTTAGGCTTCATTTTTCACATTTTAAGTTCTATCGACCCGCTTTTACGGCATACACATATCATTATCATACATCTCATTTTCAAGATACATCTCACAGCATATCATTATCATACATCTCATTTTCAAGATACATCTCATAGCATATCATTATCATACATCTCATTTTTAAGATACATCTCATACATCATCCATCATGCATCAAATATCAAATCACATGCATTGCAACATCATCATAGAATCATCAAAATAATACATAAAGCATTATCCATCAAACACATCACATGTGGATCAAAGAAAATGGTGTCATATATATGTATATATATCAAAAATGATCTAGTACAAAATATGTCATCTTTGTCCCAAGTACAGCAAAATGATCAAAATACAATAGAGACAAGGTCTCTCAGGTATGACTATCTCCTTAAGGTGATGATCTTGCAGTAGATGTCCCAGCACCTGGATCTCCAGGTGGATCCTGACGAGTAGTCCCGGTCATGCCTCTTCTCTCTGTCTTTGATAAGTAGCTCTGCACTCCCTAGGAACCAGATCCTCATACAGCCGCTGGTAGTACTCAACCTCCTTGGTTGTATATTGAATCTCCCTCAAGGTGTCTCTCATCAAGCCACCAACTGCCACTCTCTCTAAACTATCTGCTCGAGCCTCCGCTCGACCCAGGTGCTTCAAAACTGTGTCATGCTCAGTGGTCAGCTGTGTAATCTGATGTTGATGCGCCAATAACTATGTCTGTAGATGCTGCACTAACAACTATAAGGATCTAATCTGAGCATCCTCTTAGTGAGTGGAAATCTAAATCTGGAGGGGTACCTATGTAGTGGTACCCGCTATCCCTCTCCCTGTCCTCGGTACTGGTGGGGGTAAAACATCTGACCTCCTCCTCTGGGTCAGCCGCCTGAAATCATTTGTCCCAACCACAGCTACTATCACCTCCCCTGCTCGCCCACCACCCCCAGCTCCGAATTCAAAACCTCCTCTACCTTTATCCCCCACTGCCCGCCACTCTACTCTCTCAACCCATATCCCTCTATTCCCACCAACTCCACTTCTATCTCCTCTCCTCCTTCGATCTCCTCTCCCTACTCTATCTCCACGCCAACCTCAACCACCTCCACCACTATCTCCATCATTACCTCCTCCACCATCCCCACCTCCCTCATCAAACTCCTCTCCCTCCTCTCTCCATTGACCTAGCCTCTCGAAATGCTCATCCTCATCCTCATCAAAAGCGGGAATCATCTTCGTTGGATTAGATATCCTAGCTACAACATGAGCCACAAAAAGTGTCGCGAACTCCTCAGTCATCCCCGCATCCACTACCCCATAGGCATAGTCCCATATCTAGCCAGCTATGTGCATATACTCCTAAACCGCCATAATGATATCAATGGTTGGTCCCCACTCTGGCACATCCTACCTCCGTCGAGCATATAAGCATGCTCCCTATGGTATCCCCTACTGTCGTCCATACTGTCATTGAACTTGACTGTACAGGAATCTCTCAATAATAAAGGGTGTCCACCCTATCAAAAATTGGGACATGTAAACATAAGGCATCTCCATCCCATCCTCTGCCCACACCTCGCACTCCATATAGGGTCTCCAGATGACCATATCAATATCATCAAGCACCCTCCTCCAATGCTCAAGTTTGCCTAGCTTACGCTGGACAACTATCCCCATGTATCCATATGCATAGGCCCATCCAACTGGCCTATCTCTATCTGCAAGTGGCCTCGCTATGGGAATATGCTCCCATGCCCATACCTATAGCAATGTAACCCCAGCTGATAGACTACCATACCTCAAGTAGACAACTTGATGCAAGTCCCTGTATAAGTGGGCCAACATAGCAGAGCCCCATGCAAATCAGCGACCCTGTGTCACCATGTCCTCCAAGACCAACCCCCATCCCATTGCCAGTCCCTTTGACCTACGGTCAAGACAAAAGAAGCCACCTATGAAACCTACCAATACTGATGGTAGAGGAGCATAATCCAAATCAATAAACTCCTACCACGAGATCTCATAACCACAAATCATATCTGCCTGTAGAATCTGGCAAAGAGCCTCTATCCCACCCTCCTTAGTCTGCTCATATGGTAATAGTGCACCTACCACGGGAATCCACAAAATCTAGTAGCAATCCTCAGGTGTCACTGTAATCTCACATGTCGCCAAATGAAAGGTGTTGGTGTCACTATGCCACCTCTCTACCAAAGCTGTCAATAAACCTTGGTTAATGATATACCAAGGCATCTCTAACAAAGAGGATAGTCCACATCTCTCAATGATGTCCATGTCTGCCTGTGTCAATCATGGAATCAAAGACCATGGTCTCAGTCGCGACTGCAAAACCCCAAGCCACTCCTGTCACAAGTAAAACATGTCCAATATCAGTTCCACCATCTTATCAAAAATCCATATCAAAACATCAGATCAACATCAACTTGAAACAATAAAGTTTTACATCAATTTCATATCAACTTGCAACAACACAAATCAAATCAAGTTCATATCAAACATCCATATCAAATCCATATCAACATCAACTTGAAACATTGAAAAACAACTCAAGTTTCAAATCCATATCAACTTGAAAAACAACTCGAGTTTCAAATCCATATCAACTTGAAAAACAACTCAAGTTTCATATCCATATAAACTTGAAAAACAACTCAAGTTTCACATCCATATTAAATCAACATCAACTTGAAACACTAAAAATCAAATCAAGTTCATATCAAACATCCATATCAAAATCCACATCATATCAAATCCATATCAACATCATCAACTTGATACATTGAAAATTAAATCAAGTTATCTATCAAAATTCCATATCAACACACCATATTGGAATTCATATCGGATAATTTATCAAAACAACACACAGCAGGCATGCAGATTGCCTATCGCACCCATCCCAAAAAAAAAAAATTGGCAAACACCTACCTACACCTACCTATCTTCATTCATCTCAAAATCCCTCACAAAAATCTATTTCTCCAACATTTTCTGCCTACGCGCTAAAATCTTTTATCTACGCACTAAGCTGCTAGCTATGCGCTACCCAAAATCCACTCTATGCTACTGCATTCACTCTATGCGCTAAACTATCCCTATGCACTATCATGTTCTAGCCTTGCGCCACCTAAATCACCCTATGCGCTAACTTCATCTACGCGCTATCCTAATACCCCTGCACTACAACCCTAACCCTATGCGGTAACTTCATCTATGCACTATCCTATTCTACCCATGTGAACCCCTGTCTTCCTATGCGCTACCCTTTCCCCCCTACGCGCTAGCCTGTTAGCCCATTGTGCTAAAATCCCTAGATGCGCTATCCTAAACTACCTATGTGCTACCCAGCCCAACCTGGACACTACCCTAGCTTTGAAAACTCAACGCGCTATCCTTTTTATTGTATGCGCTAGGGTGCAGACCCTACGCACTAAACCGTAAAAATCCATGGTAACAAATGAAAAATGTGACTAAAAATGATAAAATAAAAAACAAAAAGGGGCAAAAAATGATGACTTACCAGTGGTCCATACATGGCGAGCCTTTGATACCGTTGAACGTGCTTGAATCGATGAGAAGCATGGGGAACCAGAATTTTGTATTTCTCTCCAAATGTCACTTTCTCCAAAGTCAACAAACACAAATGAGACAAATAAAACCACTTTTTACCTTTTTATAAGGTAAACAGAATTTAGGGTTACTTAGTGGAACATGTAAATTGCTCATGGTCTCACTTCTAACCCTAACAAACATCATTATCAGGAGATGAATCAAATTAAAGCATTCAACATAGACAAAATTTTAAAATGCAATGAAATTTATCAACAATTATCAAAATCAAATCAACTTTTTAATTTTTTTGATTCATCTCCCGAGGGGGCATTATCAACATCATTTATCAAAACTGGAATATCATTTATCAAATATGCGGCATGACATGAATATCTCAATATATGACATCACACTAATCATGATCAAATTTTGATGACACATCAATTTTCTTTGAATCAACATGTAAACACACATCACTTCAAAGAGGGGCAAAATGTAGACGTATAAAAAATGACCACATTCCTAAATGAATATTTAATGTTTATTTTATTCTCATTCCTCTATTTAGTTAAATCCAATTTAATTAAATCATCCACATTCCTCTATTTGATTAAATAAATTATTCAAATATATTTATTTAAATTCACTTGAGCCCTTTATATCATTTAATTAAATAAATCATTTTATTTAATTAAATCCCTTCTCTCTACTTTTAATTAAATTTAAATTTAATTAAATAGTTCACCCCAAATAAATAAATCTAATTTATTTAATCCCCCACTTGTAACCAAATTGAAATAAAGCAATTTATTTTAATTAAATCCTATTATGCCCCACCCACTTGCATTTTCCTACATCTCCCACTTGCCTCCTAACCCTCCTCCTAAATTCTTCTAGAATCCCTCTAATCCTAATCAATTAACCTAAACCTTTCAATTATCCCCTTTCCCTAAATTTGAGGAGGTCACTTCACAAATTTGCAGTAAAGTCTTCCAAAGGCATTAAAGCCTTTATGCCTTCAACAAGCTAACTTGTTGAATACCCCCAAATTTGGAAGGACTCTTACAAATTTGTCCCCAAAGTCTTTCAAACCATTAATGGTTAACTAACCCTTTGTGGTATGGTTAGAGACTTTTTGCCTAACTCGACCCTCATCTAACCCAGGGGTCTCATCAAGCATTCATTGCTTTGACCATGGTTATCCCTTTAACCCTTGCACAAGAGTTTACCCTTTGGGTAAAAGCTTTATCCAATGGATAACCTTAACCTAACCTTAACCCTTACCTCCTAAGGTAACCATGAGGTTTTCTCAAGCATTTAATGCTTCTTACATCCCCTCTCAAGCAATCTTATGTTGACAATTGTCACCATTCATTGGTGAGAATTGTAAACATGTATTGATAACTTTCAATCCTGACCCTTGATAAGATCATTCAATCCTGACCATCCATTGCCCTGTTTCTCTTATAAATAGAGCCCCCATCCCTCCATTTTACAACACAAGTCTTTAGCATCATACTTATACTCAATTTTAGCAAGCATCTAGCATCTCTTTGAAATAGAAATAAATCTAATAATCATCTTAGAAGCATTTCTATCATCTTAGATTAAATCATATCACTAGTATATCATGTTAGGATAGTATTTTTACTAATCTTGTCATCTTATCATCTAGTTTAGTTCATTTGTTAGAATCATGCATAGATAGGATGCATTCATACTAAATTTGATCTAAAGCATCCCTCATTCTTGCATTTGTCATCCTTAAGTCACTTTTCTCATTGATCTGAGAGAAAAGGAATTGGCTTGAGGGATCTTGTGAGATAGAGAACCATGAAACACCCCTTGGGAAGTTGAGCTGTGGGAAAGTCTTTGAATAATTTTCACAATTTCAGTTTCATTGAACCACTTTTCCCACATACAAGTATATAGTGTCTTAGCTTGATTAAGGCCAAGACCATCGCAAGACATGCTCACTCAATAGGGGTATAGTTGAGTTCATACTGTACCAATGTCTTGGAGATATAGTAGACTGTGCATTCCTTTCCCTCTACATCATGTTGTGCCAGTAGTACCCCTAAGGTCATAGCAATAGCTAATATGTATAATAATAAGGGTTTGTCTAGAGTTGGTGGCATCAATAGAGGTGGTGTCATTAGGCAGTCTTGCAATTTTTGAAATGTTTGTTGTCATTTTTCATCCTATTTGAACTGAATGTTTTTGTGTAGCAAATGTGTGAATTATTTATCAACCAATTGAGCAATGAACTAATGAATGGATTGTAGCCTCCTTTTCAATGTTCTTAGCTGACTAATGTTCTTCAAAGGTGGCATTTCTAGGATTGATTTCACCTTTGCAGGATCATCTTTGATTACTTTATCTAAGATAATGTATCCTATGAGCTTCCCGGAGGTTACTCCAAAGACACATATCTTTGGGTTCAAACGAACCTTGTATTTTTCTATCCTTGAGAAGATCCTATCTAGGACCACCGGGTGATTCTCTCTTATTAAAGACATTGCTAGGAGGTTGTCCACATAGTCTTCCATTAAAGTATGCATCATGTCATGAAAGATGGTGGTCATTGCTCATTGATATGTAGCTCATGAATTTTTTAGGCTGAATGGCATTATATTCCAATAGTAAGTGCCCCATGGACAAGTGAATGCTATTATGTGTTGATCCTCAGGTGCTACTTTGATATGGTTATACTCAGAAAATTCATCCATGAGTGAGAGCATTGTATGTCTAGCAGTCAAATCCACAATAATATCAATGTTAGGAAGGGGAAGTCATATTTTAGACAAGATTTGTTTAAGTTCATAAAATTTGTATAAATGTGGATGCCCCCAGTTTCTTTTTCCACTGGTACAATATTGGATATCCATTCTGCATAGTCAATTGGCCTAATGAAACCAATGTCTATAAAATTTTTGAGTTTAGCCTTTACTAAGAGTGTGATTTAAGGATCCATTTTCCTTAGCTTTTGTTTCACTGGTTTGGATCCTTATGCTACTATTAAGTGATGCATCATTAGATTTGGGTCTAATCCTAGCATGTCTACATAGGACCATGCAAAGTTGATTTCTCATTTTTCAAATAAATTTATAAAACTAGGATCTTCTTCTCCAGTCAATGATGCTACTAAGTGTATCATGTGGGGATTTTTAGATGTTCCTAGATTTATTTCTTTTGTTGCTTCCATGAGGATAGATGATCTTTCTTGATTTGTGTTGAAGGGGAAAATGTTAAACATTCCATCCTTAGGTACCTCAAAAAGGTTTTCACCATTAGATTCATCCTTTTTTATTTACTTTTTTAAGATCTAGAAGTGTTGTAGTGCAGTTTTCAAATGAAGATCAATTATTGATTGTTATATTTTTATAACTGAAAGGTTTAGCATTCTCTCTAAAGTAAGTCATGCTATCAATTTTAATAGCAAATCCAGCCTTTTGATCCCCGCTTGGTATGTTATCTTGGAGTTCAAGGAATTCAATGATCGTGTCATTATTTTTTAACAAGTCTAGGTGTGGGAGACCTTGTTGGTCCCAGTCAATGAGTTGGGGATGGATAAGTAGCATTACATCATTAACTAGGTTAAGGTAATAGGATGTGGCATTTAAGGTGAAGATGGAGGTATTAAGGTCATTGTTGGTACTCTCCTCTTCATATTTAGGCTTAGGAGGTGATAAATCTCTATCACAAGGATGTTGTGACTTTTGTTCAATAGGATCTTTGAAAGTTCTAATCCATGCCTCTCATTTGGCTATTTTATCTTCAAAAGAATCCCATTTAGATTCATGTGAATCTAAAGAGTCCCATTCATATTTATGTGAATTTGTCTCAGAATCAATTTATAGAAGTTTGTCACGGTATCTTATAGGTATGTATTCACATGTGAAATTTTTCTAACAGTTGTTGAAGGTGTCATATTTGACGAGCTTGCTGATGTTGTTTTTGTATCTAAAATAGACAAGAGCTTTAAAATTGGAGTGATTTACTTTTGTGTAATGTAACCCTTTTTCTTATTTGTTATATTTGTGGATTTTGATCAAGAAGTGCTTACTTGACTTGGATTGTATCATAGTCCTTCGAGTTGATTTATAGGCTATAATGAAGGTTGCAAAGGTTCTTGCATGCCTTGCTTTTGTAAGCCTAAAGCCTTATGTCTATCATAACCCATCTTTTGCATCATTGCAAATCCTTTGCCATACATTTATGTGAGTATCTTTATAGGTTCCTTACCCTTCGCTGACTCCTCTATGTAGATCCACTTTGTCAAGTCTTCTTTAACATATTCTTCATCGTGGATTCTTCCCAGGGTGAACTTTGCAAGTGTACATGTGCTAGCCATAGTGGATATCTGCTATGAAGGTTGAGGTTTGCCATATGTTGAGGGTGAGAGAGGTAGTTGGCCAACATAGAAAATATGGTTAATATTATATTCTCCTAGGCCTTCATCTTTTATCTTCATCTTCACTTTGGTGTTATCTGGTGTAGGGATTGGATTTCTTGTGGCAAAAGTAGGGTTAACATAGGATGATGAGGAAGTGGCTTCTCTATTGCTAGGCGTAGTAGAATCCAGTTGATGCCTTATTGTTGTAAATGGCAAAGTAGTTAGCATCACTTAAAATTGTTATATCCACTCCATTATGTGGAAACTTGATGCATTGATGGTAGGTAGAGGGCACCGCTTGCATGGCATGTATCCAGGGTCTCCCTAGAAGAAGGTTATATGGGATGGTAGATCTAGGACATGGAAAATCACATCCTTCACCATAGGTTCTACCCTGATTGGTAGAGTGACACATCCTTTGGAGGATCATTTTGCATCATCATAGGCCTTGATGGTGATCTTCTTTCTACCATCCACTACATTTTCTGAGTATCCCTATGTTTTTATCAATTGCAAAGTTCATATGTTCAAACCATCTCCATTGTCTATCAAGACTCACTTGACTTTGTGTTTGTTAATGAAACCTTCAATGTGAA